>NC_134160.1:6447777-6754814 GCF_033958435.1 Carettochelys insculpta
TGGCCCTTTGCAGATGCCCAGCATGTTCTGGGTGGAACGGCCTGGCAAGCTGGCTCTCACAGGGGGGACGGGATGGCTCAAAGCATCAGGGGAGACCTCGAGAAGGTGCATAGATTAGGGAAAGGGACAGAAGCTGTCCGCCCTGTAGCCATGCACCGAAGGGCACTTGCCAGATGAAAAGGACAACACACCTATTTCTAAGTGCTTGAAAGCTTTGCCTTCCCATGGGAATTTGCTGCTGCGGGACAAGGAAGCAGGTGGGCCAGACTTTCCCTCAGAAGGGCTGTTCCGAGCAATATCTAAGCACACCAGCAACCATCACAGCACAAAAGGAAGGCCTAGAAAGCGCATCACTTCTCATGCTTCAGAGCACAACACACTTGCTGAGGGGGGTCAGGAAGTAAGCACCATCCTCCCCCTGTATAGCTCTGGCCTCCTTTGCTGTGTTCAGATGTGAGAGCTCCTGCAACTGCCCTTACCTTGCTGCAGTGTGCTCAGTGGCAACTGGCTCCTGGGTCTCTGGAGCAGCTGCCAGGCTGGGAGAATCTCCTGCCTCTATGGGAAATCTCCGAGCTTGGGGGGTCTCCTGGGAGCTCATGTCCTAGCCCCAAACCTGTCTGAGTAAAAGGAGGACCAAGGTCAGTGCCTACGTGACAGGCACAGTGAGCCCATCCACACCCCAATCTCCTGCACTCTCCTCTCACCCAGGCTCACCTCTTGAAGGCTCAGGAGTGTTCCCAGGAGTAAACCTGGCAGCCTGCAGGGCCTAGTGCAAAGGGCAAGATGTGATGGGGGCTAGCGGAAGGCACGGAAGCTGCTGCATTGTGACTCAGAAAGGTTGCTCTGACTTCACAATACAACCCATGAGTGGCAGGAGGCTTCTCCTCCCTTCTCCAGGGTATGAGCCCCAGGGCCAGGCCTTCCTACCTGTGATTTACTATTTGGATTATGGTGGCACCTCAGCACCCCAGGCCCTGTGCAAGGCACTGTACCAAGTATGGAATAAAGAGCTGGGCTCTACCTCACCCAGCTCACAATCTAAGCATAACAAATGGGGGTGCACCAGGAAACAATGAGACAGTACTTGACAGTACTTGTCAGCAGGAGGGGCAGTGGTATCAACACACCATGCTTAGTTCTCAGCCAGGACTAGCATCAGGTCAAAGCCCCACCTTGCGGTGAAGGTGAATGGAGAAGCTGCTGCTGGGAGTTCCAGGTTTTCCTGGAAAGGCTCTGGCTGCATGACCGGGAGGGCCCTCCCCTGATCATGCCCAGATCAGAGGTGTATTTGGGCTCCTGGAAGCGTATTCCCACGGGGATCCAAGGTGGGATTTGGAGAAGAATCTGGGGTGCGCCCTCATGCTGTACTAGGACCATGTCCTGTCAGCAAGAAGTAAACAAAGGAAGCCATCCTGCTGATTTGATTGTTTGATCAGATGGACCTGGGGGTAGGGTGGTGTCAGACTGTAAACTCCTTGAGACAGGCACTGTCACTAGTTCTATGTCCAGTGCCCAGGAGAAATGTCCCTAGCTAAAGGAAGCAGTGTTTCCTACTGGCTAGAGCACTGGACTGGGTCTTGGAAGATACACATTAAATTCTTGGCTCTGCCGCTGATTTCCTGGGTGACCTCGGACAAGTCACTTCCCTTTTTCTGTCTTGTTTTCCCATCTATAAAATTAGGCTAATTCTCCTGACCTCCTTTGTAATGTGCATAGAGATCTATGGAGGAAAAAGGCAATGTAAGAGCTAAGTAGGGTTGTTAAGCAGTGCTAACAGACATCCCACCCCTTGTATTCCTTCTGGGCCCCTCCTTGCCCACCCTCAAATTCACTTGAATCCAGCCTCAAAGGCTTGGTCAGATATGCGCATTTAGTCATACTACAGCCATGGGCTAAGGAATATTTGGGTCTGCTCATTATGCCAAAGCCTGCAAAATGCTATGCGATAGAAGCCCCTTACCCACGGTCCCCGCACCAGTAGGTCTCTGGAGGTTTATCCCATCACTGCGCCGGGAGTGACACAGTGCAGGGTCGTGGGCAGGTGAAATAACTGCCCAGTTGGGGTGCTCATCCCCCCATTGGTGCAAACCCAACCCCTCTGACCCATGCAACACAAGGTTACATCATAATAGGGGCTGAAAGTTTTAAAATGTCCTGCCCCAGCTGCCCCCGACATCACGGGACTTTGTCTAGGCAGGAAAATGATCTAGCAACTGGGGCTGCAACCACTGCAGGCCCTGCTCAGAGAAAGGAGCAGCACCCAGAGATGTCATCTCCCATCATCTACATGATGACCTGAGAGAATGACCAGTCCGAAATTCAGAGAGGAGATGGAGGAGTTTTTATTCTCCAATGGCTACCAACTGGGCAAGACCATTGGGGAGGGAACGTACTCGAAGGTGAAAGAGGCCTTCTCAAAAAAGCACCAGCAGAAGGTGGCAGTTAAAATTATTGATAAGATGGGGGGCCCGGAAGGTAAGAGACAATGTGGGGAGAGGGTTCTGGGGTAGTGGGTAGATTCTAACACCAGAAAGAACCACTGGGATCACCAGTTGGACCTTTGAGTCCTGGGGATAATCCACTGAGTGCGCACTCCCAGTGTGAGGCTGGGGCCACAAGAGCTAATGTGATCCTGCGATGTATACACAAGAAGGAAGTTATTTTACCTTTATACTGGGCATGGGTGCATCTTCTGCTGCCATACTGTATCCAGTTCTAGTGCGCACAATCGCAGAAGGATACTGATAAATTGGAGAGGGTTCAACAAACCACCACAAGATTAAACATAAAAAAAACCAGCCTTATTTTGACCAGACTCCAGGGAGCTCGATCCAGTTGAACAAAGAGAAGGTTAAGGTTGACTTCAGTGAAGTTTCTAAATATCAACATGGAGGGCAAATACTTAATAACAAAGGTCTCTTCAGACCATCAGAGAAAGGTATAACATGACTGACCATCTGGAGGTTGACGCAAGACAGATTTAGGGCCTGTCTATACTTGCAGGGCAGATCAATGCTCCACAGGTTGATCTTCCATAATTTGATTTAGTGTGTTTAGTAGGGACACACTAAATCAAATGTTCAGGGCCTCACTCTTGACCATGGAACTCCTTACAGTCACAAGAAGTAAGGGAAGTCAACACCACTTTCTCCCATCAACTGCCCTCTTTGGGGATGGCAGAGAAAGTTGACCTCTGGTACACGGACTCCAGCTATGCTACCCTCATAGCTGGAGTTGTGTATCTTAGGTTGATTTTCTCCCCTAGTGTTGACCTGGCCTTACAGTGGAAATGAGGCATAAAGTTTTGAGTGTGCAAACAATTAACCAATTGCCCCTCAGTCACAGTAGTTTCTCCATCACTGTCAATTGTTAAAATCAAGATCTGCTCTAGGAATTATTTGGAGGCAGATCTCAGGACTGTGCCATGCAGGAGATCAGACTAGATCATCACAATGGGCCTTCTTGCCTTTGAATCTATGACCTTTTACATAACACAGGCTAGAGAACTTTCCTCCAATCATTCCTATTTGAACTAGTCTGCTTGTAGCTTGCCAGGGATCAAAGTATCAGAACCCTTCACTGCACATAGCACAGGTTGAATCTCTCTAACCCAGAAAACACTCTTGTCCAGCAACATCAGGCATGATTTTACTTCACCAGATGACCACTTATCATGGGTGTCACCAAGTTTCCCACGGTCCCAGAGAGTTTGTTTCCAGCCATCAGTCCTGACTCTCAGTGTTCTGTGCTGCTATTTAGCTGTAATTTACCCATAAATGTCTTCTAAGAGCCCAGTAAGATGTGGCAGTGTTGGTAATGTGCTAGACAATATTGACTTCCCACAGTCTGGCAAATTCTCTCATCTGGCACCAGTCAGGTCCAGAGGGTGCCAGATGAGAGAGGTTCAACCTATGCTAAATACCTCCACTGCTTTGTGTAGGTCCTAGTTTTCTCCTTATGCATAAAAACCTGCTGCTGATCCTAAAAATCTACGAAAGTAAATACATTTACAGAACAGACCCTGTGATCACTTTGCAACTGGCCAAGCCCCAGGAAGTTCTGAATGGGAAAACTCCTTTCAGACTCAGTGGCTACGTCTACACTAGCACACTACGTTGGCGTAGCCTATTTCGACGTAAGAACATTGAAATAGGCTACTTCGATGCGTATCATCTACACATCCTCCAGGGCTGGTGCCATCGACATTCAATGTTGAAGTAGCGACAGAGAACGTCGAAAGGAGCTGCCCTGGAAGGAAATGCGGAGCGTCCGCACACACAAGTGCTCCTCGTTGAAATAAGGGGACAACAAAGCCCCAAGCCACTCCCTTAAAGGGCCCCTCCCAGACACACGCAGCCTGCACAGCACGAGATCCACAGAGCCGACAACCGGTTGCAGACTCTGTGCATGCAGCATGGACCCCCAGCTGCAGCAGCAGCCAGAAGCCCTGGGCTAAGGGCTGCTGCACACGGTGACTATAGAGCCCCGCAGGGGCTGGACAGAGTGTCCCTCAACCCCTCAGCTGATGGCCACCATGGAGGACCCTGCTATTTCGAAGTAGCAGGACGCGGATCGTCTACACACGCCCTACTTTGACCTGAACGTCAAAGTAGGGCGCTATTCCCATCTTCAGATGGGAATAGCAATTTCGACATCTCGCCATCCAACATCGATTTCAACATCGATTCATCAATAGACGTGACACGTGCTATTTCGACGTTGTGCCGGCTACTTCGAAGTAGCTGGCTAGTGTAGACGCACCCAGTTTGTGATAAATAGGGCTCCTGCCCCTCTTTACAAAGCAGTCTCCATTGAATGCCCAACAGCCCCAGTCAATACAGTGACATTTTGGCCCTGAAAGATGGATGATAACACGCACTTCTCTTAACAGCTAGCAAGTCCTTTAGGATTTCCTTTGCCTTAAATGAACCCCTCTTGTCTTGCCTCAGAATTTATCCAGAGATTCCTGCCTCGAGAGCTCCAGATCGTCAGGCGCTTGGATCACAAGAACATCATTCGGGTGTATGAGATGCTGGAGTCTGCTGATGGAAAGATCTACTTGGTGATGGAGCTGGCAGAAGATGGGGATGTCTTTGACTGCGTTCTGCACGGAGGTCCTTTGCCTGAGAGCCGCGCCAAAGTGCTCTTTCGCCAGTTGGTAGATGCAATCCACTACTGCCACAGCTGTGGCGTGGCGCACCGGGACCTGAAGTGCGAGAACGCCTTGCTGCAAGGCTTTAACTTGAAGCTGACGGACTTTGGATTTGCAAAGCTGCTCCCCAAGAATCGCAAGGAGCTGAGCCAGACATTCTGTGGCAGCACTGCCTATGCTGCGCCGGAGGTGCTCCAGGGAGTGCCCCATGACAGTCGGAAAGGGGACATCTGGAGCATGGGCGTTATCCTGTTCGTTATGCTATGTGCTAGCCTCCCCTTTGATGACACAGACATCCCCAAGATGCTCTGCCACCAGCAGAAAGGTGTCTCCATTCCTGGGCACCTGGGAATCTCAGATGAATGCCAGGATCTCCTGAAAAGCCTCTTGGAACCAGACATGATTCTGAGACCTTCCATTGAGGAAGTTGGTTGGCACCCATGGCTGGCAAACTCCTGATAAAGGCCATGTCACGCTCTCCCCAAATAAAGGGGACAGATTGCTTCCAAAATGCTTACATATATTTTAATGTTACGCTTGTTTTCCAGTCTGTCCTTAACCCTCCTGTCACCCCCCAAGTATCCCATGTAGGGGATGGCTGGCCTACAAGGGATGCTTTGTGGGGGCTGTTCCATTTCACATCTTCCTCAGGGATTTTACTCAAACAAACCACGTGACCTGAAGAAACCTAAAAGTGTTTGTGGTCTTTCCTTTGTAGTTATACCCCACCCCAGAAGTCGTGGGACTGATGAGTGTATTACTCCCCCTCCCTAGGCACCTGGCTGAAGTGGGGAAACACAAGATGTGTCTGGCCACTTCCCAAGATACTTCTAATGATGGCACCTCTAGAGAACACCCTAACAGAGGAAAGAGAGAGAATAAAGCAAAGAAGTTGACTCCTCCATGCTGGAGGTGGGGGAAATGTGGAAAATTACACTAGGGCCATAGGAGCAACAAGAGGGAAATCAGTGGGGAAAAAAATCTGCTCAACTTCTCGATACAAATACAGGGAGTATGGGGAATCAACAAGTGGGAACTGGAAGCTAAATCAGCCCTTACTGGGCATCAGAGACTTGGTGGGATTATTCTTATGATTGGGCTATTCCTCTAGAGGAGTACAACTTGTTCAGAAAGGACAAGGAGAAAAAAAAAAAAGGCAGTGTTGCATGACATACCAAGAACACAAACATTGGTTCTGAGGTCCAAGAGGAGGGAGAGGTGGACCAACTGAGAGTCTCAGGGTAAAGATAAAAGGGGTAAGCAATTGCAGTGATGTCTTGGTAGGAGGATCTACCATAGATCACCCAAACAGAAGGAAGAGGAGAGGGGTGAATAAGTCATCTCTAAAACAGCCCAGAGAAATATCTAAACACACAAGAATGGGTAGTAACAGGAAGCTAATTACACAGACATTTGTGGAAAAGTGACATGGCAAACCAATAAATTTCCAGTAAGTTCTTGGCTATGTTAGGGGGACAACACACTCAAAGTGGGGGAAGTGAGGAAGGCGGGAGCCAGTTTAGACTTGATTCTGACCGAAAGAGAAAATGTAGCAAATCTGAAAGTGGAATGCAACATGAGAGAAAGTGGCCACGAGAAGATAGATTTAAAGATCACAGAACACTAGAATTAGAAGGAACCTCAAGAGCTCATCAAGTCTAGTCCTGTGCACTGCCAGCAGGACAAAGCACTATCTACACCATCCAACAGGCGTTTGTCTAACCTGCTCTTAATCTCCAGTGATGGAGATTCCACAGAATCCTGAGGCAATTTATCCCAGTGTTTAACCACCCTGTCAAGAACTTTTTCCTAAATGTCCAACCTAAACATCCCTTGCTGCAATCTAAGCCCATTGCTTTTTATCCTAGCATCAGAGGTAAAGAGAGTAATTTTACTCCCTCCAACCTGTAACAACCTTTTAGATACCTGACAGCTCGTGTGTCCCCTCTCAGCATTCTCTTTTCCAGACTAAACAAGCCCCATTATTTTAATATTCCAAGTCACGTTTTCAAGATCTTTAATCATTTTTGTTGCTCTTCTGTGGACTTTCTCCAATTTGTCCACATCTTTCCTTAAATGTGGTGCTCAAAACTGGACACGATACTCCAGTTGAGGCCTAATCAGTGCAGAAGACTCAATTCTCCTGTGTTGCTCACAACAGTCCCCTTACATCCCAGAATGATGTTTGATTTTTTGCAACAGTGTCACAATCCTGACCCATATTTAGCTTGTGGTCCACTATGATCCCTAGATCCCTTTCAACAGTACTCCTTCCTAGGTAGTCATTTCCCACGTATGTGCGAAATCAGCTACAAGAGATAAGGCTGTCAAAGTGGAGTATTTGTCCTTACTAAACTTTATTTATCTCAGGGCATTTCTCCAGTTCATTATGAATTATAATTTTATCCTTCAAAACGTTTGCAACCTCCTCCCAGTTTGGTGTTAGCCACACACTTTATAAGCATACTCTCTTTGCAGTTATCTAAGTCGCTGATGAAGATCTTGAACAGAATTGGTCCCACAACTGATCCCTGCAGAACCCCACTTATTATGCTCTTCCTGCATGACTGTGAACCACTGATAACTTCTCTCTGGGAACAGTTATCCAATCAGTTATGGACCCACCTTACAGTCACCCCATCTAGGCTGTATTTCCCTAGTTTGTTAGTGAGGTCATGCAATACTATGCCAAATGCCTTACTAAAGTCTATATATACTTGACCTACCACTCCCCACTTTATCTACAAAGCTTTCTTTGACAGAGTAACAAGCCATCAGGTTGGGATTGACTTTTTTTTTTTTAAAAGAACAAATCCATGTTGTCACTTATCAGCTTATTATCCTTCCAAATTAAATCTTCATTTATTTGCTTTATTGTTTTCCCCAGCAGAGAAGTTAAACTGATTGGTTTATAATTCTCTGGATTGTCCTTATTTCCCTTTTCATAGATGGACACCAAATTTGTCCTTTTCTACTCTTCTGAAATCTCTCCTAACTTCCCTGACTTTACAAAAACAATAGTTAATGGCTCACAATCTCCTCTATGATTTTATGGAAAGAAGAAACGATGGCAGTGAAATAAGGACAGCATACTTCAAACAAGCAGACTTTAACAAACTCAGGGAGCTGGTAGATGCAATCCCATCGGAAGAAAATCTAAAGGAAAAAGGAGCTCAGGAGAGCTGGCAAGTTTCTTGAGGAGACAAAGCCACAAAGTGCAACATCTCTCGATGTGAAGGAAATATAGGAAAAATAGTAAGAGGCCAGTATGACTCCCACAGGAACTCTTTAATGACTTGAAAATCAAAAAGGAATCCTATAAAGTGTCAAGACATGGACAAATTGCTAAGGAGGAGTATAAATCACACAAGCATGCAGGGATAAATTCAGAACAGCTAAGGCACAACATGAGTTACACCCAGCAAGGGACATGAAAAGCAACGAGAAAAGAAGTTCTTTAAAATACAATAGGAGGAAGAGAAGGATAAAGGAAAGTGTAGGTCATCTACTTAGAATTAAAAACAAATCTTGACAAATTGGAGAACTGGTCTGACCCACCCCCAAGCTAGACTCCTGTCCAAAGCAAGGGCTGCCACGGGCCAGCAAACCACACCTAGATCCATTCCAGGAGTATGGCAACCTGGGGCTCTGTAGGCGGTGGAAAGAAAGATAACTCAATGCAGAAAGCCGAGTCTGTAGAATTCCTTTAATTTCTGTTAACTGCAAGTCTGTAAAAGATTCAGGAGAAAGTTGTCATTACAAAACTAACAGCTGTTAGAATCTCTCCTTTGCCCTAGCTATAAAATGCTCCCAGGAAATGTGGTATAATTTAAAATAGAGAATATTGCACAAATAACCAAGAGGTTAATTAACTAATGACAGAGGTACAAGGAGAATGGCAAGCTCCATCCCTTCTCCCAGCTACAACCTTGGGACTTGAGCTTCCAGCTGGGAACCATCCCTTTAAATGAGACAGGGATATTACACACACACATACACACACGCAAGCATACTCTCTTTCTCTCTCTCTCTCGCTCTGTAAATCTCAGATACTTCCAGACAGCCACCCAGTCTTTTGGATAGAGGGCCCAACTATACAAGGGCCCAAGCCCATTGGAGGTCCTCGTCACAACAGGGATCTCTCCCAATTTCACTCTGTCTCGGTATAGAGGAGACACAGTGGTATTTTGGCGGCGTCCCTGAGATGCACCATAGCCCAGGACAGAGCTAGGGAGTAGCATGGCTCAGAGACCCTTTGGATCAGTTCTACAATGCCAAGTTGGAGCCATGCTGCAGGCTGGTCCCTGAATATAGTGGGCACAGACACCTTCAGTGGAGAACCTCACCATGGGAAAACTGACACTCCAAGGCCCCAGAAGGCTAGTGCTGTCTGAAAACAAAGGAAACCAACTGCCTCCATAAATTGGCCCTTAAAGAAGCAGAATGACCTAAAGAAACTAGGGATAAAACCAATACTTTGAAGGCCTGGGACAGTGGGGTAGACACTGTCCCTTTAAGATAACTGTACTGGTAACTTCCACTGGGGAGCAGTGTTTTGTGACACATCAGAAGGACAAAGTGAGAAGGGAACTTCTCAGTCACCCTCCCACCCAACCCCCACCCCACAATGGACAGAAAGGAGAAGGGCCTACCACCATCAATGAAGGTGGGAGAAAGGGATTGAGAGCCTTGCAGAGGGCTTAGCTGAACAGGAGCATAGATCTAACAACGTTCAGAGTCCATGGGGGACAGGTATGTCCTGCCAAGGAGGTGGAAGGCAAGGGTGGATTTAAGGAGGGGGATTCAAGCAGCAAAGTCAACAGCTACAGCGGCCAGTCCCAGCCATCCTATACCATCTGAAGATATTGCCTCCCACTTGACACGGTACAGCAAAAAGTAGTAGGTGCTACTGGCAAAGGCTGATGTTTTAGTGACCACTCTACCTATACTGCACTGGGTCTTTTAAGTGACCAAGCTGGGTGGCTGGCACACGCACACAGGGGCAGTTCTCCCTTGGTCATGACCCAGGCCTGCCTAGAAAAGCCTACCAGGAAACAGCTAGGAGAAGCAAGACGTTGCCTGAGGAATTGAGGCTGACAATTCAAAGTGCTCATTGCCCAGCAGAGCGGAGAAAGGCACTGCAGACAGCAGAGTGGGGGAGGGTGAAGTGACCCCCTTGGGCACCTGCAACAGGTGGGCTGCTGTTCTGTAGCCTGGAGTCTGGGCTTCCAACTGAAAAGCTGCATCCCACGGGAGCGGAAGGACGTGCCAGGATTTCTGTAGCAGCTTCTGAGACAACAGGCCAGGTGACAGATCAGGAAGAGGCAGGGAGATGTTACTTCTCTCTAGGGAAGCCTGGCTATAGATCAAGGCCTCCAGCCTTTCCTCACAGTGGTAAGTGTAGCAATATGAAGAGGCTTCCTGTGCTGCGTCTCCAGCCTCCGGTCAGTCCCAGTTTGGATCTCCCAGAGTTAGTCTGGCAGGTGTTTGGAGTAACGAGTAAACAAGAACAATTCGCGTTGAAGAGCCTCCCAAGTCACTGTGTTGTAGGTTATAGCCACATACAAGTAGACAGTCAGCAGACCAGCATCCTGCATGTGCAGACCATGCCTGCCAGGTGTTCTAATGACTGGTTTGATCCCAGGGTCCCACCTGACCTACCTCCCACCCCCAGCTCTCAATCTGGGCAGTCAGTTTCTACCTTGCTGGTCTCTGGGACCTATTGAGAAGACATATTCCCCTGCCTAGCATCCCATGTGTATAAGTGTAGCGCCCACTACCACCACTTCCAGCATCTGAATGGGTCATGAGTTTGAGCTACCCCTAGGATTTAGCAGGATGGAACCCCTCCAGCCTGGAACCGAAAACCCCAGCACAGTTACACATGAAAGGAATAGTCGAGCTGTGATTTAATTCACATTGGATGGTGGGAATGAGCCTGCAACACACTCAGAGGAAGCAATCGTCTTATTCCCAGTCCTCCCACTCTTCATCTTCCAGCTGCAAACAGGAGAGAGACATCTGTGAGTTGGTTTAGATAACACACCAGCCATCTGCCTCTTAGCGCTTTTGGTAGTGCTGGCCACTTAGGCTTGTCTACTATCGCTTAAGTCAAAGTAACTGCTCAGGGGTGTCAAAAAGCCACCACTCCCACCTCCCGTGAGCAACACAAGTGGTGTCTACACAATGCTAAGGCGGCAAGAGACCCTCTCCTGCCAACACTACTCCATGTCAGCAAGCAGCAACCATTATGCTGACGGGAGATCACTCTTGTTCTCACAGTGCATCTTCACCATATATGCTGCACCTGCACCAATACAGTGCAGTAGTGTAGCCCAAAGTTCCCTCTGATCCCTTCCATTCACAGGCAGATTTTTTTCCAGCCACGTGCAGAATAAATTTAACACACTGAAGAATGGGTGAATGTGCACCACCAGTAGAAACAAAAAATCTAGCTGTACACGCCCCACTAATCAGATGGGTGGCATTTGACTCTCTCCTGAGCAGCTGCACAAGTGCCCAGCATACAGGGAACATTGGTGTAGTCTAGTCCTTAGTGGTCAGACAAGGCAACCAAGTCAGCGCACAGGCAGGCAGACGCAAAACGCAGTTGACTGCTCCAGCTTCAGTGCTCTGGGAAACAAGCTGCTTTCTCAGTAACCATCCTAGTAGTGTTTTTTGGTTCATCTCCCTTCGTACAGCTAGTCCTTGCAGGACTTTGTAAGAGCCCAGATCTGTGCCCAGGATGCAAAGAGCTGCAGGGCAAAGAGTTCTAGTTATTCAATTACTTGCTGGCTGCCCAGCCCAGTTTCTCCTTGTGAGAAGAGGCAAGATAGGGACAGCGGGAAAATCTGCAGCTCTCTAAATCACCTTGCGCTGTACAGCTCTGCAATCTGCAGAGAGGATGGGGGTTGTTCAGAAGCCCAGGGATTTCCCTTAGTTCCTACATGCCAGAATCACTCTCCACTCAGTTCTGTGACAGAGGGAGTTGGTAGCTGACACTGGGGGAAAGCTCCCACTGACTGTAGCGCTCATGCACAGGTGCAGTGAGAAGCCACTGAACACAACTGTGCACAGTGGATTCTGTTCCAGGAGGGACCTTCATCAATTCGCACTGTCAGATCCAATGCTCCAAGTCTCTTACCTCTCCCGACACCTCCACCTTCGAAAGAGCCAGCTGCACTTCTTCTTCTGTCATGTCCAAATCAAAGTCCTTCTCCCAGTCCTCACTTATATCTGTGCTGGAGCCTGAAACCACATGAACTGGAGGTTAAGTCTGAGGGTAAGCCCTCTAGAACAGTGGCAGACAATCTGCCATCCATCAGGGTTCTACATGTGGCCTGCAAGACATTGTTTTCCTACAAGCATTACATGTTGAACCTCGCTAATCCAAAACTCTCTTGACTGACAAACTCCATAATCCAGCAGGATTTTAGTTATCCGGACAACCACTTATAATGGGTGTGGCCCAGTTTCCCATGTCCCATAAAGTTTGTTTACAGCCACCAGTCCTGGCTGGTGTTCTGTGTTCTGTGCTGTTATTTAGCTGTAATTTACCCCTAAATGTCTTTTAAAAGCCCAGCAAGAAGTGGAAGTGTTGGTAATGTGCTAGACAATATTGACCTCTTGTGGTCCAGCAAATTCTCTCATCTGGCACCAGTCAGGTCCCCAGGGTTCAGGATGAGACGTTCAACCTGTGCTATAGTGACATGCGTGTGAACTGAGCGTGCTGATTGCTTACAACCTTGACTAGGAAATCCGTGTGCTCCCTCTACAGACAATGTGCTACTCCAGTTCAATCAGTACATGCTGCAAATCGTAGGTACACAAACCTGGTTAGCAAAACTACCTATCCTGGGAGACCATCATGTTTATGACAATCTTGCAGCCCACTGAGATGAAGGAGGGCCACTCTTGCAGCCCACTCGCTAGCCTTCGTGACTCATCGCTACTCCAGAGGGCAAAGAACAAATGCAAATCCTAGTCTTTGGCGGGATCTGATGATGCATCAAGTTTCTCAAGTATTTTACACCAAGGATCCTGGCTCTCTAGAGTAAAGCCTGTTTCATCAGCCAAGACCACTTTGGTTGGCTCCTGTCAGCTCACCGCCCCATCGTCAGGAACCCAAATTTGGGATTAGAAAAAAGGCCTCTCCCATCCTCTAGCCCCACCATTCCCCAGCAACATGTTAGTAAGAGCAGAGCAGGGCCCCTGAAGCAGCTAACGCCAGACTCCACAAAATAGACAAGGTCTCCTGGCTCAGGTGGTCTCAGAACCACGGACTTGGCACAGCCAAAGTGCACCTGCCGGCCCAAAGCAACACAGACTCCAACTCGAACTAGCCACAATATCAGCAAGACTGAGGAATGCTGAATCAAATGTGAAGGATCACGATGTAGAAGAGCACGGACAGGTCTTTGCAAACTCCCAAACTATATCAACAACGGCCGGGGTCTCCCAACAGAGCCTTTTCAAAACAAGTGTGCAATGAGGACAGGCTCTTGAGTGTTTGAGAATTTCTGACCCGTCCGTGAGATGCCAGCGGAGTTTACGAGGCAGACAAGCCAGGGTGCACAGGGGGGGAAAGTCTGCTGTGCTCCCCCTGATGGGTCCTGCCCTCAGCTCCTGCCAAGTGGAGGAGAGTAGGGAGTTGGTCTGGCTGGACCTAGACTCAGACTTCTGCTGTGTCAGGAGTTATTTCTGTCTACTGGGAGGTGAGCGCAAAGGAGAACTCTGCCCAACCCCACTCCTCCCAAACAAGAGCCACATTTTAGTCACAGAGAGTGCAACAGGTAAAAGTTGACAAGGTAGGTCATGATAACTCCAAATGCCTGTGTAGCTAAGCCCCTTTCCCCAGGCCAAGAGGGCTGCTCCCAGCTGACCAGAGGCCACATGAGTGGTGGGGGCTCCCAGGAAGGAAGACTATCACACCACCAAGTATCTGCCACCATCCTGGCATTCTGCAGCCCCAGGGATGGCAAGGAAAAGAAGATGATGTCCTAATGCAGTAAGGAGAAACCTTGACTAGTAGGCAGGGTGCATGAGTGGCCTTCCATCTTCTCAGTGGGTCACAAGATTGTTATAACCAAGACAGTCTCCTGGGATAGGGTAACTTTGTTAACTGTGCTTGTGTACCTTAAATATTCAAGACGTGCCAACTGCACCACAGTAGCGTTTTGATTGGATGCAGAGGGATCACATGGCTCTCACAGTCAATGTTGTGACAATCAGCACACACATCACTTCCTGCGCCCTTGCTTTAGAGAAGTGTCACTTTTGTAATACTGGTGGGACTAAAAGCTACACAGACAAAAACCAGCTGAAACTGGCAACCCTGGACAAAGGCAACATTAAACAAAATGACTTGTAGGCCAAACATAGAACCCCAGTGAGCTGCAGGTTATCTATCACTGCCCTGCTGTGTCGTGTTGAGATGCTCAGCTTTCATCTAATTTAACTCTGTTCCGCAGTCATAAACCCACAAACATTCCAAGCCTTCCCAGGCTCTGCTGCCTGGAGCTCAGAGGCATTTCCAGTGGCATCAGTACCTTCAGGGCCAGGCCAACATAGGCAGGGGACATGCAGCTCACTGCAACGTGGTATATGTACCCCAGGCCTGTGTTTGGCTTGGTGAGATCTCCAAGGTTAAGCATTTGATGGTGGAATCTCACCATCACTAACTGCTGGCAACTCAGATCCTGCACTCTGGCTTTTTAGAGCTTCAAAGAGATAAGCAAAGAGTTCAGGCTTTTGGCTTGAGATGAATAAACCCCAGCTCCGTCCCTGTCCCAGGCCACCAAGAACACAGACGCTCAGTAACTTGAGATGCAAAGCTAGATGCCCCCAAGTGATGAAATTGCATATTATTGATTCTAACCACCCCACACCACACTGAAGGATCAGCTCCAGCGCACCCATCTCCCTGCAGTCAGGACAAAGACAGGATCTGCACCACCTCTGCCCACCCCCTTGACCGGTAAGCTCTGGACAGCGAGCTGGGAACGTTTCATTCAGAACCAAAGCAGAAACCATTTACTTGGCTGGTCTAGAACTTGCCCCACTGCAGCATCTGTTTGGCTATGTTAGCAAAACACTGCCAATAAACAGTCAGAGACAGCTCCCCTGCTCTGTAAACGGCTCTACAGCTCAGGCTTTCATCCAAAAACTACAGCTCAAGGCTATTTAGGCTGAACCCAGGACACAGAAGAAAATAGTACATCCATTATGAATCGGGTACCGTTCCTTGGAGGGCTTCATTTCCCGGGGGTGCCAACGGCAGATACCCACCTTTCTTTCCGTTGTTGGAGGGAGTGGATTTCCCACTGTCTGAGTTCAGCTCAAAGACTCGTAAATCTGTCAGCCCATCCCCTTTCAGAGTCTCTTGCTGGCTCCTGGGCTTGCTCTCTGCCTGCTCCTTGAGCCCAGCAGAGCCCCGTGGCTCTGAAGACATTGCCAGATGAGCAGCTGGAGGAGGCTGTGAAGATGCTGCTGGATTTGGCTGGGAGACCTGCTCTTCCGAAGTAGCTTCCATTAGCCTTTGGGAGAGGTCCCTGGTCCCAGACAGCTGTGCTCCAGTCTGTAACTGCACATCAGGCACAGAGGCAGGGTTTGCAATCTGAGTCACAAGGGACACACTCTCACTGCTCTCAGATGGGGACACCTGGGCTGGGACTGTAGCAAGACCAGACAAGCTTTCCTCTGCTGGCTCTTTTAGGCTGGGGATGGGACCTTCCTCCTGGGTCAGGGGAGCAGCTGCTGATGCAGGGACAGATGTGGTTTGATTTTCCTCTTCTGGAGATTTCAAATTCACACACGGTAGGGGCGACATCCCCAAAAATTCCTCTGTGGGGGAGAGCGGCAAAGGATTTCAGCACCTCTATCAAGAATAACTAGGCAGAAAATGACTGCTGAAAGGGGGACCTGCCTTCCCAACCACAGGCCTCAGAGCCTTCAGCCACTGCTGGGAGCAGCACCAGCATAACAGTCTGACGAGTCCCGTTGCCCTGCCCACTCTGGGGCTAAGCCCAGTGAAGCTTCCAGTCCAGACAGCACTCAAGAGCAGCAGGCCCAGACTGATGCTGACACACACTGGAGTGAGGCCTGAATTCCCAGCTTTGTTCCAAAGGTTTCGGTGGGATGCCTGGGCATGTCAGTTCATCTCTCTCTGCCCTGGCTTCCTGAGCTGTAACATGGGGGTGCTGCTCTTTGTGTGAGGATCACACCAGCCAAGTGTGGAGGCGCTCAAACTGCTGTGAGAGGAACTGCACCCCAGCACTGTAACCAGGATTTCCTCCAACCCTGTTCAGAGCAGATTGAGACAGCACAGCAGGCCAGGAGCCATCACCTCAGCCACGCTAGGGCTCCCACCGGCCTTTGCATGGCACAGGTGATAGCCCACAGCTGCTATTTTGGACCACAAAGTCAAATAGACACACAACCCATGTGGGGTGTTGCAGCTGGATTGTGGAGCTGGTTTCATGACAACTAGCAGGAACCATTCTACAGTACCTCTCCTCCTTCCAAATTCACCACAGCTCTCAGGAGTTCTCATTCTGCTTCTCCACCAACCAACTTACCCTCTTCCTCTTCCCAGCCTGGCTCCTCGCAATGCACGCTCTGCTCTGCCCTTTGCTTCAGTGCTTCCCTTCGAACCTCCTCCTGGGGGGGAATTTACAGCTGCAGTCAGGAGCTGCTCCCACACCATCTACTCCCAGATCCCATCCTTGGTGTGCAAAGCTCCAACCCCTGCAAGTTCCCTACAGCACTGTCACTGATGGCAGGGGCTTGGGGAAGGGAGCCTAGTTTTCTGCTGGTGTTCAGGGGTTAGCAAATATTTCCAGATCAGAGTGTGCATATTGAGTAACAGCTCCTTTGCACAGCCCCTCACCACACAGCACCCTCCACACTGGCCTCCCTGCAGGAGATACCTCCCACCTGCCTGAACCCACCTGCTCCAGGTGATGGACTTTATAGAAGTAGCGCTGCCAGAATTCCGAATGAGAAACAGCCACTGGCACCTGGGACCAATGGAAGGAAGGGAGAGAGGGGAGGATTTAGTGAGAAAGGCCTGTGGGTACACCAGTCTCTGACCTCAGTCTCCTGAGGGTTCCTCTGCCTTCTTGGCCATGCCTGATGCTGCAAACCCACTAACCATCTGGCAGAGAACAACTCCGTGGGGCTCCCACTGGAACTCATGGACTGATGATGATTCCACACTAGAGGGGTGACTAGCAGGGAGACCTTCCACTTACAACAGGCCATAGGCACCAACTTAACACTCCCACACTTTGGAGGAAACATCAGGGAAACCCATTTCCCACCCTTGACCATTGCTCCCACCCACATGTCCTTGCTCAAAACATCCCATCTCCCTGAGTACGGCACTGCTCAAAATCTCTTCCTAGGTCACAGGGGCACCACCCAGGGCCACATCAGGCAAGAGCTATCAATTCACCATCATCACTAACTGCTTGCTCCCCTTGCACTAACCATCAGGGCAGTTTAACCAATTGTGCAGGGAATAGAACCCAGATTTGCAATTGCCTGCTCTAACTTCCCACTGCACATTCAACCTGCCCCTCACTTCTCCACTCTGCCCGTACTCCTCCACCTCCAACCACTTCTAAGATGGACTGCACCCTACATAAGTGACCTGCATTTTCAGAATGCACAGGGCTTGCTGTCAAATATCTGCTGGAGACTCACGACGTAAGAAGTCACAGAGGCTGGAAGACGCTTATACAGATGCCAGATAGCTCCAGAGCAGTGGATAATAATTGACTCTGGACCTGCAGTGCTGCAGTCCACAAGTAGAGCAGAAGAGCCCAGATGAGGTAGTTGGCAGCAGACGAGCACTGGCCACCCTGCTTGGCTAATGCAGATTCTGGAGCCAAGGAATAGTTTCCTATTCACATCTCTCTTGCCTCCCACATGCTAGATACTTCAGGCAAGTCTGAGCCTGCCCAACCATGACAGTGCCGGAGGCTGGCAGCACCTCACCATCTTGGTGTAGAGAGCCCGGATGGAGGGGCTAGTCACTAGCAGCTCCGAGATCTGCCCCTTCTTCTCCTCTAGGTTAAACTGCGAGAGCCAGGTCTCAAAGAGTTCAGCTGGGCCTGCACAGGGGAAGCAGAGAGAGATCCTTGAAACAAAAAAGGCAGGAACAGAAATGCAGAGCATTAAGGTGAAACATGTGATTTGGTGCAAACAGATGCTGTTGGAGTGAAGAGGTCAGGCTAAAACAGCGTGGAACATCACAGAAGCTACCACCTGAATACAGTATCAGAAAGCACACTTCACTGGCTAGGAAGCCTGAGGGGCACGCTCATGGAGAAACACTGATGGAATCCACAGCCAGCCTCCGCCCACAAGAGGGAGGGTCGCAGCAAGGAAGGAGGAGAAAGAGAGAAGCTAGAATTGCCCTTGACAACATCCCATTAAAACTGCACATCAGTCTGGGCACATGGGGGTTCAGGGTGAGCGGGGTCGGGGGAGATAGGGAGGTTGAATGAATGCCTACTCGCTCCCTACCCAACCCCAGACACACCTGCCTGTGACTTTCCTGGAACGGAGGCTCATCATTAACTCTTTGGTAAACTGCCAATGCCACGTGCTGGATTCCCAGCTGTCAAACTCCAGAACAGCCTGATCAGATAGCAACTCTGCAGACTTCCCACCCAGCACTCTGCATGGAGCCTCAGCCACATCTAGACAGAATCAACTCAGAGGCTGCGAAGTTAATTCAGATGCCACAGCCTCTCTGCCAACCAGCAGACTACAGAGCTGCCAGGGTGGCAGTCGGTCATGGAGGCACTCATCTACTGGGAACCCAACCTTGAGATGTACCAACCACCACCTCAAGCTCTCCCCTCCCCCCGGCCCTCATCTTACCATCCGGTTCATTGCAATAGGTTGCTGGGTCCGACTGCAGGGTGTAGAGACGAGCCTGCAAGAAAGCATACACCCGGGAAGTGACAGCCATTAGCGTGAGGATCAGCCACTGAGCCCAGTGATGAAGGGATGTGAGTCTCACACATCCCTGGTGGGAGTAGAGGCATTTCCCCCCCCACAGTAGGCAGAGAGGGGTGTCTGACACGCACCTTGGTGCTGTCGTATGGTTCCGTAGTACCAGAGGGTGTTGCCATCAGCGTTATGACATCACAGTCGATGGTCTTATCTGGAGAAGGAGCGAATGTGTCTGAGATGACGCCCAGAAAGTCTGCAAGTCCTTTCTTCACCTTCTCGGTTGTGCCTGAGGAGCCTTCTGTCTTCTCAAAGAGAAAGACAAAGGAATAATTTAAACAATGGTGCCTGAACGAGAGAGCCCCTTGTGGTCTTTTCCAGCAGTCAGGGTCCCTTCCAAGAGAGGGACAATTCTCTCCTTAAGGGGTGGTAGTGAAGCAACTGTGCAGTTCAGTCGGGCTTGCAATGAGGCGGGGGTGGCAGTCACTAGCCTAGGTTGGTGGTGGGCAGCTAGGCAGGGTGATGACAACAGGCTGGCAGGGAACAAGTCTGAGCTGTGGGGGACAGGTAGGAGTGGCTGGCTTGGGGAGAGAACAGGGAGCTGTGCTGTCATGGTAACACTGTGAATGGCGAAGATCTCCTGTGAGGTCTAGGAAAGTGGAATCTATCACCCGGCTTTTTCTGACACTGAGGCAGGACTTCCTGCGCCTTACCTACTGCCGCAGGGGGCAGATGGGGAAGCTGATTCCAAGCCTCACAACAGCAAACAAATGGAGGACCAAAGAGGACAAGGGAAGACATAGTTCCATCCAGCATCCTAGTAGGAAATGTGAATCCACCTGGATACCCCCCCTTTCTCCCATCCCAAACAGACACAGTCCCATGCTCAGCGAATAACTTCCCCCACCCCAAGCAGACAGAGATTATCTGCAGGGACTCTCCTTGTAACTCTGCCACCACTGTGCAGAAACCAGGCCTGGAACTCCAAAGGGCCTCCTGGCCATGAAAGCCGTAAGTGGCAAGCAGGAAGCTGGCCCTTCTGTGAGTTATAGCACCCACCTGCCTCAACTCATCTTGGTAGCTGTGAACAGGGCACTGACATGAAACAGTCCTGGCAGCAAGAGCAAGGGAGCCACTTAGGGTCATCACAGACACCTTGTATTTGAACTCCCATCCCCACTGCAAAGTTCAAGAGTAACCTGAATTCAGGCCTTTGAGCTCATGCTCTAAAACGCCGTTTCCTGAAAGGGTTAAACTCCATAGTGCCAGAACTCCCTGGGCGACCACCAGCCCCACTCTCTTTTAGGAGAGAGGGAAGCAGAATTGTGGCTCGCCTGTTCTTACTTACAACCAGTTTATCCTTGACCACGCTGGCCGTAGCAGCAATCGTACATGCTGTGTCATGCTGCACCACCTGGGTGAACTCAGTCAGGTCCCGCTTCATGAACTCCAATGCTTCTGTGGACTACAAGACAGAGAGACATAAAGTACTTTGACCCTGGATTCGCACACAAGTCAGTCTTCACCCTAGGAATATCTCAGACATTACAAACCCTGATGCAAAAGAGGCCTCTAGCCAAAGGGACTATTCTGTACGTGGAGATGACAGAGTTCTGGAAGGTGAACCCTGTCACCACCACAGAAACAGCCACCTTTACAACGAAGCTGAGAACCACAATTATCCTCAGCCCACAGTACAGCACGTTCCTTTCCATGCCAATGCAAACAAAAAAAGTCTTATTTAAAAAACCCCATTTTAACGCTGGCAATTCGGTAAAAATCCGGTTTCTTAGCAGTGCAGTAAAAAACAAACAGAACATGAGGAATCATTAAAAAGAGATAGTCTCCATGGTACATCCACATCTTGAATACTACATACAAATGTGGCCTGCCTCATCACAAAAAACGGTATCTTGGCATTGAAAAAAGTGCAGGAAAGGGCAACAAAATTTACAGGGGTTTTGGAATGCCTGCTATATGAGGAGAGATTAAAAAGACTGGGACTTTTCATCTTAGGAAAGAGAAGACTAAGGAGGGATATGATAGAGATCTATAAAATTATGACTAGCGTGGAGAAAGTAAATAAAAAAAAGCTATTTACTTGTTCCCAAAACACAAGAACTGGGGCATCACCAAATGAAATGAATAGATAGCAGGTTTAAAAACAAACAAAAGGAAGTGTTCCTTCACACAACACCCAGTCAAACTGTGGAATTCCTTGCCAGAGAATCTTGTGCAGACCAGGACTTTTAACAAGGTTGAAAGTCAAATAAATTCATAGAAGACAGGTTCAGCCATGGCGATTTGCCAGACTGGGCTGGGATGGTGTCCTTAGCCTCTGTTTGTCAGAATCTGGGACTGGGTGTCAGGGAGGGATCACTTGATGGTTGCCTGTTCTGTTCATTCCCTCTGGGACACCTGGCATTAGCCTCAGTTGGAAGACAGGACACTGGGCTAGATGGACCTTTAGTCTGGCCGAGTACGGCCATTCTTATGTTGTCACAGGCACACCTACAGTGCCTTAATCTCATGTTCTGACTGTTTAGGAGTGGTACCAGCCGTAGTGCCAACAGAACCGTAACAAAAGCTGACACAAGCACACAGATCTACAAGATCCCGTTTTGCTATGTCAAAAGTTCTGATTTTTGTTTAAACATACTTTCTTGGCTCCTTTATTATTGTTTCAATAGCCTTTGAATTAAAGTTGCAATTATGTGGATGAGTCACAAGTTGCCTAGTTTCAACCTCGCTGTAGCTAAACTTCTCAGTCTCATGCCTTGTACGTTGCTACGGGGCCAATATGCTCGGCGCATTCTCTCTGCTTCCAGAACAAGAGGCTTTTCAAAGTGCAGATCTACAACTACAGTCTAGCTCAAGCTTTCTAGTTGCATTTGACAGATTATATACGAAGACAGGGCTTCCGTTTGGATGAGACGACTTTCCGGTAAACAGATTTCCCCAAGCATAATACTAACACAGAAATGATGAACTAAACCATTATTGGAACAACATTTTATATTTACGTATGGCAACAGACCCCCAAGTCCTCTTATAAGAAACACAGCCTGCTACAGGGAGGACAGCAGCAATAGATTAATACGGGGTAAATCACCCAACACCATTGAGAAGGGAAATTCTGGCTAAGATCCTGGTTCAATGACTCCTTTCAGGTTAAGTGCCACTACATAATTCATATTTTCGCAGAGCAGCAACGCTCTCTGCTATCAAGGGCTCAACCACAATTTCACATCTTGCTTAAGTTTATACTAATCATAAACTAGTTTGCCTCATGAGGCACCATGGATAGCTTTCCGCATGAGGGATTATCTGCACTGCACTACTGCTGCATTCCAGAAGATAATACCAACATCATGGCTCATGCCCAGTGTACTTCAAATACCAGGCTACAATCCATGGAGGAAAAGAGGCATTCACACAGTTACTCAGCCTCATGTTGGTGGGAATAGGTTACTTTAAAAAAAAAACTTTTAGGAATCAGGATGGATTTCTAGAGGGAAGATGATTAAATAGCAGAACAGAAAACACCCAAAGAGAAGCTCCTTACTGGGCTTGGTTTGGTCAGGTTACAGAAGAACCCACAAGATGAGTGAAAAATCCAAGTAAATTATTGTGTTTTATGATGGGAAAATGCAAGATTTACTTCAACAATAGGATGTCCTGTTCCTTACAAGCACCATCCTCCTACCTTCTCTTTAACAGTCTGGTAGCTTTGCTGCAACCAGCTTCTCCACCAGCCTCCATCTTCCCTGTTACAAGACAAACATACAAAGCTGAAATTATCAGAGAGGTAGCAGAGTTAGTCTCTATCTTCAAAAACAACAAGAAGTCTTGTGGCATCTTACAGACTAGCAGATATTTCGGAACATAAACGTTCATGGGCAAAAACCCACTTTGTTAGATGCATCTGACAAAGCTGGTCTTTCCCCACAAAAGCTTATGCTCCAAAAATACCTGTTAGTCTGTAAGGTGCAACAGAACTTCTTGTTATTTTTAAAACTGAAATTGTGATTTTTGTGTTATAAACTCACATCAGGGAGTCCATGAAAACATAACACACACACACACACACGTGCAAGAGCTACAGCCATGGTTTCTCTCAATTCAAACACTTTAGACCTTCATAGAACCTAACTCTCCCCACCAGCAACTCTCCTATCAAATAATTCAAAAGAGCTGTAATTAAATGAAAACTACCCCTGCAGCCTTTCCAACCCACACATCGCAGCCCTGGGCTGTGGCACAGGACCCACAGTGTAAACCCAGCCTCCTCAGGAGATTTGTGGAGTAAACCCAATCCCAAAATGAAGCAGAGAAATTAGAGGGGTCAGTCCTGCTTAGTTTAATCATCTCAGGGAGAGTCAAAGTGGGAGAAATGCAGGTTTGGTTGACTTTTCAACTATCAGATTTTAATCAGTCCATGTTTCTAAGCCTCTCCTTGCCCAGCCTTAAGAAACAACCCACATTACAAGATACATTCGCCATCTCGCCCATGGTTTCTGCCACACCATACAACCCTTTCTTCTGTACAGCCAAACTCCCTCCTACCCTCACTCCCACTCAGACAGACCACTTCCTACCCCCAACAAACCAGAACCCGGCCCACTCCGCTCTGTGCCCCCATCCCATCAGCATCCTTCCCATCCCCCACGTCCTCCACCCCTGCCAGCACCAATCTTACCACTGCCAGGCCAGCCCCGTCCCATTCCCTCCGCCTATTCCTCCCTACCCCACAGCCCCCTTCCCACCCCGCCCCCCCCTCACGCCCTTCCCGCCCCGCCCCCACCCTACTCTACCCTCCCGCACGAGGGCGCCCCCTCGCATCCCGGCCCACCGCCGCTGAGGGACCACCCCCTCCCCCGCTCTGAGCTACTCTCACCCGTCCGCCATTTTGGCCGCTTGACGTCACCAATATTTACTGACCTTTGACGCCAGAAGCCCCGCCTACCGGGCGGGCTACGTTTAGCCACTGTCCGAAGGGGGCGGGGACGAACGTGGAGGTGATGTCACATCCGGCTGCGCGGAGTTGGGTGAGCGAGTCTCGGATCCCCCGGGGTTGGTGCATGTGCAGCACGTGGGTCCGGAGGTCCCCCGGCGGCTCCGTCAGCGCAGCCCCTGCTGCGGGGTAGGGGACACGGGGTAAGTGCCCGGGGCTGGGCGCTCCGGCCACCAGCGCAGCCGAGGCTCTGGACGCTGTGGGCGGCTGAGCGGGTGGAGGGGCGGCCTGCCTTAAGCCCTGCCCCTTCGCCCCTCTCCCGCCGCGCCTTCTGGGGGCAGCCAAACCGCTCCCCTCCCACCTTGTCCCTGGGTCAGTAGCAGCAGCATCAACCGCCATGGGCTCACTGCCCGTGGGTGTCCGATGCCTCCCTCACTGCTTCCTTCTGTTTCCCTGTCCAGTGCAGTGAGGGTTAGTTTCTGTAGACTAGCTCCGCACCCGTCTACTACATCATCTCCCCGTTCTCTGCGGGGCCTGCCCCTCCTATTCGAAGCGTCCATGATGCCGAGTACCAGGGTCTTGACTTTTCGTTCGTCGTTCAGTCTGCACATATGACCAAAGAGTTCTAACTTGTGTTGTGCAACCTTCTGCGGTACCTTCTCGTTCAGCTGTATCTTCCTATATAATTCCTCGTCGGTGACCTGCATGCATCCTATTCTCAGGATCTTTCCATAACAACTCCTCTCAAATGCCAATATCCTGGTCTTCGCATCTTTGGTTATCACCCTTGTCTCACATCTGCACAACATGCTGTTGAATGTTTTCAAGACACTCAACTTCATTCCTAAGCTAATTGCTTTGTATTCCAGATCTTATCCATCGCCTTCAAACTCACTCTTGCTTTTTCTGTTCTAGTTGCTATTTCTTTCTTACAGTCTAGATCATACATCATGTTGCTCCCCCGATAGTCACTTTCTAGCTGCCACTGGTTACAGAAAGTGGTGAGCCCTGACCAGGCAGCTGATTACTTATCACCCATAGGCCCTTCATGTGCTTCACCTCTGGCTGTCCTCTCCCAGCTGGGCCCCTTTATGCCCCTCCTCCAGCGTCACTCCTCTTCCAAATCCCCTGGCAGAGCAGGTCCCACTCACAGTATTTCATGGTGAACCAGCCCCTGATCAGAGCATCAAGCTCCATCTGACTGCTTCCTTCCCCTGCTGCCTCTGTCTGGGACACTGTTCCAGAAAGCTCAAGAGCCTCTGGCCCAGGAAGAGACAAGGATGGCATAGCACTGGCACATGGAAGCCTCCCCACCCCTCAGCTAAACTCTGCAGTAGCAGGATGGGGAGTGGAGGTAGCAGTTTCCAGCCTATTCACATGCTGAACCTCCAAGCTGTGCAGCAGTCCCTGGGGCAGAAGCTTAGCACTCTTCTCCCAGCCTTGGGTAGGGAAGCTAGAACAATTTATACAGTGGGGATGCTGAGAACCACTGAACCAAACTGATAATCTTATATATAATGGAAATCCCTTCAAGGCAGGGGATGCTGCAGCACCTCCTGCACCCCTAGTTCCAGTACCTCTGACCCTGGGTCCTGTTCCATCCCACAGGGAGCCTTGCTCTCCTGACCCCCTTCTTTTGCTGATTTCTCTGAAGCCCCTGTAATGAGGGTCCCTATGGCTCACAATGCATCTGTAGGACTTAACCCCTTCCTGCACACACTGTAGCCAAAGAACGGGTTGGCTGGGGTATGTTGGTAGCCAGCAGCAACATGCAGATAGTAGCTGCTTTTTGACACGGGGGGGCAGGAAGGGACAAGCTGCTTCCAGCCACTTTGGAGCTGTGGCAATGGGAAGAGATGAACTCTGACAGATCATTCTTCCCCCCTGCATCCATCCCCACTCCTCCTTTGCAGGTGGAAGTGGCTCCCATCTCTTCCCTCCTGCACAGTGACAAAAGGCTGCTGCTGTCCATATTCTGGTGAAAACACAAGGGGAAATCATGAGGGGGCGTGTGGCATTGTTGCCCCAGGAAAAAGACTCACAGCCTTGAGTGAAAAGAAAGCCTTAATAAAAACAGCCCCTGACAGTGAGGCTTTGATGAAAACAAATCTCCCAGCATCCACAAACCATTTGATTCACAGGATACTCCTTTCCAGTGCATTGTCATGAAAGGCCTGATCCTGAAATACTAAGCACAGTGTTTGGGGTGTTCTTAGTCTCAGGATCTGGCTTTTGGTTCCAGCGTACCAGTGAATTTTAGCATTCTGGCTAGTAGGCATCCTTCAGTCTGCATAGACTATGGATCGTGCCCTTTAAAGTTTCAATTGAGGACTTCATTTACAGCGTCTATTGTAACTATGAAGACCCACATGAGAGTGACAGTCCTTGCTGCATCTCTTGCAGATGTAGTGGGTGTCGGGCAAGTCCTTATTGTGCTTTCTGTGCACTCGCTTCTCCTCTGCTAGCTGTCTGATCTTCATCTCGCCCTTCTGAAGGCCCTTGTGTAACCCCTGCCTCCATCTGCTGTAGTCGTCTGCTAGTTCTTCCCAGTTGTCCAGCTTGATGTCTACCTCTCTGAGGTCTCTCTTGCAGACATCTTTGTAGCGCAGCTGGGGGCGTCCGGGAGGTCTTTTGCCAGAGGCTAGCTCACCATACAGGATGTCTTTTGGAATCCTTCCATCATTCATCCTGTGGACATGGCCAAGCCAGTGGAGTCGATGCTGCCTGAGGAGGGTGTGCATGGTTGGGATTCCAGCTTGCTCGAGGACGGTGGTGTTGGTCACTCTGTTATTCCATGATATTCCAAGGATGCGCCTGAGGCAGCGCAAGTGGAAGACGTTCAGCCTCTTTTCCTGGCGGGCATACAGGGTCCAAGTCTCGCTGCCATAAAGGAGGGTGCTGAGGATGCAGGCTCTGTAGACTTGCATTTTGGTGTGAGTGTACAGCTTGTTGTTATTCCACACTCTCTTGCTGAGTCTGGACAGAGTTTTGGTTGCTTTTCCGATCCTCCTATTTAGCTCAGTGTCCAATGACAGGGTGTCAGTGATGGTGGACCTGAGGTAAACGAACTCGTGGACAACCTCTAACATATAGTTGTCAGTGCTGATTGATGGGGATTCAGCAACATCCTGACCGAGTACATTTGTCTTCTTTAGGCTGATGGTAAGCCCAAAGTCCTTGCACGCTTTGGAGAACTGATCCAGCAGTTTTTGAAGCTGGTCTTGTGTGAGACACTACAGCAGCATCGTCTGCGACCAAGGCCTTTGACTTGGTCAGCAGGGATGGTCTGTTCAAACTGCTCCACAAGATAGGCTGTCCTCCGCGGTTACTCAAGATGATCCAGTTGTTCCATGAAGACATGAGAGGAACCATCCAATATGACGGCGCATTATCGGATGCTTTCAGAATCAGGAGCGGCGTCAAACAAGGATGCGTGCTTGCTCCGACATTGTTCGGGATCTTCTTCGCGCTCCTGCTGAAGCATGCCTTTGGATCTTCAACAGAGGGCATTTTGCTGCACACAAGATCTGATGGGAAACTGTTTAACCTTGCAAGGCTGAAAGCTAACTCTAAGGTGCGAGAAGTCCTCATCAGAGACATGCTGTTAGCATTCTGGCTAGGAAAGAGAAAAAAGGGAGACACGGATGATGTCATAGAATACTTGAACTGGAAGGGTCCTCGAGATCATTGAGTCCAGTCCCTGGCACGCATGGCAGGACTAGGCATGGTCTAGATCATCCCTTATACATGTTTATCTAACCTGCTCTTAAATATCTCCAGTGTTGGAGATACCATAACCTCCCTAGGCAATTTATTCCAGTGCTCAACCACCCTGAGAGTTAGGAAGTTTTTCCTAATGTCTAACCTAAATCAGCAATTTAAGCTGATTGCTTCTTGTCTTATCAGAGGTTAAGGAGCATACTTTTTCTCTCTCTGTTTATAAACGTTACTAGTGTAATGGTGATTGCATTCATACCCATTATGCTGTGACCTACGAGCTATTGGTTTGCTTTACTACTGTGCCCAGTGGAAATGTTTCTGTGGTTACTGTGTCCAGAAAGCCCCACTGCATGTGCTATCACTTGCATTCTCATACACACTTGGCTGAGTTCAGTCTCAGCCTGCAAAGATTTGGAGAAAGTCTTTCAGTTTGCTGTCATGAGAGGGAGCCACCTAAGAAGTGGCACAAGATGGAAGAATTATGGTCAGATTGTGCTTGGGGCTGGGGGGGCGGGGGGGGAATGCCTCTTCCCTTTCTTCAAATGTTGTGAAGCAGCACCCACATTTTCTCGAGACGAGGACACTCCACATAGATCATCTCCATTGCATTCCTACTTCAACCATTGTCCTGGCACCAGAAAGGCAGGAAAGAGGGCCAAAGAATCTACAGAATAAACTGGAAAATGGTCCTACATACAGCTGACTCTCAGCCCCAAAAAACAAGAAGTCCTGTGGCACCTTATAGACTAATAGATATTTTGGAGCATAAGCTTTCGTGAGAAAAGACATGAGTCTTGTGCATCTGACAAAGCGGGTCTTTGCCCACGAAAGCTAATGCTGCAAAGTATCTGTTAGTCTATAAGGTGCCACAGGACTTCTTGTTGTTTTTGACGATACAGACTAACACAGCTACCCTTCATACCCATCCCCAGCTGCTCCTTCACAGACACAGGTTACATATGCATATTGGCAGTATTACTAACTCAGTCCTATGCACCCCTCACAACTGTAGGCTGCATTTGCGACTGTTTCACAACACCACAAATAATAGAGTAAAACTAAAGCCAGTGAAGGAAAGAATTCCTTCCTCCCCTGCCCCATAGTTGCAAAAGAACTTAACTGAGCAAGGGCAAGCTTGAGTAAACAGGTAAATCTTTCAACATACCCTGCAGGTCAACAAATTGGCCCTTGTGAACCAATGAAGCCAATGCCATCTCTCACTCCACAAATAAAACTCTCCTCCCAGGCTCCCTCCCCAAGGAATTCAGAGCCCTCACCCATCCCCGGTGCTTGTAATACGTCCCGGCTGATTTCAAGACACAGGGATGCCGTATAAGGAGTGAGTGTCCCCTATGCTGGTAACAGAAGAGCACAAACACAACTCCAGAGGGAATGCCTCTTGGGCCGTGTCTACACTAGCCAAAAACTTCGAAATGGCCATGCAAATGGCCATTTCAAAATTTACTAATGAAGCGCTGAAATACATATTCAGCGCCTCATTAGCATGCAGGCGGCCGCGGCACTTCGAAATTGAGGCGGCTCGCCACCATGTGGCTCATCCAGGCGGGGCTCCTTTTCGAAAGGACCCTGCCTACTTCGAAGTCCCCTTATTCCCATCTGCTCATAGGAATAAGGGGACTTCGAAGTAGCCTGGGTCCTTTCGAAAAGGAGCCCCGTCTGGACGAGCCACGTCAATTTTGAAGTGCAGCAGTCACCCGCATGATAACGAGGCGCTGAATATGTATTTCAGCACTTCATTAGTAAACTTCGAAATGGTCATTTGCATGGCCATTTCGAAGTTTTTGGCTAGCGTAGACGTAGCCTTGCAGAACGGAAGAGACGTGCGTGCCTATTACATGGCCAATGAATTCACACCATCTGCTTCAGAGTATTAGCTGAGTGACAGCTTCCCATGGGTCAGTGACTCTCATTATCCCAACAACAGGCTGCCGTGTGCTTGCATGTCAGGAACTGTGCTTGATTTTTCCACTGCTGACTTCATCCTCTGCCCATCTGGGTGAATTGAGTGGTGAAGGGGTTGAGTTGCCTGGACACTGGGGGAAATGCTGAATGCCACATTGCACAACCTTAGTATTTCAAAGACCACATGGTGCCCTTGGAGGCTGGCAGGTCCCCAAGGGCTGTGCTCTTTATCATGCAAGTTTCTAAATCATTCCTGCTACAGGCTGTCCATGTCCAGATCCCTAAGTGGGATGAGGACTGAATGTTCATTTTACCGTAAAATCTAACTGAGCATGTTTATCCCAGACCCTCGCTATGCTTGTGCATCATTTCTCCCAGGGGCTGCCTCTGGAAAGGTGACTGGGAAACACAGAGGAACCAGGTGACATCTGAATTGCCGAATCCGCCAAGGGGCCTTTAGGTCAGCTCTCCCAGCTGTCACTCTTGGCTTTGGCTTTTCAGGCAAACTCGCTTGATTTATTAAAGGGCTGTGGTTTACAAAAGGAGGCAGGAGTCCACATGCACACTATCAAAACCAGTCCATAAATTTCCCTTTTAACTGCTTTTGTTCTACAGCCTTCAGTCCCTGGGCTGGCTCATTAATAAAAATAAAGCCTTTTTGGAAACAGTTGTTGCTTGTGTGATACATGAGCCCTGCAAACAACCATTTTGCCCCAGTCCATCATCGGTGGGTTTTTCTCTTTCCTTCCCACCCACAACCTTTGATCTGAAGCAGGAGCCCCCGCAATCCACCATGAAGTTCAGTCTGTTCTCAAAAGCAGTTATGCCCACGCAAACTAGATTTTTCCAGGCAAATCTGGTCCTGTGCTCACGGCTACAACAGTGACCTGAAGAATCTGAAATAAAGATAAAACGAATAGTAGTTCAGCCTCTAAAAAATGTGCCTTTTTTTGCTGTGGCGTCTATATCCTGACCAAGATTGAAGAAACACCAGAATTTCTCTGGGGCTGGAACTGTTTTTATTCTTGTGTCCTGTACAGCACTGAACATCTTGTTACACTTAAACAACCAATAATCCAATTTTGGGTTTGGGTGGCAGGCTGGCTCAGAGTATAGATAATTGGCTGTCAAGCCTTTAACCTCCCAGGAGTCTGGTTTGAAGGCAGTAAGTGGAGCTGGCTGTTTGGTGGATCTGTGCCTGAATGAATAGGGTCTTAGAACCATTGCTTGTGGACCACGGTTGGTAGTAAAGCAGAGATTCCAAGGACAAAAGGGACCATTCTGATCATCTCATCTGACCTCTTGTACGACACAGGGCATAGACAATGCTTCCTCTATTTTTCCCATCCATGTGTGGAATAAAACTTATTATGTGCACCAAGGCATGTGCAGGCTGTTTCTGACCGTGCCTGGGGTTCCACCTGGCCCAAGGAGCAGGGCAAGGTGGCAGAGTAGTGTCTGTACAAGGAGCTGCAGTATGGTGAGCCTCTTGCAGAGCCAGGAAGCTCGGGTAACCTGCTGCAGTTTATGCTACCACAGAGCAGGCAGGGGCAAAGGCGGTCAGGTTCTACTCCTCAGCAGGGGGTATGGGCTGGAGGTAGGGAGGCAGATGGCTGTGGGGTGCAGTGTGGAGCTGGCTTAGCTGGTGGGGCATCTCCTGCAGGGAGTCGCTCTGCCTGAGAATGGAGCTGCAGGCCAGTAGCCAGGTGGCAATCTTGGAGAGCTGGTGCACGGCAGAGCCCCATGAGTAAGGCATCACCTCCTGCAGGTCGTCCAGCCCTATTTCAAAATAAGATATTCCAGAATAGTTTATTTCTAAATAAAACTCTTGTGTAGATACAGTATTCCAGAATTTGTGCTTCCAGGGGCTCTAATCCGAAATAGGCTCTATTCTGTGTGGACAATATTTCAGAATAGGATTTGCTTCTTTTGAGGCTTCCCTGTAATGTAGATGTATTATACTGGAATACTTTATTTTGGAATAATAATTCTGGAGTAAACTATTCTGGAATAACTCGAGTGTAGACATATGCAAGTTTAAAAAAAAAAAAAAAAAGACATTTTCAAATAATTTGACGTTTTTTCCCCCTCAACATTTTTCACAGGAAACAAAACCCCTCTCTGCATGAGGTCAGTGGAGCTGAACTCACTTCCATTAGTAGTGGATTTGGTTTCCCAATAAGTGTGTGTCTGAGCAGTTCACACCTGGGACCGGGTGGCCTTGTGGCTATGGCCCCTGGCCAGGGCCTGTTGGGTGGATTTTCAGCCCCACTCGAGAGTCTGTGGTTTAAGGTTGGGGCATGGCCCCAAGAATCTAGTTCCCCCTTTGGCAGGAGAGGGGTTCCCTGGGGGGAGGGGCTCCCCTACTCCCCTCAGTGCCTGGGGGAGCGTCCTGGGCTGTGCCCTCTGGCAGCCAACCAGGTGGCAGCTCTGGCTTGGGGCCTGCTGCCTCAGAGCCAGCTCCTGCCTCTTGGCTGGCTTCCTCCCTTTTATACCCCTCCAGGCCTGACACTGGCTGCAGGTGAACTGGGGTGGGGCTGATTGGGCCAACAGGCCTTGTTTAACCCCTGCCTTGTCTGGCCTCCCTCTCACACACTTACAATGGGTAAACAAATTGCATTCAAGTTTCCAAATCTAAGCCAGAGTCTTGAAGAAGTCCATGGTGAGGCCCTCCTGCTCGGAGACGCCCAGCCTGCTGTTCCAGTGCCGAACATGAGCTCTGCAGCAAAGCTGTTTGATCTGTTTTTTTCTTTTGGGGTTCTTACCCCCAGAAATAGTCACAGCCATATTTACATGAATCACCTAATCGGAATGCTGTACAAAAAGCCTGAGAAGACATTTCAGACAAAACCAAAGCACAAGGCAAGGCTCCTGATCTCAATGCCATTGGTGTGGCAGGACTCCCAGGCCTGGCAGGGGTCCTGGCCTTGGGGCCTTGCCAGGGTTCTCTCTAATTTTTCCCCATCCATCTGTGGAATAAACTTTGTTCCGTCCATCAAGTGTCTGGGGATGTGCACCCATGCTGCTGGCTGTAGGTACTGTGGGAATTTTACTAATCAGCTGGGCAGCACCAGAGTCTCTCCTGGGTGGCCACCCAAGTGCTCAGTTTTAAAGGCACTGCCTTCTGCTGATGGACTTCCAGCCACCAGGGCTCTGGCAGCACCACAGATGTTCCCAGAGAGACCCAGTTGAGAGAACTTCAAAATGCACTGAAAACCCGACCATGAATCTTGCTACTAGATGCCATAACTTAAAGTGTTACCAGGTCGCTGAACATCAATTTGAACTCCTTTGGCTTCAAAGGCCATCATCAAGTGGAACCAGCATTAAGGATTCTGTTCTAAGAATTCATTTACCGCTCTGGCTGATGTTGCAAGAAGAGGACAAGAATCCGTCTTGCTCTTTGGCAGCAAGAGTATATTGGCTCTGGAGTGCAGAAGACCACAAAATCATCTTATTAGTACACTAAACATATCTGGATTACATTTTATATTAACGTTTCATTTTTAATAATAAATAGTTAATAGGTGCTTTCATAAATCATTAATTATTAGAGAGAGTTCAACATGTCAATAAGCTACTTATAGCCTTGGTTTAAGACATGGGTGTCCAACCTTTTGGCTTGCCTGGGCCGCATTGAGTGAAGATAGTCTTGGGCCGCATACAAAATATATAATATAGTTAATGTATATAAATCACATAATAACGTTAAAAGTTTACGATCTTGTGGAGCCGCATTACTAGCTGTCCAGGGCTGCAGGTTGGACAGGCCTGGTTTAAGACAATCTGTAATACGTTATGGTCTCTTAGTCATTTACTAGCCTCTTATAAATGGAATCATACTAGAAAATATGACACATATGACTTGAACAACTTACATGGAGCAGATCCAGTTTTACACTTTTCTGAGCATCTCTTACATCTCCCCTTTAGGAATCACTGGAAGAGTTTAGTTTATTGGCAGAGGACATATTACACAAAAAGTAAATTACCTAAACCTTGTCCTTTTAAAAAACAAAACAACACAGAACTTGTAATCCTATCAACCTCTTTATCAAGCCTCTCTTGTGAGTTCAGTCAGGACTAGTAAGGTTAGAGGATTGTCCGTGATAAATCAGAGATTAGCTTGTTGCTGAGTCTCACCTTGAGTACCCTGGCTACATCTACATGAGAGATTTTTTGGCAAAACTGGAGTGTCTACACACACAATGACAAAAACTGCACATCTGCAGGCAGCGTTATACCTCGCCAAGTTTGGGTCTGACACCTTTCTTGATGGTTTCCTGTCCAAAAAAAAAAAAAATCAGTTGTGTAGATGCTCCAAGGCCCTTTTATTGACAGACAGAGCTTCTGGTCAGCCATTCTGGCGAGAAAGGGCCAAACAGTCTGGCTGCTCTCAGTGTACAGAGTGGATTGTCTTTCAATTTACTTTTACATATACACAATCTGTCAACAGAAGTTTTGCCAGGAAATCCATGTGGCCATGTGAGAACGAGTGGGATAATAAATGAAAAGCTCTAAATGCAACTTCCAAACCCAGAGTTATTCAGTTCTTAGACATCTGGTTTGAGCATTGGCCTTGTAAACCCAGAGTTAGCGGATTAATCCTTGAGGAGGCGCTCCCGAAGTCTGGAACAAATAGATTTAAAAAAAAAAAGTGTCAGGAATGGCAGGGGACTGGACTTAATGACCTCTGAAGGTCCCTTCCAGTTCTATGAGGTATGTATCTTTCAGGCTTTTAATAAATAGCATTGATTATGCTTTTTAACATATCTTTATTAAGTGCTGTTTTCCAGTAAATACAAAACAATCAGGAATTATCACTGGAACTGTTGGTTACATTTTGAAACTAGGCAATGCAAAAGCAGGAAATTTAGCATGTAAAATATGTAAAGTGAAACCTCTCCCTCACAATTATGTCTTTTAGGGACTCATCTGATTGAGTGGAATTGGCTTCCATACAAACAACGCAAGTCAGAATAGAAGGTCTGATTCTGCACGCCTTATTCATGTTGGCTAGTCTCACAGTCAAGGGAGCTACTTGCATAAGTAAGAACTACTGCATTAAGTTGCAGAATCAGACCCAGAAGAAGCAACATGTTTTGTTTCATGTGGCTGTTGACAAAGGGAGCTGAATTATTGTTCCAGTTTAAGCTCTCTAAACAGTCCATGGAGACAGTCCAGAAAATCACTCCTGAGACTATGCATTCTGCCACAGTGTGAAGGAACCAGGAATCTTTAATTTTGCTAGCTCTGTAGAAATAAAATGCTTCAGAATAATCTCTCTCTTTCCCCCTCCCCTCCCCACTAAATCCTGACTGGGACCTAACCCAACCTGCTACATGCTGGGTTAAGAACCAAAATGACCAAGTATTTCGCAGACTAGGCTTCACATGTGAGTTTTAAGAACATATGAACTGAAATACTGAGTCAGACCAAAGGTCCATCCAGCCCAGTACCCTGTCTTCTGACAGTGGCTAATGCCAGGCATCCCAGTACAGAATAGATTATCCTCAAGTGATCAGTCCCCTGTCGCCCATTCCCAGATTCTGACAGAGACTAGGGACATGATTCCCACCCATTCTGGCTAATAGCTTTTGATGGACCAATACTCCATGAATATGTCTAGTTCTTTTTTGAATCCTGATAAAGTCTTGGCCTTTTGCTGCCAAGGGAAGGAATTAAACCTTGCAAGGTTATTCTGAAACAGGCTGTCACTTAACAAAGGACACCATGAAGCTTGAAAGCTTGTCTTTTTCATCAACAGAAGTTAGCCCAGTAAAAGGCACCACTTCATTCATCTTACTTCTCTCATTAACAGTTTGACCACCATAGTGGAGGCTCTGGAGTCAGATACTCCAGTGGCTCCCAGTTCACTAGTAACAAGGACTGAAGAGGGAAATTAACAAAAGGAAATGCAAATAAGAAATTCCTTAAAACTAGCCAAACTGTGGATGAAGTAGTTAATGAGCTCTTATATGGCTGCATCAGGTTAACAAAGGATTTGTGCTGTATCCCCTTATAGCTGCTACAGTAAAGTGGCTGGCTACTGTTGAAGCTGAAAGAAGACATATGTGTCCCTGCTGTGTGCCCCCTTCTGGCATAAACTCTTGATTTTAAATCAGACACAACCAGGAGAATAGGGTAACTCTCACAAAGGAACTGGAAAAGGGGCTGTTGTCACTTTTCCTGCCAACACAAGGAATCTTGGCAATCAAAAATAGATTAACAATTCCTTAGCCAACTGGCTTGCCACAATTATCTTTCATTAGGGCAATTTCTGTCTGCTTTGTGGGGAAACAAACTCCCCATTTAAAGTCACACATTCTTATTACTGGTTTTCAATAAAACAGCTCTTCCATTTTAAGGGCCCTCATGCCTTGTCTATAAAATTAACATTTCTCTACATTGATTTAAAATAATTTGCTCACCCACAACACAATGCTGCTCCCTTTCAAGCCAACAACAAAAAAGCCTGTTGATTTTAATGGAGCAGATCAAGTCTTTTTGAGTCCCTGAGTTTAGACACTTTTAAAATGAAGGGAAGGGCAGACACCAATGGCATAAAGAAAACCTAGAAACTCCAGCACTAATCTGTGCAGGTTCACTGCTGAGCAGATGAAAAACTGCAGACAAAGTGGAATCCATTCCGGATAAGCTGGCCTCCAGAAATGCAATTAAAAGACAGAAAATAATGGTACTGCAATTGGTATCAAGCAGAGCATACTCCTGCAGAGACAGCCCCAATTACTGACTGGAGCAGACCTGTAAATACTAACGCTCATTTATGGGACAGGCCATATGAATCTCCATATAATTAAGTTCTGACACCCCAGAAACTGATCATGAACGGCATTTAATAAAGAGCTTGTTAGTGTATGAATTGAGGCAAAACTGGTGCTTAACAATGACTAATCAGAGATGTTTGCCCTTGCCTGACATAAAGCAGTGTTGAAAAAAAACATAGAAAAGAATACCTGTGGTGGAATCACAAAGAGGTGGCCATGCTAATTTATATCTTCACAAAACAAAAAAGCTGCCCTGTAGCACTTTAAAGGTTAACAAAAGAGTTTATTAAGGGCTTGCCCACACTTGCCCTCAACTTCAAATGGGGCATGTTAATCAGGGTGATGGGAGATTACCAATAAAGTGCTGCAGTGAATATGCAGCCCTTCATTAGGCTAATTCTCCCCTGCGGCAACTTCGAAGTGTCAAAATTTTGGGAAGTAAAGGCACTTTGAAGTAGTGTGGGCACTTTGAAGCACCCATGGCTACATGCATGCCAGCACTTCAAAGTTAGACATTGGAACACTTAAAGGATGGGGTGAAACCCCTCCATAATCCTGGCCCCCCTTTTCCAGGAGCAGACATTTTGTGGTGTGGGGAGGGTTGGGGGGAAACCTGCCCACTACTCCAGGTTTCCAGCCTAGGGACCCTAGAGAGTGAGCAACTGATTTTTTTTTGCTTTAGCCCCAATACAGCAGCCTTCTCCCTGGACCTCATCCTTATATGATTCCCTGGTACCTGAACAAATCTTCCCTCCTTCCGCACCAACACTCTATCCTCAACTTTCCAACAACACACTTACTCTTCTCAGTCCTTCACTCAACTCCTTCCCCCTTCCATACCTGAGAGGAAACCTTACAAAGCAGCCCAGCAGGCCTTAATTGGTTGCAGGTGCCTGATTAGCCCAATGCTTCAAGCTAGCTCTTAAGTAGCCTCACATGCCTGCCTGCCTGCCTTGATTAAAAGGCAGCAGTCTGGCAGTTTATTTAGGGAACAGAAAACCAGTCAGCCAGCTCCTGGCATGGCTGTCCTCCATGGAACTATTGTAGCCAGCTGCCCTAGGTCTATCACAAATAATATATCAAAATAATATTGTAGGAGGATTTAAGAAGGGAAATTGTATACAAGTTGAACCTTTTTAATCTGGAATCCTCTTGCCCAACAATGATTTTAGTATAGTAAAAGAAGTAGTAGATAGACTGACAGTAGTGTAATAATATTAACTTATCTGTGTTGGTCCCAGGATGTTAAAGATTAGAGAGGCAAGCTAGGTAAGATAATATCTCTTATTACACTAACATCTGTTGGTGAGAGGGACAAATTCTTAAACTTGCCCAGAGCTGTTCCTCAGGCATGGCAAATATACTGGGTGTGAGTTGTAAAACATGTAACCCTCAGAGGCACTGAGACCACAGACAAGGGAGAGTGAAGTCTCTGCTCTATACTCTTGGCTCAGAGCCAGCTCATGCAGTTGAGCATGTGGCTTTAGCCCTTAAGGTCACAGGTTCATTCCTGCCTGCCAATGATCGAGGTCTATCCGCCTTACAGACACAAGAGGAAACCAATTATTTAGCATGTGACGCTCAGTACGGTTCCCAGACCTAAAGAAAAGCTGTAAGCACAAAAGCTTGTGTCTTTCACTGACAGAAGTTGGTCCAATAAAATATATTACTTCCCCCATCTTGTCCCTTGAAGGCACATGTGTCTAGGATGCATAAGTAATTGCATAAGTCCCGGTGCTCTCGGACAATATGTGCATGTCCTTCCCTTGCTGCACTGCTCTCTGAAAATGGCAGCAGAGCTAGGTCACTTGCCGTGCTGCTATTGGTTCGCTACCTACCGCTGCATGCTCCTGCTCCCCATTGGGATTTGGAAGCCATGTAGGAGAGTCTGAACAATAACTTACGTGGCAAACAGGGATGTGATTTTTTTACGCTTTGTCTGGGAGGCATGTCGTATATACAGCATCTGTAGCCAGATTCATTTTCCATTTTCCTCTTTGCTTAGCTTGACTCTTCTTTCCTGCATAGTGGTAGAATACTATACATTGTCTTTATTGTTGGAGGGACCAGTGTGTATGTGTGAAGGGGCATGCTGTTTAGGCATTCCTTTATGAGAGAAGGGTGTTCCCAATACAACTTATAGCAAATTTATTTATCTGCTGAGTGGAAATGGAGTGTACAAAACCTTTGGTAATTATTAATTGAAGGGTTGAGGAAGATGCAGGAAGATGGGAATAAAATAGCAAAGGGATGATGGAGATTGTGTGTGTGTACACGTGTGTGTGTGAGAGAGAGAGAGAGAGAGAACTAAACTGACTGGAAAGGAGATGTGAGGGAGAAGTGTGAGAAATAAGGAATTTATGGAGGAGCTGGAAAGTGGGATCTGGCCAAGGAAGATTATTGCAGTGGGTGGAGTGTGGGAAAAGGAATTTGGCAAAGACTGATACTCTGGGAAGGTGTAGGTCTGACATGGATAAAGAACTAGTGTATTACAAAAGGAAATAACACACTGAGGAGAAAAGCAGGAAAACTGACAGTACAGAGAAAAATGATTATCTGTTGGGGAGCACTGAGGTATGCATGGGAGACAAATGAAATGTGGTTTTGTGAAATGGGGGTGTAAAATGTCCATCCATGAACATTTCTTGCATTTTCTTGCCTTTGAAATTGAGGCGGCTTTGGCGCCTAGCTTCCTTTGGGGAGCGCAGCCTGTGCGCCTCTTACCCTTTTACATCTGTGATAAGGTATAGGCTTTCTGGGGATGAAAATCTCAGAGGGGGTAGCCGTATTAGGCTGCAGCTTCACCAAAAAATAAGTAGTCCTATAGCAACTTAAAGGCTAACAATTTTATCTATTAGGTAATGAGCTTATGTGGGTAAGACCCACGAAAGCTCATTACCTAACAAAATTGCTAGCCTTTAAGGTGCTACAGGACTGCTTGTTTTGGGGGGGAATGAAAGGAGACACACACATGCCTCACGTCCATAGCACGGCAGGGGACTGAGAGCATTCCAAGGCAAAGCGAATATGACCCTAAACTAGGCTGACCACATTGACCTGTGGCAAATATGGGACACCAGCTCCCAGGGATGGGAGTGGGGCTGCTGTCCCATGTCAGGGCTCCTTGACCATGGTGGCTCCTCCTTCAGGGAGAAACACCAGGATGGGGGCTCTGCAGACTCCAATGGGGAGGCCCCAGGGACGAACAGGAGTGAAGGATGAGGGCTCCAGAACCCCCTGGTGGGGGATGTTTCAAAGGCCACTCGGCAAGGGGAGGGACAGGGAATGAAGCAGGAGCTGCCTCCTTGAGGAGTGGGAGGCTGAGAAAGACATAGCTGACAGGCGAAGGAGCTCCCTGGCAGCGGGAGCTGCCTCTCCTAAGCATAGGGCACCACAGAATGAGGCAGCTGCCCCGTTGTAGAGTTTGCCACTAGCCGGGGCTGCCCCTGTGGGGTGCCGGGGAATTGGACAGCTGCCCCACAGAGGAGCTCCCCTTCAACAGGAGCTGCTACCACAAGGTGCAGAGCTCCAAGGAACAGGGCAGCCACGCAGCGGAGGAGCTCCCTGGCAGGAGAGGCTGCCACCCCAGGACACAGGCTGCCAGGGAACAGGAACCCCGCAAAACACAGGACAGGTAGTCACCCTCCCCCAAACTGCGCTGATCTCACTGATTTCCCTGCTCCCCCCCAGCCGCCTCTCAGCGCACACGTGGGCTAAACCGGGCTAAATCCTCACCCTGCGGACACACGAGCATCCGTCCCAAGCACGCCTAGCCTCGCCTCCCGGGAGCCGCACACGGGCCCTCGCTGTGCATCTCGGGATGTGTAGTTCCCTCTCCCCCTAACCTAGAAAGAGAATCCCAGCAGGGAACTACAGCCCAGCAGGCGGCCAGGGCGAAGGGCGCATGCTCCGCGGAAGGGAGGGGGGGGGGCGGGGTGTTGCACGCACTACCTTGCTGGGAGAGAAGGCCCCGCCCCTGGGCCAGTCTTGCCGCGGGATTGATGGGTGGGGCGAGAAGGCGGGACCGACTCGGCGTGTGCGTCAGGTTCGGTTGCGCTTCGGAAGGGGCCGGGTAAAGGTGAGAGGGAGAATGGAGGTTCCTTCTTTTTATGGGGAGGGCGTGTTCAAGCGGGGGGGACAAGCATCTCCCGGCCCTGGGTACGGGGCGGCCGAGCGGCATCCCCCCGCCGTCGCCAGCCTGCTGCCCTCTGTACAGATCTGGGGGCGGGGCTGCCGGGGGGGGGGAAGACCAGCCCCATTACCCCCTCCAGTACCAAGCCCCGGGAGGGGAGGCGGCCTGTGGGCTCGAGGCAGCGCTGACCCTGCGAAGTGTGACGGGTGGTGGGGGGTCGGCCCTGCTCAGCTGCCCGTTGCCCCCGAGCACAGGCAGACACGGGGAGCCATGGGCTGCTTGCCACAGGGGTGCCTGGCTGCAGTGCAGGCTTGAGGCGAGCTGGGTTCCTAGCTTTGATCTTAATCCTATCCTTCAAGTCCCCTCCCTGTAAAATGGGCATAGGACCGTGGGTGACCAGCTGTCCCACTTCTATGGGGACAGTCCCAATATATGTATATTAATTTTTTTCTTATGTAGGTGCCTATTACTACTACCTCTCTCCCTGCAATCCCTTGTCCCAGTTTTTCACACTGGCTGGTCACCTCGTAGGGCTCCCCCTCCCACAAGAACATTATGAGATCTCAAAAGCTCATTACCTAATAAATACATTTGCTAGTCTTTAAGGTGTTACCGGCCTGCTTGTTACAGTAAAATCTTTCATATTTGGCATCCTATTATGTGGAACTCTCAAATAACTGGGATTTTAACCATAAGTAAATTTTAGTTACGTTTTCCATAAGTACAGGGTAGTGAAAGTAAATACAAATAAAAATACAGCAAATACAGTATAAGTTTACAGTGTACAGTACTACCGTTATTGGTAAATAAAGTACTCTGCATACTTTTGTTTGTTAATCTTGTTTTTCTTAAGTGTTATGCATTGCTATGTGTACCTCTCTATTATCCAGAATATTTGAATATCCATCAACCTCCTGGTCCCAGGACTGCTGGATATGAAAGAGTTTGCTGTATTTGTGAAGCTACAGACTAACACGGCTCCCCTTCTGAGACTACTCATGTTTATAAAGTTCTTTAAGTTTATCCAGTTGAAAGCTTTAAATAAGTAAAATGTATGGTTCCTTTTTAATCCTTTCCAGTTTTTTAAGCCTTTCTGCCAGAGTAGCTTCTGAGCAACAAGCCTATGCTAATTTTACTCTAGAGTGCCAATATGATAAAAGCAATAGTGCCTGCTTTATAAAGAACGAGGGATTAGTGGCTGTACATCTAATCTCATCCAAGGAGACGAACAGTACGTAATTAAAAAGGCGAAATTGATAACTATATCTTCGAAAACTTTTCTCAGGACAGGTTGTAATTTTACTATGGAATCAGTTTTACTGAAGGTGTTATGAAAAGCAGATACCATCTCATAATATCTGAATTATAGCATTGCTCTGACTCCTTGAAGCACTGTGCACAATCATTGCATCTTTGCCATGTGTCTGTGATAGTTTTGTCGAGTTGGGATATAAGATACTAAAGTTATCAAGGTAATGCATTGTTCCCTAAGAAAGGATAGCTATTGTAAGCCCTTTAGGGTAGGGACCATCTTTTTCTTCTGTGTTTTGTAGAGTACAATGGGTTTTTGATCCATGGGTAGGACTCCTTGATGCTAAGGTAATGCTCATAGTAATTGGATGTGGACTATCCTGACTGGAATATTCCAGTGACCTCAGGTTTTTAAAAAAAAAAAAAAACATTGTCCAGAGTCTCAATATAACTATAGACCAGTTTCTTTTTTAAGAGGGAGGAAAAACAATGATAGGTTTTGATTCCAGAAAGGGAGAAAAAATTTGTGCTCTAATGGGTCTTCCTCTGTTTCTTCTTGACAGTGATCAGAAGCAGCAACCGGAGAAATGGAGATGCAGTCATATTACACCAAGCTTTTGGGAGAGCTCAATGAGCAACGCAAGAGGGACTTTTTTTGTGACTGCAGTATTATTGTGGAAGGCAGGATCTTCAAAGCTCACAAGAACATTCTGTTCGCTAATAGCGGCTACTTCAGAGCCTTGTTGATTCATTACATTCAAGACAGTGGGCGACACAGCACTGCTTCTTTGGACATTGTTACCTCAGAGGCTTTCTCCATCATCCTAGATTTCCTTTATTCGGGGAAGCTGGATCTTTGTGGGGAAAATGTTATTGAAGTCATGTCTGCAGCTAGCTACTTGCAAATGACTGATGTGGTCAATTTTTGCAAAACATACATTAGGTCATCACTGGACATTTGCAGAAAAATAGAGCGAGAAGCTGCTTTCTATCAGGCTGATAGTGGAAGCTCTAGTTCTGCCAGAGAGGGAACTTCTTATGGTACAAAGAGCCAGTGCTCTGCCTCTGTCTCTTCTCTGCAAGAAAAGGAAAGGATTTCGGATTGTCAGAGAGATCCACCCTGTGGCGAATGCAGCAGCTGCCACCCACTGGAACTTGTGGTGAGAGACCCTGTAAGCAGTGATTCTCCAGATGACATTAATTCTTCTCTGCCCAAAGGGGTAGTAGAACCAAAAGTAGAATTTGACTCTGATGAAGTAGAAGTAGAAGTGGGTGAACGATTACAGCAGTATCCTACTCCATTATCCCTTGAGCAGATGGAAGAGGGGCTTCACAGTGGCCAAGCAATGGACTTGGCCTGCAATAACTATCACATGAAACAGTTTCTGGAGGTCCTACTGCGCAACAGTGCAGTGCAAAGAAAAGATGATGTGGTTCATCACTTTGTTCGAGGCTTTGAGGGTAGGCCAGAAGATGCAGGGGTGGCCATGAGTTCCATGATGGACATTCACAGCGACTGGTATGGTGAGGATACAGGTGAGATGAGTAGATGTGTGCATAACAGATGAGGAAGCTGCTTGTTTGCATAACTTTTTATGTTAATTGAATGGTTATTCTCATTCTTGTTCAGTAGACTTCACAGGAAAATATTGCTGAATTTTATGCAACAGCAAAATAAACTGTTGTTCTGGACTTCACTCATTTTGCTCAGTGCAGTATTTGGAAGGTAAGTATTTTCTGATCTAAAAACTTTTATTTGAAATAGATATTTTGGACTCTAATATTGGTGACCACCAGCTGACTAAATAGTTACATAATTTAGGGCAACACTGGAATGAAGGAGGAATGTAAGAAAAGCTTTACCTCTTATAATTGTCAGTATTGTGCAGAAGACAAACTGATAAGCCCATGGTGGTTATGCTCTAAAAACTGAGAGGCAGAATATTAACTATGCTACATACTTTCCCTGTAGAGGCAGACCTCCTCCATTGCTGAGCATCGGGGCAGCTGCTTTCACTAGCACAAATGCATGCTGGGATTTCTCAGCACCAGCAGGAAGGCTATGTGGCAGCACCTTCAGGGACGTGAAGAAGAAAAAACTCGTGTAAATATGAATGTTTCCTAAAATGGCTGTTTACGATTTTGGGTCTTCATCTGCTTGCAATAAAGTTGGAATACTATTTTTTTTCCCAATCACAGTTTGTTTACCTTTTAAAAACTGTTTTTTACGGTGGGATCTTTTCCTTTCCTGAAGGACACCTCCGTTCTCTTAGCCATTCAGAATGCACCAAGCTTAAAAGTAAAGATGCAGGCAACAGGAATTATTTACAAAAATGCTGTATACTGTAGAAAGTAAAGCTACATTTATGTCATCACTAGCTTACACACACGTGTGTTCTTAAAGCCACTGAGAATTCAGCAGGTCTGTAAGAAACTTTTACTGTTGGTGAATCTAATGTTTATCTGATAGTCATTAACTGTCAGTCAGCATAATGGAAGTAATGTTTTTGGTAGTATTTTGTTACAATAATATCTACTGCTTCCAAAATACTGCAGCAGAGCAGATGTCTAAGAGGATAAATGTTCTATTGATATTTTTTCAAGTAAATCCCTTCAGATTGCAAGTTAGCATTTTACTTGAAAACTTTCATCAAATCTGATAAAATCATCAGTAATTTACAGAATTTGCTAGAAACTTTAATGCTAAAAATATGTATCTTCATGGTTCTGTCTCTCTCTTGCAAGAGTGGCCATCACTAGCACCTAAAGTAGAACATGAAACTATACTTTATGATGATTTAGGTCCTTGTGATGAAGTCAGCTCTTTCAAGAGAGACAAAGAATGCTGAATCCAGGTCTTGATAGCTGAAGTTACAGAATCCATCTAAGATATCCTTTATCTTTTTTTTTTTTTAAAGTGTGTGTCTACACAAGAATTATTAGGATGATTCTGCAAAACAAAGCAGCAGAAATATAGCACTTTAAAGACTTACAAAATGATTTATTCGGTGATGAGCTTTCGTGGGGCAGACCCACTTCATCAGATCTGATGAGATCTGAGAACAGATCTGAGGCCTAATTAGCGCAGAGGAGAGAGGAAGAATGACTTCTTGTGTCTTGCTCAGAATACTCTGTTAATGCCTCCCAGAATCACATTTGCTTTTTTTGCAACAGCATTACACTGTTGATTCATATTTAGCTTGTGGTCCACTATGACCCCTAGATCCTTTTCTGTGATACTCCTTGCTAGACAATCGCTTCCCATTCTGTATGTGTGAAACTGATTGATTAGTCCTTCCTAAGTGGAGTACTTTGCATTTGTCCATATTAAACTTCATCCTGTTTACCTCAGACCATGACTCCAGTTTGTCCAGGTCATTTTGAATTATGACCCTGTCCTCCAAAGCAGTTGCAACCCCTCCCAGCTTGGTATCATCTGCAGATTTACTAAGCATACTCTCAATGCCAATACCTAAATCATTGATGAAGATATTGAACAGAACTGGTTCCAAACAGACCCCTTCAGAACTCCACCTGTTATGCCTTTCTAGTATGATTGTGAACCATTAATAACTACCCTCTGAGAATGCTTATCCAGCCTGTTATGCATCACCTTATAGTAGCCCTATCTAAGTTGTATTTGCCCAGTTTATTAAGAAGATCATGCAAGACTGTATAAAATATCTTACTAAAGTCTATGCATCCCACATCCACAGCTTCTCCCTTGTCCGCAAGACTTATTATCCTATCAAAGAAAGCAATCAGATTGGTTTGGCATGATTTGTTCTTTACAAGTCCATGCTGGCTGTTACCTATCTCCTTATTTTCTTCCAGATGTTCGCAGATGAATTCCTTAACTACCTACTCCATTATTTTTCTTGGCACATAAGTTAAACTGGCTGGTCTGTAATTCCCTGGGTTGCTCTTATTCCCCTTTTTATAGATGGGCAATATACTTGCCCTTTTCCAGTCTTCTGGAATTTCTCTGGACTTCCATGAGTTTTCAAAGATGATAGCTGAAGGCTCAGATACCGCCTGTATCAGCTCCTTGAGTATTCTAAGATGCGCTTCATCAGGCCCTGGTGATTTGCAGACATCTAACTTTTCTAAGTAATTTTTAACTTGCTCTTTTTTTAATTTTATCTTCTAAACCTATCTATCACCTTCCCAGTAGCATTCACTATGTTAGGCATTCCTTCATCAGACTTCATGTTGAAGACTGAAACAATAAGACATTAAGCACTTCTACCATTTCCAAGTTTTTTGATATTGTTTCTCCCTCCCCACTGAGCAGTGAACTTACCCTATCCTTGGTCTTCCTCTTGCTTCTAATATATTTATGGAATTCTTGTTACTTTTTATGTCTCTTGCTAATTTGAGATCTTATTATGCCTTTGCCTTTCTAATCTAATCTTACCTCTGCTTATCTGTATTGTTGGCTTCTAGTCATCCTTTGCAATTTGTCCTACTTTCCACTTTTTATGAGACTTCTTTTTGTTTTTGAGATCAAGCAGGAACCCTGATGTGTTTAAAGTGCTTTCCTGAATCAATGTGTAAAGCAACACCCATTTTTAATTGCTTCGCATCGCCACCCAGTTGTATTTTGTCAGTCATGCATTGGCTACCATCAGGAACTAAGTAATGCCAATTTTTATTTAAAAATGTAATCTAATACAGTTCTCAATTTTTGGATCTCCTTGCATGAATTTCATCGGTGTTTAATTGTACGTGTATATTCTGAATCTCAGCATATTTCACTGAGGTAAAATACAAACAGCAAATGTACTGGAGACTTTCATCTCGTTAGTACCAATAGAAAGGCTACTAAGACTTGAATTGGGACAGAGGCATTAATTACCTCTAGGGATCATCCTTCTATGTCTAAGTTGAGGCACAATACTATAGGACATTGGAAAACTTGCACTGCTACTATCTGTGAAGTACCTGTTCTGTGGCTGAATTAAAGACTGTAGTTTCCAGTGCTGTTAATAACACCTTTTCAAAAATAATCTTAGGAGATAAGATACTTTCAATGGCTCGCATACTAAATGTTGACTAACAAACACATCAAACCAAAAACCAATTGGGCAATTCATTAAATGTTTCCAAAACTTCCTGATTTTCAAGGGTGCTAAGCACCCACAGCTCCATAAACGTTTTAAAAAGAGGGCATTAACATTTTAAAAAAAAAAAATCCAAGTGAGCCAGCTACAAAGAGGAAAAATGTGAGTATTCTCACTCTACCTCACAGGCAAGGATTGTGATAAGCAACCTAGCTAACTTTATTGAATTGTCTAAAATATATTGTTTTCTTTTTAAAAGGTGATGTGTTAGTTGTGCCAATCAAGCTCCACAAATGCCCATTTTGTCCCTACACGGCTAAGCAGAAGGGAATACTAAAACGGCACATTCGCTCTCATACAGGCGAGAGACCTTATCCTTGTGAGACTTGTGGCAAACGCTTCACTCGGCAGGAGCACCTTCGGAGTCATGCTCTGAGTGTAAGTTTAATGAAAGCAGGTCTGTCAGAAGCAGAATTAATAATAAATAGTAAGCTCCTGTGTCCAGTGTTGCTCAGTCATTATGCTGATGTGTGTAAAGAATGTATAGGTATCACATTTTACATCTGTTCTGATGTAGAGGATACAATGATTCTGCTCCCAATATTTAAGACTAGCCAGACTGTGGTTAAGACTAAGAAATTGAAATTTAATGCAATACAACTATTTTGGTCCAAAGCTTTTGTTCTTGGAAAGGTAAGGTGATCATTTGCTCTGCGTGTTTGGTAAATGCTGCTGTGTGTCTGTCTTTGGAATATATGGAAGCAGCATCCCCAGAAAGGGCTAAAACAACACGACAGACAAACCAGTTTACAATGATGTTATTTCTCATTGATCAGGTGCACCGATCAAACAAGCCAATTATCTGCAAGGGTTGCAGAAGAACGTTCACAAGTAGCCTATCACAGGGATTAAGGCGCTTTGGTTTGTGCGACAGCTGCACTTGTGTAACGACTACTCACGAGGATTCAATGCCTATTAATCTCAGTCTGATGGAACCTTCATCAGAAGGTCAAGAAAAAGGTGATACAGACAATGATTGGCCTATCTATGTGGAGTCTGGTGAGGAAAACGATCCAGCAGATGACGACGATACTGAGGATAAGCAAGAGAACAGCAGAAGCTTATCAGACCGAGAGGCACTTATGTAGCAACAAAAGGAGGGTGGGTGGATTTAAAGAGTCTCCCCTGTGATTGGTCATTCTACAGCAGAAAGCTTTATATTTTGCCAATATTGTGGAACTGTGTATTTTTATTACTAACCTCCAGTTTTGATAGAACAGGTGGAAAGAAGTGGATTGCGGCATTTTGAATTTGTTTTTTAACTTTTCAGTGCTGTGCACTAGAAATCTGCGGGAATTTCTTGTCCTGGGTGAGCCAAGATTGTCTCCTTGCAATCACCTGTTTTGCTTCTGTACCCTAGCTATGAGGGAAGGATAACACTCTTTAAGATGAAGGGCCTCCATGATCATTTGATACGGAATTTCCTTCCACAATACTGTAATGGCACCGTCACCTTTTTAAGAAGAGATATGAAGAAAATAAATGTAGTTTTCATCCTTAACCTGGGACTTTTCTAAACAATTTTGCAATCTTGTCCCTGTTGTGCTAGGAAAGTCTTATTTGAAACTGTAAACCCTGTTTTAATTAAAATCCTGTTTTAATCTTAAAAATGTAGAATAGGATTTGACCTGAAAGCCAGAGTAAACTGCCCAATAACAAATATGCTACAGAGGGAAGCATATTCAGTAGAGAATCTTCAAATGCATGCTTGTTCATGTACGTACTTGCAGAGCAGGCTTTGATTTTGAGGCAGTTTTCACTGCATTTTCATTCCTGGAGAACAGCTTGGGCTGTGCATCTTCTTGTCTATCTTTACTGCCCATTAGACAGTAGTAAAGCCTGAAAACTACACTGAATACTTAAGATATGATCTAGTAACATAAGGTGTCCAAAGTGCACTAGTCACTGAAGCAAGACCAAGTGTACTGCCCACCTCTTTTCAACCATTTAAAGTAGAAGTTATAACCTAGCAGTCTGGAAGAGTATAGTAGATTAAATAGCCAGATTTGCTGCTGAAGTACAACTTAAAAAAAAACAAAAACTTGGCTACATATTTAAAACCAACATGGCAAACTATTTTTGAAGAGGTCAGGTGAAAACCCTTGTAAAATTAGAGACTCCCTGTATGTAAATCTCTTTCCGGATGTGATTTATTTCTTATGTAGTTAAAATAGTCTTTGGTGATTCCTGTGATGGTTTGTACCCTTTCATTGTCTTACGAATTCATCCAGGTACTTGCTCTTTTTTAAAATTCCAGCTTGGATCCTGCATTTTCTTTGGATAGATACAAGTTGGCTTTTGAAGGAAGTGAGACTTTAATTTGCCTGTCCAGTACCAAATTGTTGTACACTATTAGCTTGGAAACCATAAAGTGATCTTGGGCAAGCTACTGCTGAACTTAAGACTAAAGAAGATGCAATAATAAAAGATTCTGTGAAGCAAAGTGCATGCTGTATGTAGATAGCACTTTGTGACTTGTTTGCAAATGCTTAGTGAAAAGCTTATTGTATTTGAACCTCAGTTTCTGGATCAAGTGCTAGAACAGAAGATTGCAGACAGACGTCACTGACAAAGATTGTCACTTAATTACATGCATCTGACAAAGCGGGTCTTTGCCCACAAAAGCTTATGCTCCAATATATGTATAAGGTGCCACAGGACTTCTCGTTGTCTCACTTAAGACAGGTTTTTTATATTTTAAAGAATTCTTTACACTGAGCAAACATAAAATGGAACATTTTTATATATATAAAAAAGCATCTAATTTAACCGGTCACTTTCTGTATACCTTGTGCTTTTATTTCATATATTGGCTAAGAACACTTTGTCCCATAGTTCAGCTTCCCTATTTACTTCATCCTGTATTAAGGCAATAATCCTACAGTGATATTACAATCTACTTGTAGAGAAGTGATTTTGATATCACAAATGCACATTATGATTTCATTGCAATCCAATAGGATGAAGACAAATGAAACTATTTTAAAAATAAGCTATTTGTATTTGTTTTTTTGGTTTTGGTTTTGGTTCTTTACTTCATTACTTGACCATTCCAATAGTCCTTATTTCATATTGTTTGTAAAATGGAGGTGGTGTGTGAACAATTGTTATAGTTTCACCAGCATAAGAAATTAGTGTTAGGGACAGATTTTTCAAAAGAATTTAACAGCTACTAGCAGCTCACATGAATGTCTGGATTTTCAAAAGAGCCCTGGCCACTTCATTTAGGATCGTGAATGGGAACTGAGCTCTCCTAACATCCAGCTTCAATTTTGGGTGCTAAACGCTTTTGAAAGTCTGGCCTATAGTGTAAGCTTCTAAATCACATAAGCGCTTTTGAAACTCCTACCTTTAATCCCAGGGGGCTGATCTTTTTGATTACTTCTGTTTCTTCCCAGCCAACCAAACTTCACAATGGTTTTCTCTGATATCTGCTTATCAGATGGGCAAAGGACTTTGAAAAGGAGCCCTCATATTTTTGACAGCCGAGGACTGAGTTGCGTAATGAAGGTGCATTAGGAGTGTAAATAGTGATTCTAACTTTTTGTCAGCTTGGCATCCTGAGGTCTGTGGTGATGATGCTGGCAGAGAGGTACCACTTCAGTGTAAATATTAGAAACCTCTAGATTATTCATTGAATATGGTGCTGGATAGTGTGTTACAATGCATCTTTCTGATGATTTCTGATCAGAAAAACTGTAGAACTATGTTGAGGCATGTACTAGTGAATTCTGACATTGTGAAGACTTTCAGAAGAGGAAGATCCCTGCTCTTGTGAAAGCATGTAGGCAGTGGATTTAAGTGCTGCGGCAAATTCTGCAGTGACCTTCAGCTGTTTTAATTCAGCCTGTTTCATTTGGTTTTAGAAAAACTGTCTTGTGTGTCTTGTGCATAGAGAATGGAATTGTGTTAAGTTTTGTGTAATGTTGGGGTAAGGGGTGGGGTGGGAGAGAGATTCAAATTCCATTGCAGTTTGAAAGTGACCAACAAAATTGCAATTTCTGTTGGTCTGTCATAGCTTGCCACTTAGTCTTTCAGTGAGTCCTTAATTCAGCTTCTGTGTTTGGTAAAAAAGTTTTTTGTTACCAGATGTTTGTGTTTGCTGTGCTTCCCACCGAATTCCATGTTTCCCTGAAATCTTCTATGGCAATCCAGCCTTTATAAGCTTTGAGAAAGTGACACTACTGTTCTAAAAGAATATTCATATGGTGCTGAATGAAAATCGGAGAAAATGTTCATAGCAGGCTTGTTTCTAATGTGATCTTTTCTCTCAGAGTTCTTAAAAGGCAACAAAAACTACGTATCTTAAAGTTTGAGCTCTACGTAATTTACGTTGTTTAGGAGTATACCTCTTAATTTTTTTGTACATATTTGCACTGCTTTTCACTAAAGAAGCGCATGCTGCGATGATATTAATGGTGCATTGAACTTGTAAATGAGATCTTCCAAATCTGAATGACTTAATTTGTCTGAAATTTGAACAAGAACTTGATAGACTAAAGGACTTCAGCTATCTTAGTCAAGAGATACTTTTATGAGCTGAGCTTTATGTGAACACCTGATTTAATGACCTCACTGGTTACCTGGAGAAGTCTGGAACCTATTGGCCTTGTGTAGAATATAAAACTATTTGTGGGGGTAGAAAGTTTTATAAACCATACATCAGCTGATTAAGGAAACTCTGGGTTAAGGCTTGCACTCACTTTTTAATTCCCAGACAATCAATCCATCCATTGCTGGCAAGGGGCACAATGCAATCAAAAATCAAATTGAATATCTAGTTCAGTGTTTTCCAATTTTATGTGACCACGGAACCCTTATAAACTCAAAAGATTTTGTAGAACTCCATTCCCAGGCTCTACATCCCTCCCTAGCTCCCGAACCCTCCCCGTCTCCAGGCTTTACCCGACTTAACCCTCAGCTCCCAAATCTGCCCCCCCATCCCACAAACCCACCCCTCATCCCCAGGATTAACTCACCTCAGCCCCAAACCAGACCCTTGGACTAACCCATCTATGGCGCTGGCTGGGGAGCCTATGCTGGCTGGCCACATGTACCAAGCAGAAGGAAGACTGGCATGGAGGTGTTCCACTGGCGGTGGGGTGAGCTGAGCCATGCCCACCAGAGGGGTGTGTCCACTCGGGTAGTGGGGCAAGTGAGGGGTTCTCTGCAGCTCCCTGCCCTGCCACCACTAAAATAATGGAACTAAATTTAGTTGGTTTAATGGCCGGATCCCTCCCGCAAGCCATTAAGCCCATTAAATTTAGTTCTGTTGTTTCAGCAGCGGCAGGGCAGGGAGACGTAGAGGAGTCAGCTATTGTAATGGATTTTTTTCGCGGAGCACCATTTGGGAAACACTGATTTAGTTAAATTTTTTTCTAAAAAAAAAAGTTTCAGGTTCTCTCTATTCATCCTCAACTTTTATAGGTTTTCAATCATATTCCCTTTTTTTTTTTTTTTAAATTACTTTTGTTTTCCTTGTTGCTGGGATAGGGGGTCAGGGTTAGGATCCTGCACAACCCTCTAAGGCTGTGTCCACACTCGCAAGGCATGCTATCAACAGTAAATCTACAAAACGTGTCACTTCTCTTCACAACATTTTGCAGCTTCTCCATGAGGCAGAACGTCTCTGTCGAGAGAGATCTGTCAACAGAAAGCCAGTCTGGACATTCTGGGGGGCTTTCTGTTGACAGGCAGGGCTTCTGGGACTCTGGGCAGCCCTGTCTGCTGTGCTTCCAGTTGGCCGTTCTGTCGAGAGAGCGTCTGATCAGTCCAACTGCTCTCTGTCAACAGAGTGGATTGCTCTTTTGATCTGCTTTGTGGTCTGGCTGCAATTCATTGACAGAAGTTTTGTTGGAACATATCTTCCGACAGTAACTTCTGTCAACAGATCGCTCTAGTGTAGACCTAGCCTAAGGAAACAGTGAAACTGACCTGGTTGTCCAATGCACATAGTAAACTGAAAAAAATTCCCCACAATCTGTCTGTGATAACCTCTTGGATATTACTTGTAATGACAGAAGATTTTTAAAAACCCAGATGAAATAAGATTTGTTTTAATGTATTTACCTGTGCTACTTTATAATCCCTTAGATTAAATGCAAATTTAAGAAACCCAGTTTACTTTTTACATTCTCCCAGTTTAGACCTTAAACTTCTGTTTATTTGGGGGTCTGAGAGCAGCAATGTTTTGGATTTCAAACAGTGTATGTGAATCATTAAGAATGGCCTCGCTGGGTCGACCAATAGTTCCCCTAGACCAATGGTTCTCAAAGCATGGTCCATGGACCACTAGTGGTCCACCAACTTTCAGATGGGCTGTGGGCTCATGACTCCCTTTCTTCCCTGCAGCGGGGAGCCCACCTAGGGTCTCCTGACCTGCAGCTCCTCCCATTATGTTATAGTTGTGTATCTATGTTTTTATGTTCCAGTAGACTAATAAGAGTAATTTAGTATTTAAGGCGGTTAGAGATAAGAAAATGGATTTTGTCATCATGGGTGGTTGGCTGGTGGTCTATGTAAAGGTTTACAGTGAACAAAGCAAGCTGTGGTCCAAAAAGTTTGAGAATCACTGACCAAGACTGTTTTCCAACAGTGGCCAGTTCTGTGGCTACAGAGAGAGGGAATGGAATGTTCAATTCCCCGTTGTCCACTCCCAGCTTCCAACAGAGGCTAGTGACAGAGCTTGGTGCTGTATCCCTACCCATCCTGGCTAACATGTAGTGATGCACCTCCAGAAAATTATCTAGTTCTCTCTTGAACCAGTGACACTTTTGGCCTTCATTATCCTGTGGCAGTGAGGTTGAATGTGTGTTATGTGAAGTATTTTCTGTTTTAAACTTGCTGTATATTAATTTCATTGGATGATCCCTAACTCTTATGTTATGTGAAGGAGTAAATAACATTTCCACATTCACTTTCCCCACAGCAGTCAAGATTTTATGGAAATCTATCGTATCTCCCCTTAGTCATCTCTTTTCAAAGCTAAAATGTTCCAGTCTCTTTAATCTCTCCTCCTACAGAAGCTATTCAATACCCTTAATCATTTTAGTTGCCCTTCTCTGTCCCTTTTCCATTTTCAACTGTGTTTTTGAGATTGAGACCAGAGCTACATGCAATATTCATGGTGGGAGTGTATCATGGTTTTATACAGAGCATTATGATATTTTCCCTTATCTATCCCTTTCGTAATGGTTCCTAATATTGTTATTTTTGAGTGCCACTGCACTCTGAATGGATGTCTTCAGGCAGTGATCCACAGTGAGTCCCAATAGCTTTCTTAAGTAGTAAACTAATTTAGATCCCATCATTGTATATGTATATTTGGAATTGTTTTCCAGTTTGCATTACTTTGTAATTATCAACACTGAATTTCATCTGTCATTTTGTTGCCCAGTCATCCAGTTTTGTAAGATCCCTCTGTAATTCTCCACAGTCTGCTTTGGACTTAACTATCTTCAGTAATTTTGTATTGTTGGCAGCTTTTGCCATCTCACTGTTTACTCCTCTTTTCCAGATCACTTTTAAATGTGTCGAACAGCACTGGTCCTAGCATGGACCCTGGGGGACACTGCCTCTCTATTCTGAAAACTGGCCATTTATTTCTACCCTCTGTTTCCTACCTTTTTAACCAGTTAATGATTCATGAGAGAACCTTCCCTCTTATCCTGTTACTCCTTCCTTAGTTTAAGAACCTTAGGCTGAAGAACCTTGTCAAAAGTTTTCTGAAAGTCTAAGTCCCCCAACAAATTATGTTTATATGTTTGTCTGATAACTCTACTTTTAACCAGTCTGCCTGCTATTGAAGTTAGGCTTGGTGTCCTGCGTTTGCCAGTGTAGCCTCTGGAGCCTTTTTAAAAAATTGGTGTCAAGTTAGCTATCCTCCATTCATCTGATACAGAAGCTGTTTTAAATGATAGGTCACAAACCACCGTCAATAATTTTGCAGTTTTATATTTGAGTTCCTTTAGAACTCTTAGGTGAATACCATCTGTGGGTAATATGCCAGTGTGTTCCAAAACCATCTCTAATGACCACTCAGTCCTCAGATTTGTCACCTAAAAGAATGGCTGAGTTGTGTGCAGGAGTTGTCCATTCTCTGCAGTGAAGATTGACACACACAATTCATTCAGTTGTTCCATAACAGCCTTATCTTCCATGAGTGCTCCTTTAGCATATCAGTCATCCATTTGAACACTGGGTGGATGTTTAAAACTAATCTTTATAATTGGTATCCTTAACGTGAAGAAAGATGTTGTTGTTGTTGTTGTCATGCTATGTAAAATTGGTCTTTGTAAACTAAAAATGGAGCAAAATTTGAATGGGGTGTCCTTTACTTTGTGCATTATAAACTTAAATGTATATTGTATGTATTTTCTTAAAGCCTTACTAGTATGTGTAAAGTATTGTTAACATAATATGCCATAAGCAATTCACTAAATCAATATTTGTCTTTCGACTCATTTTTCAACTGTTTAAAATACAGATTCTAAATAGGTGGCGATGTTTTAAAAACAGGTAATAAATCCTAAGAGTTCATTTGTTTTTCAGTGAACGTGGATACGTACAGACATAGAGGTCAACCTGCCAGCGTCTCCAGGCATGCATACAAGGCTGCCTAAATGATCTTGGTATGGGATTACGGTCATAATTATTGTATTCTCTCCTGCCAGGGTCTACTCAAGCACTCTTTAAATGCAGGCTCCTGACAATGACTGTAACAACATTTGCTTCTTACTAAATGTTTGTTTTAAGATGGTGTATGCACAGGAGCAGATTAAAAATAAACTTCTGAAACATTCATCCCAAAATTCCCTGAGGGAGTATTCCACATCTTAAACTACCGACCTGCAAAATGTGATGCAGAATTTTTTTTGTCTTTAAAAATAAGTAAATAAATAAATAAAAACCATCAAAGAGCAGGAAACCCTACATTTCTTATACTTGTAACTTGAATACTATATATAACAAGGAGTCAAGGGGCACTCTGAAGGCTAACACATATATTGGGCTATTAAGGCATACGCTTTTGTGATATACAACTCACTGTATCTCACAAAAGTTTGTCCTAACACCTTAATAAATCTGTTAATCCTTAAAGTGCACCAGACTTATTTTTGCTGAAACAGATGAACAAGGCTGCCTTTGAGACACGTTAACTGACAACGGCTCAGATCTTGTTAACAATGGCACACGCATTTAACCTTGTGTGTGGATGTGGCCCAACTGACAGGAGTTAACTAATTGTGTATAAAGCCAAGCGTACATGTAAGTATTAGGGTTCAAATCAGTTTGAAAAGTTTTTCAAGCTTTTGAATGGTAAGTTTTAGTATGTACTGAACTTTTAGCTATTCAGTGTCCCTGGGAACATAAGTTTATCTTGTGAATATTAAAACAATTGTAGTATAACTGACTGTTGTCACTGATATTTAAATCAACTTCTTTGTCTGAACACAAATTACTAACAGGACGGGGGGAACCCAAAAACCACGGTACATACTGTTCACAGGAAGACTTTAGAAAGTTTGCCTTAGAATAGTTTTTTTTTTTTAAACTGTGTTGCAGGGTAAGATTGGGTAATGGGCTAGAATATCTGAGCTTTTGGGGCTTAGAACTTCCTACGACCAAGTATTAAACCAAAATCTGGACCGTTCACTTAAACCAACTAATGTCCATCGGATTTTGAGCCAACTCCTGATGTTGGAACTCTTTCAGGCAAAAAAGGCTTCTGATCAAGTACCAATTCTGTAATTCCTCTGTGTGGGTAAACCTGAGAGCCTCTGTGACTCAAAAGACTTAAGCAGAGGTCTGTCCATTGGTTCATATACACTGTAAATTACTTATTGATCCGGAAAAGGGAGTTTTGTACGTTTTCCACTTTTGAAGACCAATACAGCTGCATTCTGCAAGTTACTGGGTAATACACCATTTTGAAATTCATCAACTACTTAGCTAAACCAGAAGTAAACCTTATTAGAGTATTAATTACTATAAATTAAATATTCTTTATCATCTGAAATTACTTGGCGCCTGAAATTCTTCAGTGATCCCCAATTTCTCTAAGTTTTTCTTGGTATATTATTCACTCTATAAATTCTATTTTCTGTTGAATTCAGTGTTAAAGTAAGACTACAGGAGAAATTTGGCGCTTGCTCTAAAAAGTGCCCCAGTATTTTTCACCGTGTAATAGCAAATCAAAACAAAACAATGAAACAGTCTTTTATTTTAGAAGTAGGAGAATTGACATCTCTTATCTCCTTTCCATAAGCACATAGTCTCACTATATGTAAGTCTAAAGCTAGGATCTTTGCAGTGACTGAGCCGAAGATACCAGCACGGTATCCAGACAAAATATGCAATAGGTGTAGCAATGCCACACAGGCAGGACTTTGGAGATTTGTAACTGGCCATTTATCACAAGCTACTGAATAGGAAAGTGGCCATGACATTTTGTCACAGGCTGCCAAGTTTCAAATTGTATCTGATTGAGATTTTTGTGTGTGTGTCAAGGTGGATGATTTAAAAATAAATGAAACCAAAGTTAAGAATTTATGTAGATCACCACTGTAGTGGCAATTTACTCTTTTTAATGAGTGGGGAACAAATCTTCAAGTGCTTTTTGTAACTTTTTTTTTCTACAGTTGTGCATTACCGAATGTCTTTATTGTATGTTAAATTGTATATGTACTATATGTTTATATCATTGTATGTAGTAGTCCTGTTCTTTTCTAGCTAAAGAACAAAACACAAATTAAATATTATGCTAACAATAAGAACATAGTATGATTTTCTTCCTCTTGCCACAGATAGGTATATGATTAAGTAAGTGGCTTGTTGAAGGTCCTGTGGGATTTTCTGAACCAGTGCAGTAATTCCCCTCAGTGCTTTTCTTGTGGAGTACAGGTTGAACCTCTCTAATCCAGCACGCTGGGGCCTCAACTGCTGCCAGAGGAGAGAAGTTGCCAGACCATGGGAGGTCAATATTGTTCAGCAGCATTACCACCATTTCCACTGTTTACTGGACTTTTAGAAGACATCTAGGGGTCAATTACAGCTAAATAATAGCACAGAACACCGTTTTCAGCCAACAGTTGTGGGTATCAGACTTTATGGGACCATGGGAAATTTGGCCACGCCCATAAGTGGTCAGCCTGTTGACTAAAATCATGCGGCATTACAGATGTTGCCAGACAAGAGTGCTGGATTAGAGTGGTTCAGCCTGCATAAAGTTTCAGCAGGAATTACAACGGCAGATAGAATGAAACTACACGTGCTTCTGTCCATATAATTATTTGCAATTCCCATTTCAAGGAAAGTGAAACAATTCAAAGTTGGTCAGGATCACAAGCATTCCAATAGCTTTAAAGACAATTCATGGACAAGTTCATTTGTCCCATCAGGCCATAAACAGGTCCTGCACTGAGAGTCTACAGGGGCTGAGACCTACCCAGGCTCTTCAGCTGTGTCCATTGCACTTTTGCAATCCAATGACAGTGTCCATATAGAACAATATTTCAGTGATATGAAGCAACATGAGTGGATTTGCCTAATACCATCAAATAATGCATTAAAACAGGCAGTAATGTTTAGCTTGTGAGAAGATACTGAAATTTCCAGATGACTGACAATTGGGAATGTGCTGCATGTTGTGCTGCTTCATTAATCTAAAAACATTGTTTTTTTGTACAGTATGTTGGTCTAGTTCTGCGCTCATATAGGCTGGTGCAAACACACTGCAATCAGTTTATAATTCATCTGAAGTAACTGAAGGGCATGTGTAACAGCAAACTGTGCTCCTATATTCAGGGGTTTTATAACCAGGGCTTCTGGTTAGTTACTGGTAATTTTAAGATTATGGTGAATTGAAACATTGTGTTTGCTATACTAAATTTCATGCATCTCCAAAAAAAAAAAAAACCACACCCAAAAAACACCAACCCTTGTGACCAAGAGGGGACATTTATTCTGGAGGTTGATGGGCCCTCCTCCTTGCTAGCCACCAAAGGAGCCTTGAAAGGCCAAAGCCAGCCAGTAGGTTGCCCATCTTGGAAAGGAAACACAACTGCTAAGAGCAACAAAGGGTCCTGTGGCACCTTATAGACTAAGAAAAGTTTTGAGCATGAGCTTTCGTGAGCACAGACCCACTTCATCAGATGCTCACGAAAGCTCATGCTCAAAACTTTCCTGTTAGTCTATAAGGTGCCACAGGACCCTTCGTTACTGTTACAGATCCAGACTAACGCGGCTACCCCGCCGATACTTGACAACTACTAAGGTGAGTCTCTCTGCCCTGCACCGGGAAGGGAGCCAGACGGTTCACCGGTGTCAGTGCGGACCATGATGGGCACCTCAGCCGGGTGAAGGCTCATGGGGAGGGGGGCTGCTAAATGGTCTTTAGGCCCCACGTTCCGCCTGGCGCCTCGTGGGCGTGGGAAGAGGGAAACGCGGCCCCTGCTGCGAGGCGAGCCCAGCCCGTGCGGCGGAAGCGGCTGGGCTGCGCCTGCGATCGGCGCGTTGCCCCTTTAATTTTGCCCCCAGCCCTCGGGCGTCTCTGTCCAACGCCCATGTTCGCAGATCCCTTTTGTTTCTCTCCCGCTCGGGCTCCCACGGTTTGGGGCTGCACGACCCGCCTGTCGCCTCCCGGCCGCGACGCGACGCGCCCCGCCACGGGGCTTTGGGGAATCCCGTCCCAGCCGAGCAGCGCCAGCCGGGAGCCGGCGGGGAAGTGACGGCGCTGCAGCCCTGGGCGAGCCGGAGGCGCGAGGCGGCGGCCGGCTCTGCAGACCGGGCGGGGAGACCTGGGGCGCTCCCGGCACCGGCGGCTCTGCGGAGCCGCCTCCCGAGAGCGCCAGGAGGGCGTCGTTTGCAGGCCGGGTTCCGTGCAGGGCCTGGGGGCCGCTGGGGGCACCAGGTCCCCGGCACACAGGCCGAGCGGGTTCGCCCGCTGTCCAGACACGTGCGGCGCCACAGCCCCTTCCGGGCACCGATGCGCCCTCTGCCGCGCCAGGCGGGCGCAGGCGACTCCGCCGCCGTCGGACGTGCTGAGCGGACTCCCCATTGGGCGGGCGAGGGACAGCGAGTCTCCTGGGGCGGGGGTGGAGTTGGCGCTGCCGCCTCGGTGCCTCGGGTTGTGCAGGCTCCTTGCGGGCCTCCCCTGCTGCTCTCTGCCCCCTGCGCTGCGGGGGAGACACGCTCCCCGCCCACGCCGGAGCGGGCCCGCTTACACCTTCGGGGACTAGAACGTGCGGCCCGAACAGCGCTTCGCCTCTGTTCAGGCGGTAGCGCCGCCTCCCTTCATAGTCCGCGGGTGGATCGTTCCGATTGATTTCCAGGTGCTCGGGTATGATGAGCACTGGCAGCAAGAGATTTGGTTCTGCGCGGAAGTGTAGCCCTGGTGCGTATTTCAGTGTAGTAACTCCAGCTTCTCTCTAATTTGTGCATGCTTCGTTTCGTACAGAGAAAGATGGAGGCTGCCCTGGGATTTTTAAAAAGTCAGTAATCACAGGTATGTGTTTCAGACTTTGAAAGGTGGTCTCCATACGCAATCAGATTTGCCCTGTAGCCTGGTCTGATTTGAAATTCGTTTTAAAGAAGTCCAACAAGATTAATATGGGCATTTGGAGAAAGGCAATAATTTAGTTCAAACAGTAGCCTAAGGATAAAGAGGTTATAGCAGCATCATATCCACTTCAGGACAAAGATCACATCCTGTTGGGACCACAAACATTTCTGTTTCTAGCCACCAGTGAACATCACTATGCCTGTTCCGCAAAACATTATGTTCTCCATGATCTTCATGTAAGGCATCCCTGTTGCACCTGCCTGCATTGATCTACTGTTACAACAGAATCAGAGGTAGTCGTGTTAGTCGGTATCTTCGAGAACAACCAGAAGTCATATGGCACCTTATAGACTAACATATTTTGGAGCATAAGATTGTCTGACGAAGTGGGTCTTTGCTCAGGACAGTTTATGCCTATACTTTCCTCTTTTGCATCTGTCATTGAGAGAAGATTACAATAGATAGGAGAATTCTTCTGAATGGTTCGTCTTTAGCACTTACATCACCAGTATCCATATACTATATAGTACTATATAGTCTAGTCACTCACTATGTAACCATCCCAATTCTCTGTACTACCATGCTGGAGCTGCAGATTTTTTTGTGTGTGTGTGTTTTGTTTTACTCTAATCCTCGGGATTAGCAGAGAATGGCACTGTGTGTGGAAAGTAAAAGGACCCTTTCCACTTGATCAGAGATGTGCCAAGCTCACTTTTTTATCCAGTTAGACTGATGGAGAAGGTGGGAGATGAAGATGCTTGTAGATAAGATATACTGATTTAATTTCCTGATCAGTGATTTCTTCTAAGCGTTCATTGTGAGATTTAAAATATATTTCTGACTGGTCAGAATCATGTTCGTAGTTTGTCTTGTGTCACTTAACTTTAGTGAAAGTTTGTGACAACATAACTGTCATTAATACACTGCTGTTGAATTTCAATCTATACTTTAAAGAGCAATACATTCGAGACTTTTCTCCCAAACACTACTTCATAAAACTTCCAGTCATTTATATTTTATTCCCAGTATGCTGTGGAATCTCTAGGTATGTATAGTACCCATAACCTGTATTATTCCATCATAGGGTCTCTTTTGGCTATTATATTTTAAGGGATAATTTCATATCTGTTCACTAAAAATGTTAATGTGGGACAATCAGAGTGATCCCATAGTTGAGTGTTCTGCAACTGGTGTGCCGTGGCACACTGTTGTGCTGAGTGTGCCTCAGAGTCTAGTCTAGCGGTTGGGGGCTAGGAGCCAAAACTCTTCGGTTCTATTTGCCCCTAGGGATGGAGAGTGTGAGTCTACCCTAAAGGTTAGAGCAGGCAGCTGTCAGTCAGGACTCTTAGGTTCCCGCCCAGCACCTGGGATCTCTCCCAGTTTGGGAGGGGCAGGAGAGTCTGGTCTAGTGGTTAGGGGCTGGGATCTGAAATATATAGGACCTTTCTAATTTATATATTCAGAAGTAGTTAACCCATTGATCAGTGTTGCAGAGCAGTTTTTAACAATAGACATCAATACTCCATATACAATTTAGAGGAAGAATTGAGCAGTAAAATCATCCACTGCAAATGGAGGGTGACTTTAGGAAGTCAGAATGTAAATATCCCAGTGGAAATCTGGTCATGCGTCTACAGATTAGGATTACGTAACTCCTACAGTAAGTATCCTGGAAACTTTACTGATCACAAGTGGTCAGGTTCTCCTCTAAAAGGCAACACCTTTCAGAGACTGTCCCATAGTCTCATGCTCAGGGATTGGATACCAAAATAGCAAGAAGAGCCATATTTTCTGAATTTGGTTGGGGGGAAAAAAACCAAAAACAAAAAGCCACACAGTAGTTCAAGAGCCACAATGCATGCAAGTACAAGATGCTCCTTAATAAATAGCAAACCATACTTTCTGTAACCCCTATTTTAAGAACAATGCACACAAGTAATGCGATACATATTTACTATGGAACATTCACAAACATTTTCATCTTCTGTTTCTTCACACTTTACATACATGTGTTTGTATCACTGTCTCCCTTGCACTCCTGAACCTACTTTAATTATGCTCCTTTTACTTCATGTTTAAATTTCAGTTCTTTATGTATGTTGCACTTCACAGCAGGAAGGCTGCTAGCTTCCTTTTCAAAAATCCAAACTTTATTAGCAACATGATCAAATAACTCCCCCTTTTCTAGATCACATATCTATTTAGATATGAATTGGGCTCATTGTTGGGCTTTTATTTTCAATAAATGGTAAGCCTCTACTCAGGAGATTATTTTTCCCCCTTCTCCCCCTTTGCAATTATAGTGTTGGGAGCTGCAAAGAAGTCCTTAAGAGTCACATGAGACTCTGGAGCCACAGGTTGCAGACCTATCGTCTAGGCCACACTATCTAACCTCTCATATCTTCAGTGATGGAGATTCCACAGCCTCGATAGGCAATTTATTCCAATGTTTACCTATCTGGACAGTTAGGAAGTTTTTCCTAATGTCCAGCCTAATCCTCCCTTGTTGCAGTTTAAGCCCCTTGTCCTATCTTCATAGGCCAAGGAGAACCAGTTTTCTCCCTCCTCGTAACACTCTTTTAGGTACCTGTAAACCACTATCATGTCCCCTCCCAGTCTTTTCTTTTCTAAACTAAAGAAGCCCAATTCTTTCAGTCTTCCCTCATAGTTCATGTTCTCTAGACCTTTCATCAGTCTTGATGCTCTTCAACTGAAAATATCATTTACACACCAGAAGATGTGGTCATTTTGGTAAGTCTGATATACTTCATTTGGGTTTGGCATTTTAGTCATTGCTTTTTTTCCCCTCCACTATTGGAAAAAGAGCATGAAACTTTTAGAAATTAACAGGACTGTTTTGTAACATGATGCGAGTTCAGGTACCCATTCTGTACCCATACGGTGAAGCAGAAATCAGACCTAAAGCATCACCTTTGTTGTCATATGGGGGAGCGACCCTATCCACATGAGGCAAGTGGGAAAAGATTCACCAGGTTTGAACACCTGCGTGGCCATTTTCAAATGGTATGTATATGTATTTTTAAAATAATGAATTTTTTTAAATTGCATAGCATAAACCTGCCAGTCATTTCTGTGAAGAATCAATAAGAGACACATAGATCATTTGCTTTCAAACATTTCTAAATAAACCATTTTGTTACTGTTGTTTGGAATTGAAGAACAATTCTGGATTATTAAGATGAGGATGTTGCTCATGTCTTCAGAATACAGTGGTCAATTATTGTACAGTAGAACCCCAAGATACATGCACTCAAGTTGCACGAATCGTGGATTAACACGACTGAGCGGCAGGGAGCTGATGCTTGACTTCAGGATACCCAACACTCAGGAGACCTGGGAGACTGACCAACACTGCTCCACTGGTCAGTTTCCCAGCTCCTGTGAGTGGTGGGCAGCCAGGAGCAAGATCCCCACCACTTACATGAACGGGGAAACTGACCAGCACTGGTGTGCTGGTCAGTTTCCTGGCTTCCTGGAGTTATGCAAAATTTGAGTTACATGGGGTTGTGCAAGAACACAAGCTCCGCAAAAGTTGGGGGCTTACCGTACAGTCAGTCTTCAAATGCTGGAAAAGAATGAGAGACTGGTTTTCTGTTCCAGCCTGGTATTTAAAAAGGTTTCCTAATGCTGTTCATCTTTTCTCCCTTTCTGCAAACTGTCATGTTCCTGAAATGAAATTTTTTGTGGTCAGCTTTTAAGCCTCGCTGCATCATTCTGATAAAATGCTTCAGTCCCAACATATGGAAATCCTGTTATTACTGTTTTGTCTCTTTGAAGATTGCTAATTGTTCACAACTGTGAAGTTTTGTTTATTTATGTTGGGATGATGAGACTGCCAACCAAAACAAGATTTTATTTCTACTTTTCATAGGGAGGAAAGCACTGGTCTGTGGACTAGCTCCCATCTCTTCAATAATTTTTGCACTCTCTCCTACTAAAGACGGAAAATTCCTGACCAATTAAACAGGAGTGGGGGAGCCAGACTGGCAATTCCCCACCTGCAACCCATGGCCACTGTATACCAGGGTTGCTCCGGTTGGGTGGGACAGCCCCCATCTATGGCATGCCCTGGGCTGCAGATAGGGGCTGCTCTGGTTGCCAGCCACAGCAGGCCATGCAGGGCTGGAGCAAGTCCATGCCCATGGTGGGCAGTGGGATGCTTACACCCCCACTGGCTAATTGAAACTGGCAAGCCTCATACATTGAGGGTGAGGCTTATTGGTTAAGCCACTAACTGTTAATACCCCTATCTCCTACTTGAATCATGGGCATCTGGTGAAAGCCTGTCATCTCTACATCACAAGTTCAGGTCTATCTCATTTTGAAAGTGACCAAGGCTACGTCTACACGTGCACGCTACATCGAAATAGCTTATTTCAATGAATAACGTCTACACGTCCTCCAGGGCTGGCAACGTTGACGTTCAACTTCGACGTTGGGCAGCACCACATCGAAATAGGCGCTGTGAGGGAACGTCTACACACCAAAGTAGCACACATCGAAATAAGGGTGCCAGGAACAGCTGCAGACAGGGTCACAGGGCGGACTCGACAGCAAGCCGCTCCCTTAAAGGGCCCCTCTCAGACACAGTTGCACTAAACAACACAAGATCCACAGAGCTGACAACTGGTTGCAGACCCTGTGCATGCAGCATGGATCCCCAGCTGCAGCAGCAGCAGCCAGAAGCCCTGGGCTAAGGGCTGCTGCACACGGCGACCATAGAGCCCCGCAGGGGCTGGAGAGAGAGCGTCTCTCAACCCCTCAGCTGATGGCCGCCATGGCGGACCCCACTATTTCGATGTCGCGGGACGCAGATCATCTACATGTGCCCTACTTCGACGTTCAACTTCGAAGTAGGGCGCTATTCCCATCCCCTCATGGGGTTAGCGACTTCGACGTCTCGCCACCTAATGTCGATTTCAACTTCGAAATAGCGCCCAACATGTGTAGCCGTGACGGGCGCTATTTCGAAGTTGGTGCCGCTACTTCGAAGTAGCGTGCACATGTAGACGCGGCCCAAGAGACACACCATTCTGAAGCTATTTGGTGGTCCATATGATGAACAGATTTTTGTGAACAGGACTGAGACAATCAACACCAACATTTGTACTAGTTGGCAATCTTATTGGAAGTGTGAGCATAGCACCCAAGGACTGAATAGGCAGAGTTATGTATTCAGTCTCAAAGATCATCTCTGCCATCCAGACTTTTATGACTGGATCATAAAACCTTACTCACAAAAAAAATGCTAGATAACATAGCAATAGAAATTCATACCTAACTGACCCCACTTCTGCTGTTGCTATAACAGGCATAACTCACCTGTGGTGAGTTGAGTCCTAAGTGACCTAACAGGCAAAGCTATTGGCAGGATGAGTAATACTGGAATGAAAGTAACTTAAGATTTCTCATAGGTACTGTCCTATCACAACCCAAGTCCCGAATGGCTTTTGTGGCAGCTTAGCCAGCTCTTGCCAGCATTGTACACCAGGGCACACCCACTTACTTTCACCTCTGGCTGGGATATTTGTACCATTCCTGGTTTTGGATTAATAGAGGACTTAGATCAATAGGGCTGTCAGTTTAGTGTTTTTACAGAAACTCTAAATCTTATTTAGAACTGTGGCAGGGTCTCCCACCCCACCCCTCTTTCAAGGGGTCATACCCCATAGCTGTCCCCCCACAGCCCAGTCACATCTCAACCACCTCATCACTCACCATCTTGCTCCTTAAACAGAGCAAGAACTCCTTACCTCAGATTGACTGGCTCTTTTGGCCTTTATACTAGGGCTGCAGCTGAGCATGCCCAGTAGGGCTGGGGGGGCAGGGCCTTTTCTACCTGATAAGCCTGGCTCCCACACTCCTCTGGTCAATGCAGAGTGGGTACATCTCATCACAAGACAGTTCAGCCGGTATCTTTTTCAACTTAGATGCAGGTACAGTACTCATCATACTGTGCAATGGCTTTTGCTTCTCAAAAACTCTTCCCTGACTCTGTAACAGATTTGTTAGCATACAAGCTGTACTTTCCCTCTCTCCTTATGAAAGGAAACTTGCCCTATTACATCCCAGGACTGTTAAATTTAAGATATATAATCAGAAAAGTAACTTGTATTTTTATTCTGCTATTTGATAATATTTGTATGTATTTAAATTTGCAGATCCATCAGGCTTGTAAGCCACTGTGCAGAAAGTGTAAGCAGTGCATGACTGGCGTGACAGGGCAGGTGGGTTTAAGAAAGAACAGGGTGCTACAGACTGTGTAATGAGCATCTGGCTGGAGCTGGCATAGAATGCACTCCTGTTGACTTGGAGGTTGAACGATCATTTGGCTTTTCCCCAGAAGAGGACAGGGATTCTAGGTAGCATTTTGGTGAAGAGCACGGAACTACAGAAGTTGTGGAGGATGACTCTGATGGCTTAGTCATCCAGGAAGCTGATGATAGTGAAGATAAATTAAGAAAAAGAAAGTAAAGCTAAAAATTAGCTAGCTGTGTATTAATTGAGAATTAGTAAATCTCACCATTACATTAACTTCTTGCATCTTGCTTAGGAATCACCACATCCCTAGACTTTGGTTAACAAGCAAAGAACTCTCCAGTCAACCTCCCTTATGCCTTGTGAGAATGAGGAATACAGGGGTTGACCCCTGATCGTTTGATTTCATGTGTCCCCACTAGGCACACAAAATCAAACCTGACTGGGCTGATCTCCCAGTAAGTGTAGATGTAGCCTGGGACTCTTCATCCAAAGGTTATACAGGTTGAATCTCTCTAGTCTGGTACTCTCTCATCCAGCAACATCCGTAGTCTGTCCTGATCTTAGCCGCCTGGATGACCACTTATCATGAGTGTGGTCAAGTTTCCCTGTGGTCCCACAAGTTTGTTTTCAGCTGCTAGCCCTGGCTCTCAGCGTTCTGTGCTCTTATTTTAGGCTTTCTATTGTTTCCACTTATTTTTAAATTACAAAACAAGCTTTCCTCTCTGTTTTGATCATTTTTATTTGCCAAAAACAGTTTGTAACCTTATTGGTAAAGGACTGGAAAGCTAATAAATCTTTAATTACTTTGTTTATTAAGCAATAATTGATGGTACTGTCAGCACTCTTAACAGGGCTTTGTGAATACTCTTAATTGTTGCAGGTTTTGTTTTTATTGGTCCTATAATGGGTTAAAACAATCTAACAATGAAATAGTGACTTCCACTTTTTCTTTCTTATATCAGAATTCATTAAATATTTGCTGCTTAGCCTTACTAACCAAATACAGGATTAAAATAGTTGACCATAAGGGTGTAATCTTTACAATGAAATCAATGGGAGTTTTGACACTGACTGTAACAGAGCAGGATTTCAACCCGTATCTTTAAGTAAAAAATAAATATACAAAACTCTTTAAAAAGCAACAACTGCCAAAGATTTGTCTTTAGTCACACACTAATGTACTGTACTTTCTAATAGCAATGCAATTATTTTTTGTTACATTTTTGTTGTGTCCAGAAATTAGTCTTTTTTTTTTTGAGAAATAAAGAGGGGAAGTTGTGACCCTGTTGAAGTAAGGGGAAATTTTGCCTTTGACTTCAATGGTACTAGGATTTCCCCTTAGACTTTTGTACATATTTTTTTCAGTTGCATGTTCAGTGTTAAACAATGCAATCATTATACATAGCCAATCAATCTACAACAAAAATACAAGCTACTCTTCTCATTGACACATGGGGTAGCATTCCTGTAATTTTATCCAGTGTAAAATGATTGGATACTATCTTCCACAACATTGATGATGTCCTCCATTGTCACTGTTTTACAGGAATAGTAGGCTAGTAGGACAACCATAGGCCTTGGTTCTGCAAACTCTTTCACAGAATCACAGGGCTGGAAGGGACCTCCGGAGGTCATCTAGTCCAGCCCCCTGCTTCAAGCAGGCTCAACCCCTACCAAGTCATCCCAGCCAGGACCTTGTCCAGCTGGGATTTAAAAACCTCCAAGGGATGGAAAATCCACCACCTCTCTAACCTAAAGCATCTTAGTAGACATACTGTAACCATGTATTCAAGTCTTTGTATGATGACACCTATACTTAGAAACTAAAAACAATACTAACTTTATATTAAAATTTTACAGCAATAATTTATTAATGCAATTTTCTGTGTTCTTAAATGCAGCATGCATTGATAGTGTATTTTATTAGGCAGTAATTGTAAGTACAGGTTGAACCTCTCCAATCTGGAACTCTCTTGTCCAGCAGCATCTGTAGTCCAGCATTATTTTAGTTAGCTGTATGAGTACTTATCTTGGGTGTAGCCAAGTTTTCCATGGTCCCATAAAGTTTGTTTACAGCTATGATTCCTGGCTCTCAGTGTTTTGTGCTTCTATTTAGCACTAATTTATTCCTAAATGTCAGAAGAACCCAGTAAGCAGTGAAAGCATTTGCAATGCAGCTAGACAATACTGATCTCCTGTGGTCCAGCAAATTCTTTTGTCTGGCACCAGTCAGGTCCTGTGGGTGCCAGATTAGAGAAGTTCAACCTGTAATAAAAAATTCATCAGTAAAAGAGAAAATAGTATGCTCTAATACAAGAGTCAGCAACCCCTGGTATAGGTGCCAAGAGGGTCATGCAAGCCCATTTTCATGCATGTGCAAGGTGGGACCTCAGCCCGGTCCCTCCTGCCCCATGCAGCAGGTGGCTTGCTCAAAGCCATGCCACCTGTGAATTAACAAAAGACCAGCTAACGCACCAACCACCACCTAATCAGTATAGCTCTGCCTCTTCATTTATTTATTAATGAAGCTGTTGTAAGTAGGACTATTAATGACTTCAAAAAGAATCACCAGCACTGGGCCAGCATACAGAGGGCATGGCCTCTGGAACCTTCTGAAAATTGAAGGCATTTACCATGACAAAGCTGACTTCTACTTGAGCAAGAGGCGTTCCTATGTATAAAAAGCTTAAAACAATACCATGACTCCTGGTGGGAAGGCCAACAGAACACCAGTGATCTGTGGGAAGGGAACAGAAGCTCATGGAAAAAGTGGGTTAAGTTCTGATCCCACCTTCCTGCAACGCCCTGGGGAACAGAATCAGAGGGATGCTCTATCCATCTAGGATCTACATTTGTACTAAAAATAAGATTCAGAAGCTGTTTTAAAAAGAAAAAGTGAGAAAAGTAAACAATGGCGCCTCTCCTATTCCTGGGGGTTGGGAAGGATGTAAAAGGCTGAGAAAGAACAAGGCTTCCAAAGAAGAGCAGCTCAGGGAGAGGCAGAAACGGGCCATCCGGGCCTAGCCCACCAAGCCTGAAGGGGTTAAGAATAATGTGCGGCGCTAGGGTACCTTAGAGGGCAAGTGGGTGAGACAGGACCGGGCACTACATTCCCGCAGGGGAGGTGACAGAAGGATCCGGGGCACCCAAGCCCTGGTGCGAGGCGGCAGCGTCCCGAGGGCACCACGTTGCCTCCCCGGGGCGCACGGGGGCCCGTGGGCGTGGGAAGAGGGAAACGCGGCCCCTGCTGCGAGGCGAGCCCAGCCCGTGCGGCGGAAGCGGCTGGGCTGCGCCTGCGATCGGCGCGTTGCCCCTTTAATTGTGTCCCCAGCCCTCGGGCGTCTCTGTCCAACGCCCACGTCAGCAAATCCCTTTTGTTTCTCTCCCGCTCGGGCTCCCACGGTTTGGGGCTGCGGGACCCGCCCGTCGCCTCCCGGCCGCGACGCGCCCCGCCACGGGGCTTTGGGGATCCCGCTCCCGCCCCGGCCGAGCAGCGGCAGCCCGGAGCCGGCGGGTAAGTAGCCGCACGCCAGCAGGCCGGACGGGGCGTTGCGGGCTGACGCGGCCCCGCGGCCGGGGGCAGCGCGGAGCTCCCGCACCCGGCGGGCGAGGGGCCCTTCCGCGGGCACCGCCAGGCCCGGCCCCCTCTCCGCGGCCGCGAGCGAGCGAGCGGCGCTTGCAGGCGCGAGCCGAGCGGGCGCCATTTGCAGCCCCGGGCGCGGCGGCGAGGGGCCGGGAATGGCAGCCCCGGGCGGGCTGGCAGCGGGAGCGGGAGCGGGAGCGGGGCCGGGGCCAGGGGGGTCCCGCCGGGCGGCCGCCAGCGCGGGGCCCGCACAAAGGGGGCGGCGGGAGCCTGGCAAGCACGCAGCGGGGGTAGGCGCGGCCGGCGGGCGGGCGGGCGCCGTCCTGCTGGGCTCCGCTGCCCGGGCGCCTGGCGCAGGGCCCGGCGGCTCCTGGCAGCTGCTGGGGCCCCGGCGGAGAGGGACGGCGGCCGGCCCCGCCCCACCCCAGTCCGCTGCCAGCGCCGGGCGGGCGCGCCGGGCGTCCCGGGCTGCCGCGCCTGCCGGGACCGCGTCGGACTGGCCGCGCGGGGGAGTGACGGCCTCCTCCGCCAATGTCACGGGGCCGGCAGCGCTGCAGCCAGCGCCAGCTGCTGGCCCGCGCTTTGGCTCCCCTCCGCCCGGAGGATGCGGAGCGCTGTGGAGGTTGCGCCTCTCCCCGGGCGAACGGAGGCTGGGCCTGGGGCCGGAGGAGGAACTGGGCTCTGCAGGCTGCAGCCGTTGATTTGTTTAATTTAAAGGTAGATCTGTGTGGGGACTGGTCTCGGACGGGGAGCCCTGTTCGTCTGTAGCATCACAAAACACAGCAAGCAGCCCTACAGCATCTTAAAGACTGTTTCATTTATTAGGGGATGAGTTTTTGTGGGGCTTACCCAGGAAGCCTGACTTGAACCCTTGTACTCCAGGTGAAGCAGAGGTCATCTCCAAGTCTCCTCCACTGCACTCTCTCTCAGGACAAGACTTCTAGCTGGCCCCAAGAGTACCCCAGTTGTTGTCCTTCAGTCTCAGTAGATCTTCTCCATGTTGTCTGAGGTCTTCCTTCTTTGCATTTTCCGTGGGGGTTCCATGTGTGAGCTTGACCGACTATGCTGGATGGTGGTTTTTCTGAGTGTGTGGCCTAGCCATCCCCACTTTCTTCTCTCGATTTGAATGTCCAATGGTTCTCGTCCTACTCTGTTCCAAAGCTCCTCATTTGGGACCATGTCTGTCGTTTGATGCGAAGGACGTACCTCAGGCATCTGTTTACGAATGTCGGTTGCTCGTGATTTGAAGACTTCTTAGTACAGCCAGTCGCTTGCATCCATACAAGAGCACACTCTTTGTATTTGTATTACCCGCAGTCTTACCCATGAAAGCTCATGACCTACTAAATAAAGTTGCTAGTCTTTCAGGTGCTACAGGACTGCTTGCTTGTGGGTTTTTTCTTTTTCTTTTCTTGGGGTATTGGAACTGGTTTCAGCAACTCCGGTTTCCAAGTTTCAAGTCATCATTGTAATTTATTCTTTATTGTAGAGCCAGCCTTCCTGTTATCCTTTTTTTTTTTTTTCCCCCCTCCCTTTTGGAATGGAGATTTCTTCCCATCAGTTTCATCTCCTGCAGCAACTAAATGAGCAGCGCAAGCAAGACTTATTCTGCGACTGCTGTATTCTGGTGGAGGGCAAGGTTTTCAAAGCCCATCGCAATGTGCTGTTTGCCAGCAGTGGTTATTTCAAAATGCTCCTTTCCCAGAGCTCAAAGGACACCAGCCAACCCACCACTGCTACCTTCCAGGCTTTTTCTCCTGATACATTTACCGTTATTCTGGATTTTGTGTATTCTGGCAAACTTTCTCTCACTGGCCAGAATGTCATTGAGGTCATGTCCGCTGCTAGCTATCTTCAGATGACTGACGTTATTAGTGTTTGTAAGACCTTCATTAAGTCATCCCTGGACATAAGTGAGAAGGAGAAGGATCGATATTTCAGCCTGTCAGACAAAGATGTAAATTCCAATGGCGTGGAACGCTCATGCTTGTATGGTGCTGATTGGAGAACTGAAAACAGTCCCCCTCATCCTCACTTAACTCCTGACCAAGGGCCTTGCGTGATGAGCGGAAATGCTTGGAGCAATTTCAGCTACTATCCAACATCTCATCGAAATGCACAGCAGCAGCTGGCCAAACATGACCAAAGGCAAGATGCCATTAAAAAGACTAGACATTTAGGATTGCAACAATCCTCTGACATTCCCCATTATAAATCAAGCAAGCTTGAGGACCGCTCCTCAGACCCTACTAGCCACATTTCTCAATCTGAAGAGGAAGTCCAAATAGACGCGGAGATTGACTCCGCCCATGCTGGGTACCAGTATGGTCAGGGTTCTGATGTCATGCCGAGGAGCTTGGCTGTGTCGCAGCAAGAGCATGAATCGCCCCATTCTTCTGGCAAGTCAAAGTCCTCAAAAGCAGAGGAGCAATATGGCAGCATGCCCTCGATATTAGGTGTAATGGGGAGCTGGGCTGAAGGTAAGAGTTGGTCGTTTGTAGCTCTCTCCTCAATTTCTTTGAACAATTTTGTTGAAATTTTACTGTCTAAAAATTACAATGGAAAACTTATGTAATAATCTGTTAGCACCACCTCTGTCATTGGGGAAATATGTGTGACTTCTCCCAAAAGTCAAAAGGGGTGGGAATACATTGCGCTGTACTGTCTAAAAATGCAGGATTGGAAAGTAACGTTCCCAAAGTGGTACAACTCTGTTAAGACTACATACGGTACCTTTCTACGTTGTAAGTCACTAATTTCTGCACTGGTTTCCCTGGCTTTGGACGGATTCTTGAATGGGGTGAGTTTCTCAGAATTAGAGCTGTCAATTCTTTCCCTCTCCAGCTTTAATTTGGTTGCATTTAACCCCTGTGTTCTTAGGTAGACACAGAAACAAAAGTCCTATACTAAAGATGTGTAGCAAAACCATTAGGGCCCTTGGGACTGATTTTCAGGTAGGATAAATCTGTAGCTCCGTTGATTTTATATTCCTTTTATTTCTGGTATCTTTTTGTGATATGGTGTCCAGAACTGAATACAATATTCTAAGAAAGAGTATACCACCTGATAGTATTATCTTTTCACATTTAGTTTTTAATCCATTCCTTTTACACTCTAACACTTCTCTCATTTTACCATTGCTGTGTACGGAGCAGAAGTCTTTGCTGAGCAGTCCACAATGATATCACTGTCTCTCTCTCCTGAGGTGTTACAGTTAAATGTAGAGCAACATAAGGTGTAGTATGCCAGAGGTCAGCAACCTCTCCAAGGCAGGATGCTGAAATTTCACCTTTAGATCTCTAGGTACTGGTGTGTCAAGTGCCAGTGATACTTTTTAAAGTCATCAATAGTCCTACTTAAAACAGCTTTGTTAGTAAATAAATTAAGATGCTGAGCTTTACCGTTTAGGTGGGGATTATGTTTAGGTGGGGATTAGTAGCCATTAGCTGGTCTTTTATTAATCCACAGGCAGCATGTTTTTGAGCAAGCTCCCGGCTGTGTGGGAGAGGACGGGTGGAACTGAGCTCCTGCCTGACGTGCTGATGAAAATCGGCTCGTGTGCCACTCTTGGCACCTGTGGTGGGGTTTGCTGACCCCTTGGGTATACCATAGTTCCAACATATGAGCTGTGAACTGTTTATGAAAAACACTAAATAGTTGGGTCTTAGACAAAGTTCTCTTTTTAGTACAGAGACTACAATTTCAAGATGGAACCAAAGTGGGCTTTTTTCCTAGGAAAGCTATATAATGTAGAGGTCTTTTAAGTTTCTATAGATGTATAAGATTTGGCAGAGACTAGCAGCTAAATCAGGCTAGCCTTTACTGGTCTCAAACTTTGACTTTTTTTCTTTGGAAATTTATTTCTGTTGATTTACATCTGTGTTTCCCAAAACATCTTTTGAAATTATACTCTCATAATTGGACTCTCTGGAGAGTGTTTGCTTTATTATCTCTTCTTTTGGTGATAGTTCTTGTGCCTTACTAAATGTAAGGTATTGCCTACTGTTGGGCAATACAGGCAAAGTCTTCCAGAAAAATTCCAGTTTTAACTGGTAGACAACCAAACACTAGAGATCAGACATCAGATCTCTAAGATTTATCAGCCAAAGATTCCTGGGAAAGTGGAGAATGTCAGAATGTGGTTTATTTTTTATCCTGTTCCCCATTCTTAGAAGGAACAGGGTTTTTTTGCAACATGCAACAGAGCAGAAGTGGGCATCTGGATTCCCTCCAAGGTGTCTTCCACTTGACTTATCCAGAATAATTTGTCCAGTCCTAAAAGAAAACTTCATCCAGTTCTTGGGGATTCAAAAACTTGAGTCTGATTCTAGCTGGTCACTCAGGTTACGTTATTAGGATGTAACAAGTCTAGGTCCATGCTAGCCAGGCCCAGGTGCAGGGAAGTTAGGTACAGGAGGATACCTCAATTATACATCACATAGTGTACAGTTTCCTAGCTATAGAACAAGTAAGGAGCAATCATATTGCAGATTGTTTGTGTTGCAAGCTTACCAGATCAGTATGATCCCATGCAGTCAAGGACCCCAAAAAACACCATCTCCAGCATGTAGATTGCCACACTTTTGTTAACTGGTAAACCTTGCAGTCAAATCAAGCTGTATGCAAGTTTATTCATGTCCAGCAAGATGTATGACAATAGTAGGGAATCTAGTTTCCTAAAACTGTTTTAATTGCATGTCACCAGTCAAGGAACACTCCCTGCTACCCTCACTTTTTTTTTCAGAAGCCACAAAGGAAGAAAGTCATAGTGATGACAACTTTACTGGAAAGGCATAGAAATAGGAGAAAAGATACCTGTGGTTCTATTTTCAGCTGTACAGCTGACTTACTGTGTGATCTTGGAAAAACCTTTTTGGGCCCAGCCCTGTAAATACTGATGTCATTATGATTATCACATGCTTACCGTTAATAACGTATAAAAAAGTCTTTGCGAAGGATTGGGGCCTAAGGCTGTTTATCTGTAAAATGGAGATGATAATGCTTATTTACTAATGAGGAGTATTGTGCAAGTACTATACAGTAGACCCAACTTAAGCAGAGGTGGTGTTCTTGCGCAGCCCCCCGTAAGTCAAATTTCACATAACTCTGGGGAGCCAGGGGACTGACCAGCACAGGAGCACTGGTCAGTTTCCTGTGAGTGGTGGGCAGGAGAGCCTGGCTCTGGGCTGCCCCCTGCTCACAGGAGAGGGGAAACTGACCAGTGCTGCTGTGCTGGTCAGTTTCCCCACTCCTGTCAGTGGCAACAGCCAAGAGTCAGGTTGCAACCCCTGACAGGAGCTATGAAATTGCTCCTGTCAGCAAGGCAGCATGACTCTTGCTGCCCCTGATAAGAGCGGGGAAACTGACCTATGCAGAACCTTTGGTGGGTAAGACCCACTTCTTCTGATTTTCAGAAGTAAATAAGCAAGAAGTTTCCAAATAAACTTCCGTGGCTCCCTAGTTTTATCCAGGAAGGTAAGTAAATATCCCTTATTTTTAATTTTATCCATTTTAATATAGCCAATTATCAAGTCCTTTTCTTTTAATCCATTGCTACAGATTTAATAGTGGGGGAAAATTGATGCTATTCTGTGACACTAAAGGGTTGACTTTGTGATGTTAATTCAGTCTTTCAGAATGAAACCAACATGCAGCTCTGCTCCTTTCTGTAGCGTACTTTATAAATTAGAAAAACTGTCTTTTGGAATTTCATGTTATTGGACTTGTTGTGACTTTTTTCCAGATTTTTAATAGGATTGTTTTGTAACAGATGATCTTCCCCGGATGAGATTCAAGTGCCCATTCTGTACGCATGTGGTGAAGCGTAAAGCAGACCTAAAGCGCCATCTTCGTTGCCATACAGGAGAACGACCTTATCCATGTGAGGCATGTGGGAAAAGATTTAGCAGGCTAGACCACCTAAGTAGCCATTTTCGAACAGTATGTATTTTAGACAAAGACTGCATGGTTTCATTTAATATGTTTACAAGTGCATATCTTGGCATAATGTATATGGATGCAACTTATTTTAAGTTATTCAATCTGCTTGGCGTGAGTATGCCAGTTTTCTTAAAGCAAGAATAACATAAAACAGCACTCTAGCATTGTGTCTACACTTCCATTCCTCTTTCGAAAGAGGCATGCAAATGAAGGAAATTGAAAATGCAAATGAGGCAGTGATTTATATATCTGGTGCCACATTCGTATAATCTTTTTGAAAGCACTTCTTTCGAAAGCAAGCAAGCAGTGTAGATGGGGCCCTTTCGAAAATAAACCCCATCTTCAAAAGAACCCTTCTTCCTGAAACAAAATAGGAAGAAGGCTTCTTTCAAAGATGGGGTTTACTTTTGCAAGAGCCTCATCTACACTCCTTGCTTTCTTTTGAAAAGAAAGTATGTAAATGAGGCACCAGATAAGTAAATCAGTGCCTCATTTGCATTTTTTATTTCCTTTATTTGCATGTCTCTTTCGAAAGAAGAGGAATGGCAGTGTAGACACAGCTTAGTGGTTTAAAAACATGACTTGAAATTGAATCCTTTTGGAAAGGGATAAACTTCAGCCTAGCTTACAGGGCCTGCAGAAGGGCCATGTACGATTTAAGACCTCAGAATAGGGGGTCAGCCTTTTGGAGAGGGGCGAATGTCACTCAAAAGAAGCTGGAAGAAGTAGTTTTGGCACTACTGCTGCACCTATTAATTTCTTTGTTTTAAAAGTCACTTCTCCCTGTTCTTGTTTCTTTGTGAAAGAAACATGTAAATGAGGAAACAAACTAACCATCTAATCTAACTGTACACTAGTATAACGGAAAATACCCACACTCAAGAAGAAAAATTCTGTATTTTCAGTTTTACTTGTTGTCCAGGTAGACTTGCACACCAGTGTAGCTCTTTTAAATTTGGGGGTTTGCTCCTTTCATACTTATTAAATAGTTTTTTTAAGATAAATTCAGGAATAAGGCACAACTGGAGAGAGAAGCTGTAATATCTGAGCAGGGGATGCATGTCAGAGAAGTAGGAGAAGGATCTGTCAGGGTGGCTGGAGAACTGAGAGCAGCTGCCGCTGTGCCAAGGAGGAGCTGCTGCAGCTGCATATAAAACTGGTGGGCAGTCCCAGGACCTGGAGGTTGCCAGATATTCATGTATTCCGGATAATAGAGAGGTATACCTAGCAATGCATAACACTAAAGAAAAGCAAGATTAGACATTAAGAAACAAACAAAAATGTATTCAGAATACTTTATTTATCAACAGTAGTACTGTACACTGTAAACTTATACTGTATTTGCGATATTTGGGTTTACTTTCACTATTCAGTACTTATGGAAAACATAACTAAAATTTACTTATGGTTAAAATGCTGGTTAGTTAAGAGTTCCGGTTATTAGAATACTCGATATGAAAGAGTTTACTGTAGAAGTGAAGAGACAGAGCCAGGGGAATAGCTTTTAAGCTACCTCAGGAGACCATCCATTTTAGAGAGCGATATACCATGATGTGAAAGCACTATAATCCTTTGGACATTTTAAGCTGTTTCTGTGTTATCATTTTAATAGTGCTTCATGATGAAAATTAAAATTATATATTTGTTCCCTTTTCACGGTTGTCCTGTAGGCCTTTACCATAGGTTAAAGAGACTTAGTACAGTATATGATGTACATTTTAATGTACATGCATGAAAATTTATGTGAAGACTGAAATAGCAGTGTATTAGATTTATTTTTAACATGGTTATTTGTACTTATATGCACATACACACAGGCTGTGGCCACACTTGGCCAAAACTTCAAAATGGCCGTGCTAATGGCCAAATTGAAGAAAGCTAATGAGTCGCTGAATTGACTATTCAGCGCCTCAGTAGCATTCGCATGCTGCCGGCTAAGGCACTTTGAAAGTGCCGCTTTCTAACACACACGGCTTGGCGCAGCTACATGGGGGTCATTTTCGAAAGGACCCCACACATTTCAAAATCCCCTTATTCCTCTCAGCGGAGCGGAATAAGGGGATTTTGAAACGTGTGGGGTCCTTTCGAAAAGGCTCGCAGTATGCAAGTGCTAATGAGGTGCTGAATATTCAATTTAGTGCCTCATTAGTATTCTTCGATTTGGCCATTAGCTTGGCCATTTCGAACTTTTGGCCAAGCGTGGCCACAGCCGCAGTGAGTATTGGCAAGATCATGAAGTGGCACTAAGTACTAGATACAATGATCTCGTCCTCCTACCCACCCCCAATAAAAATTGCCATTCAAACCACAGGTCTTCATTAACTGTCAACTTACATAATTTTCAGGCCAAAACTAGAAATTTTCCACACACTTCTGGCATCTCATTGTTGGAAAGTTACATCAGAGGGGGGGAAAAAAAAGAAATGTAAGGAGTTAATCTAACATCCATCTTCATTCATGAATAATTATTTTGTCACAAATTTTTTTCAGGAAGAAGAGTGCTTTCGAAAGTGGGGCTTCCTTTCGAAGGAACCCTGTCTAGCACAGCTGTTTTGCATTTTGAAAGCAGCTCTTCCGGAGTGGCAAGTGGCCATCATTATGCAAATGAGGTGCTGAATAGGCAAATTAATGTCTCATTTGCACTTTCAATCTGCCACGTTTGCGTGCCCCTTTTGAAAGGGAGGGGCCAGCGTAGATGTAGCCTGTCGAGGGTCTATTTCTAAATAAGCTCTGTGTGTGCAGATTATGTATTTTGAAATACATTTTTGTATGTCACAGCCCTATTTCAAAATCACTATTCTGGAATAGTTTATTTTGAAACAGGGCTGCTGTGTAGATGTAGTCTTAGAGAAATATGGAATTAGGTTATCTGTGACAGAAAACTGGTATACATACACACAAGCCTATATGTTCTCCCTTTTAATATTTTTATCTGGTAAATTTTGTATTTGAAAATGAATGACCAAATTGTTGAAAGAGCACAGTTCTGTCGTATAACTTAAATAACAAATCACCATGTTTTGTTGCAGGCTTTTAAAAATTCCCATTTATGAAGTAATAAACTCAGAATTCAATTTATTTGGCAATAGGACAAGTTCTGTTTATGCTGTCTTGATTCTTAATATTTAAAATGTAATTTCCCAACTTGTCCTATCCTAGAGGACAGAATTATAAACTTTAGACTAAGAATGTTTCAAAAAGACAAATGCTCTATACGCAATCGTTCCCAACCTGGAGTCTGTGGACCCCTGAAGGTCCATGAGGGTATTGCAGGGGGCTTTTGGGGGGAAAATAAATAAATAAAAATAAGTTTTAAATACATTGTAAAATTACAAATAATTATTTTAAAATTAAATGTAGCCCAATAATGTTGTTCATTACTGTCCAAAAATAATCTATGTTGTGGTTTCCTTTTTCATGTAACGACATGTCCATAGTGGCTAGAATTGGTTTTGATAGGGGTCTGCATATAGTTTCGGGGAGGGGGTGTTACTGGGAGTCCATGCTAGTGAAAAGGTTGGGAGCCACTGCTTTGTAGAACTGTACTGCAGGGTTTTCAGCTCCCTATGAAATCTTTTGTGCTTATTTAAAACCACCTAATTTTTTTTCTTGATTAAACCTCCGAAGCACAAGGTTGTCAGATATCTGTCTGCCATTTAATAAAACAAAACCAAAGAACTTCTTTGGCTGTCCTGCTCTTATGGAGGAAAATAGCCAGCTTTTGTCCATTTCATTTTTCACAGATTCATCAGGCCTGTAAGCCAATTTGCAGAAAGTGTAAACGCCATGTGACTGAGCTGACGGGACAAGTGGTTCAAGAGGGGACAAGACGTTACAGACTCTGTAACGAGTGTCTGGCAGAGGCAGGCATAGACAGCATCCGCATTGACTTGGATGGTGAACCACAGCTTGACTTTCCCCAAGAAGGAGATAAAGATTCCAGGTGGCACTACAGTGAAGACAACAGATCTGATGTAGAGATTGTGGAGGATGGGTCTACTGACTTGGTCATCCAACAGGTTGATGATAGTGATGATGAAGCGGAAGAACAGGAAGTAAAGCCAAATATTAGGTAGTTGTGAGCGAACTGAAAATTAGTAACTCTTCCTTCTTACATTGACTTCCTGTATCGTGACCATTAGCTCCCAACCAGCCCGTTTTGTAATATACAAAGATCTGTTACATTGGCTTCTTATGAACTTGTCTAAATTTGCATGCATTTATGAACATGCCATTGAGTCCATTTTGAATTTTGTTACTCCAAGTATTAATATTTTGCTCCATTAGAAAGAATTCGTCCTGAGATGAAATAATGGATGAACAATGAAACTGAACTACTACAATAACCTTTTATAGCAGACAGTGGGTTCCTTCTCAAACCCTTTTTGATTGTGGGGATGGGTAAAAAGCATTTTAAAACAAACTTCACGCTTCACTGTAAATTATCCTATTTTAAAACTTTTATAGGCATGGTGATGGGGGGAGGTGCGGGATTATAGCAGTATCAGCCAGTGACAGCACAGTATAAGAAGATAGCTAAGTCTAGAACATAAGAAAAACCTTCAAAATCCAGAAAGGAGGGTGCTCTTCCATGGAATTGAACAATATCTGGATATCAAGTTTAGTGAAGCCAGGCCAAGCTTTCAAAAATATTGTATATAAAATGTTTTAGATGTGATAGCACATATATCTGGAAAAGCACTTTTTTTTGTAAAATTTCTTTGGATAAGGAAAAAAAATTAGCTTACCTTTCATTCAGAAAAACTTACACCAGAAAATAAACAACATAACTTCTGGTCAGTGCATGACGGATCAAGTGATGGCTCAGAGAAATAATTCACTGATACCGCTAAATGTTTTATTCACTCTGAAAATCGGGGATATTTGTTCTTCCCATCAAAATCCACTCAGTCTTTTTTTAACTACCGAAGAAAGCAATTTTTTTAAAAAAATGAATTTTTTTACTTCTCAAAAGTGCCAAACTGACATGACTGAGAATTGTATGTTACGGAGACAGTCTTTCGAGCCACACAGAGCTCTGACCTGAAGAAGGGCTTTGTCTTGCTCAAAAGCTTGTAGTCCTCATCGACAGAAATTTGTCCAATAAAAGATGTATTGCCTCACTCATCGTGACTTGAGATTTGTAAGTTATAAGAACAGATAGAGAATTACTAATGGCAGTTCAGGCTTCACAAAAGTACTATAAATGAAACACTTTCAAGGATGAAAGCGTTGTTTTAAACTTTCATGCTTGTTCCTTCTGTGAGCCTTCATTAAATTATCAACAATGGTGTTTTAGCCAGCTAACATATATACCTGATAATTATCTTAAAATTAGTTGGAATTAGTTCAGTTTTTAAGGCAGTGAATATTTTGGTCCATCATGATCTGTATTCAGTTTGAACTGGTGAGCTTAAGGTAAAAGGTTCTACATAATTTAGTGTTCCCAAAGCATTTAGTCACCAAGGCAGAGCGTCCGGATTCCCAAGGGCATTCTGTCGACAGTAAGTCCACAGAACACAGCATTCTTGTTGACTGCTGTACCCTGCTTGCCCCCAGGAAGAATGCCTCTGTTGACAGAGAGCTGTCAACAGAAAACTGGTCTGGATGTTCTGGAGGAGGAGGGGGGCCCTTCTGTCAACCGAGTGGATCGCTTGGCTGTCTGGCTGCAATCAGTCAGCAGAAGTTTTGTTGGAAGATATCTAAGGACAAAACCTTCTGTCAACAGATTGCTCGAATCTAGATACAGCCCAAGAGAACCTTGTAATATTATCCTAAACCTTCTCAGTTTATTCTATGCACCAGTGAACAATATACATGGAAATCCATACCTACAATTGGTTATTTTGTCTACAACTGGAATACAAGAGGTGATTAGTGCCAACTAGAGAATGCTGCTGAGACAAAATATGCCACTTTTTTTCTCTGATGTAGTGAATGAGTTAACCAGCATAGCAAACATGAAACAAACACGTGCATGCTAGCGGAGGAGTCTTCTACAATCTTTTGTTAGACAGAAATAATGTGAAGTTGGATAATTTCAAGATAACTGGACATAGTTATTAACAGTTTCATCCTGCCCTCATGAAAATTACATTTATTTCAGAGGGTGCAGGATTATGTCCTAAATTTCTATAGTCCATAAATCTTCCTTGTCTGAATTTTTCTCTGATAGTAAATTGGAGGTTTTATTTCTTTGCACTGTATCAATAAGCATGCTTGCCTGAGGTTGGGATTAACGACAACAACATTACAAAAGTGTACTATTCTAATTTACCATTTACATATTTTAAAAAAAGCACTACTTGAAATCCCCTTATGAAAAGTTGCATAATCTTAATTGAATAGCTGCATTTTCTGAGAGAGCAGCCATTTCTTTTCAGAATATTGATGGCTAGCAAGAATGTAGAATGAAAAGCTGGCCCTTTTCTTCCAGACATCATAGTCTGGGTCCTAAATTTCCGCATGGTCAGAGGCTGAGAGCAGTCCAGAAACATCAAGCTCATCTTCTAGGGAGAGGGATACCCTCTTTTAACGTTTTGATTCAAAACAATACTAACTGCCTTCAGGGAGATTCTTGTCTATTCTTTTTCACATGGCCAAATGGGATGACCAGAGATGTAAAGTGAAAGGAAGCTTAAATTTTGGTTACTCCTGATTTCTTACCACCTGTGTAAATTTATGTTCCCTTTCACCCAGAAATTTGCACAATGGATTTGCTCTGAAACTGTACAGAAAATGTTTGAAAATTTCCACCTTGACAAAAATCCATGTAGTGGCTGGCAGAGGGGAAAAATCCAAGCAGAGATATTCCATTTCTGACAAAACTCATAATACGTTATGACTTCACTAGTGAGTTTTTTCCAACAAATCTTGGCACTTCTGCCTCTCCCAGATGAGGAAGGGTGTCTTTGTCGACAGATTGTATTGACGAAAACACTGTTTGAATGCACTGGGGGGCCCTTCTGTCAACAGACAGGGCTTCCAGGACACTGGGCAGCCCTCTCTGCTGTGCTTCTGGTTGGCTGTTTTGTTGAGATGGGCTGGGCAGTCCAGCTGTTCTGTCGACACTGATCACTCCACTTTAGTGTACGGCCACACTCCGACAGATGTTATGTCAGAAAAATCTCTTCCGACAGAAACATCTTTTGACAGATGCTGCTAGTGTAGCCAGAGCCTGAGTAAAACATTGCAAAAAGTCCTTGATCAACTTGAAATAACTTTCAGACCTAACAAAGGAATGTGTATGGAGAGACAGAATGGCTTCAGGCAGCAGTTCACTTGGAGTATGCCGCTGCAGCAAAGTTATTCCAGAATAGCTTATTCTGTAGTTATTCCAAAATAAGATATTGCAGAATAATGTGTCTACACTACAGGGAAGCCCTGAGATAAGCAAATCTTATTCCAATAGCGTGTCTACACACAATGGAGCCTACGTTGAAATAGAGCCATTGGATGCACTATGGCTTATTCTGAAATAGGCTCTTGTCCCTATCTTCACAGCTACTATTTTGAAATACCTGTAGGTGGTGGTCCTCATACAGGCTATGTCTACACTAGCCCAAAACTTTGATTTATTTGCATAGCCATTTCAAAGTTTACTAATAAAGTGCTGAAATACATATTCAGCGCCTCATTAGCATGCTGGCAGCTGTGGCACTTCAAAATTGCCACGGCTTGCCATCACGTGGCTCGTCCAGACAGGGCTCCTTTTCGAAAGGACCCCGGCAACTTCGAAGTCCCCTTATTCCTATCCGCTGTTAGGATTAAGGGGATTTCAAAGTTGCTGGGGTCCCTTCGAAAAGGAGCCCTGTCTGGACGAACCGCGCGGCAGCAAGCCACAGCAATTTCAAAGTGCCGTGGCTGCCAGCATGCTAATGAGGCACTGACTGTGTAGTTCAGCACTTCATTAGTAAACTTTGAAATGGCTGTTTGTATGGCCATTTTGAAGTTTTGGGCTAGTGTAGACACGGCTTGTACAATGAGGTTTACCTATTTTGAAATAAGGCCACCATTATTTTGAAATAGTGGTTGCTTGTGTAGATGGTTGCAAAGATATTTTGAAATAATTTTGCTGTGTAGACCTCCCCTTTGTAATTTGCAACCGAAATCCTGATTTATAGGTAAGGGGGAAAACTTGTTCAAGTGGTAGTTTACCACACTATATTCCCGATAGCAGTCCTCTGTGTCAGAATATTGGATGATCACAACAAGTGAGGGAGACATCTGCTGAGGAGGACTAGAGTGCAGCCTATTAGCTATGTAGGGTTTTCATTTTTTTTGGCATATAGAAATGCTGGTCTGAGTCAAGATATCAGACCGACATCCACCTAATCAACCTCTGAGCGTGGTCAATACCAGATGCTTCAGAAGAAGGTACAAACCCCTTGTAATGGGCAGCTGTGTAACAACCTGCTTACATGAGAGAAATCCCTTCTGAACACTAAGCAGTTCATATTTGGCTATGACCTGCTGCACAAGGATTTCTACGGTTTTCTACATTTATCTTGGCTAATGTAACCAGATGTTTTTATGAGTCATGTCTAATCCATTTTTTAAGTTTTATTAAGCTGTGAGACTATCTTGAGGCAGTGATTTCAACAGGTAAAACATGTTTTGTATTTTAAAGTATCTGTTTTATACTTGTTGCCTTTTTTAAAATTTGATTTGTTCACATTTTTGTACTGCAAAACAGGGTAAACAGAAGTGCCTGACACTCTTTATCCTTCATCACTTTACATATCTTTATCATGTTCCCTCTGTTCCTTTTCTAAATGTAACTGGCCCTAATTTTTTAAACTTCTCTTGTCATGAGAACCTGATGCTTCTAATAATCTCCTTTGCATGTTAACTAGTAATTTCATACCACTCTTCTTCAGAAGCCCCTTCTCTTCTGCCTGGAAAGTAAAAACATTGCCCTGGCTGAGTGAGCTTTATAGAAAAGGGACTAATAACCTGCTGGTTTCTTAAGCTACTTTTTGTATTGAACAGCCATATCTTATAAAAGCTGGTGCTCTCTTCTTGGTTCTTTGCCAAACCCTAGATAAGTCAGCGGACTTCCTCACCTATAAGTGCCCCAAAAAGGCTGCTTACTATTGTTTCATTGACTTCCTCTCCTAACTGTCAAGGACACAGAGGATGGGGGTGGTCACGCTCAAGATCAGAGCCATGGGTGTAGTCAGGCTGGGAGGGTTAGGGTGGAGCCACATTGGAGTGAGAGCCCCAGGACACAAGGGGAAGTGGCAGAGCCAAGAGCAGACTCTAGGGTGTGAGTCAGGACTCAGAAACCAAGTGCCAGAGCCAATGGGTGAGCCAGAAACCTGTCTGGAAGAGACTCAGACTTAATAAGGATGGAAAAAGACAGGGGCATGAGCAGGTACAGGAAGCAGGACCAAGTCCAGCTGTAGGCAGGGAATGTGCTAAGCAATCTGTGTGATCTGGCTGTTGCTGGGTTTAGTAGTATCTCTGCCCCTCTTTCAATCAGGCAACCCTGTTAGAATCAGCTATGTGCAGAGTGATGTTAGGAGACTCTCTACTGCATGGGGCTCTCTGACTATCTCCCTCATCCATGGGTGCCTTCTGAAAGCCTGGTCTTTCTGGATGTTCCTGGTAAAAGGTGAGCAAGAGCTCTGGCATATGGACATTCCCTTCTGGTTATCAACATCATTCTCCACTCTACCAGGTATAGTCTGACCTCCAGGATTTGTCAGACTATATTCAGACTGACACTGAACCTCTGTGGGGAACATCCAGGGAAAAGATTTTCTGTACAGGGCTGGGGGAGGAGAGGGCATGTGAAAAAGTGAGTGGACTTTCAGGGATTTAGGCAGCTGGTTTTGGGACACTACCTAGTTGATTTATTCAGTAATCTTGAATGGATGCAGATGCTTGATGGTCTAATTTGGCACATGGGCAGGATTTGAGAATTTTAGCAGACAGACTTTATTCCCCACAGTAAATACTGGTGTGGCACAGAGTGTAGGGGTCACCATGCCCTGCACCCCCATTCCCCCCCCACAGTCAGATGTGATGCTCATTTAGCAGGTAAGACAGAAGGTTTATTAGTTGTCAAGGACACAGTGTACAACAGACTTTTCAGCACACAAATAAAAGCAGTCAGTACAATCCATTTTGAGGAGAGGGGGTCCCTGAGCTAGGGTTTGTCCCTCCTTCCTCCCTCTCCAGCCAGATGAGTGTCCCACCCCACAGCCCAGTTCCTTTGTCGTGTTTCCCAGGCAGAAAGTGTTACCTGGTTGCTTAGGATACAAAAAGCCTGGAGAAGTCATCACACTGAAATTCCCATCATCACTATGCCCTGATGCTATGCCTAGGGAAATGGAGACACCCACCTTGGGTTACTACAGGATAGTAGGAAACAGATGCAACCTAACCAGAGCAATAAAACTCACACATGCCCCACTTTGTCACATCGTGCAACTCGACTTTGTCAGCAAGATCCTGTCAAATCTAAGCTAATAAATTATGTTTCTCCCTGCCCTGCTGCATTTCCACTAAGAATGTTTAGGTCATTTTTATATAAAGCATGCCTATCAATTGCACATACCTTGTGCAAAAATAAAACCAAACAGGACTAATTGTTAAAAAGCAGATAAGCAGAGGTTTTTATACCACATTACTTGTCTGAGAAATGTTGTGAGTATTGGTGGGGGTTTGTTTTTTTTTAATACCTATGACAGGGTGAGGCCGGGGAGGAAAGACGTGTAAAAACAGGGCAGATTGGAAGTTGACAACCAGAACGGGAGCAGCTGAGGAGTAGGGTGTCTTATCTCAATTAGGGCTGATCCCACTTAGGGCTACCTTTATAAACCCTTTCCCAAGGAGGGCTAGGGAGAAGTGTGAGAGGTGGTTGTGGAGAGTTTAGGAGGGGGGTGAGAAGAAAGAGGGAGACTCAGAGGAACAAAAGAGGCAGTAGAGGAGGAGAAAAGCCTCAGTAATCTGGGGCTGGGCTGCTCCCAGTCCAGTGCAACCTTGAGGCTCAACCAGAGACTGTCAGCTGGCAGAATCAATCAAGAAAGGGGACTTGCTGTCACTACCTGAAGGAGGTACTGGGGTTGGGGGGATTGTCTGGGGAAGTAGCCCAGGGGAGAAAAGCTGCAGGGGTAAGGGTGAAGGGAGTCAGCCCCCAATTGGTAGCAGCCATCCAGGGTCTCTGGGCTGGAACCCAGAATGGGTGAGTGGGGGCTGGGTTCACCCCAGAACACCTCTCTGTCCCAGCAAGGCTAAGGGGGCTCCTGTGGTGGGGCCAGTGGACTGAACAGAGAGCCTGGGGCCTGGAAACAAGACTTACTTTACCACATACCCCGAATCAAACTAGTTACTGTGCAAATAATGACACATGAAATACAAAATTTTTTTTCTTCTTACATCATGTACTGTTCCCACTTGATTTAAAAAAAAGGGGGGGGGAGACAAGAAGAAAGAAACCCTTCATAAGCCACCAAGCAAGCTGTCAGGATTGGGTGGATAAATGTCCTTCCCAAGCCATCCTGTGGCACTAAAAATGCAAATACTCAAGAGCCAGCAGCCTTCCCCCATGAGCCTTATCTGAGGAAGAGTCAGTAAAATGACATGCCACTCTGTCACTGATGTGTCTCCCACTGAGAGATGGCCATTGCCTCACGCTGGGACAACTTGTGTGGGAGTGAGGGAGTGCCTGTGGGTGAAAGGCGGCATCCTCCACTAATGCTGTTATGAGGGAACAGGGTAGTTTTGGCATTCACTGTAGTGCAGATGACCTAGGGCTTCCAATCTGGTCCTGTGGAGGAAGAGGATGCAAAACTTTTGTAGCAGGGTAGATAAGCTGGAATAAGCTGCCTGGGGTGACTGTAGAATCTCCATCATTAGGTAAGTTGGTCAGAGAAAGATCTAACAGGGATGCTCTAGAATGGTGCTTGGCCCTGCCATGAAGGATGGGGACTGCCCTTGATGACCTCTGGAGGTCTCTTCCAGTTCTAGTGATCTGTGATGCGAAGAGGGGACACTCCAGCAGTGGCTTCGTTTGGCAATGAAGGCCACAGCTGGCCTGCTGCTAACTCTTCTGTTTTTTTTTTGGCGGGGGGTACAGGGGAGGTGACCTCCAAACTTCCTCTTCCAGCTGGGTTGCTGATTTCACATGCCTCGGGTCGCCCAAGGCAGGTGTCACCTTGCCACCCACACCCTGGCTATTGGAATTCGGCTTTTGGCAGCGCTACACAAAGGCCTGGAGCCATAGCGAGCCCCGCTCCTGGGTCGGGGAGGGCATGGAAAGACAGCCCCCCTTGCGCCCCTGGAGGGCTGCAGTGGGTTGGGGGGGGGTGTCGCTGTGTGGCCCCTTTAACAGTCCCCAGCTCTTGGCTGGCTGTCCTGCACCCCCGCCCTTCAATCACTGGCACCTGGAGGGGTCTGGGCTGTGGCAAACCGCCCCTGCCCCGGAATCCCCGCCTGACCTCCTGGTCAGCGGCTACGCGGCGGTGCCGCAGCCCAAGTCGAAGCATGGCGGGCGGCTCAGCACACCCCGAGGGAGCCGCGGCGCTGTATGCAGGGCCCCAGGCACGCGGCGGCCCCACCCCAAGGTGTCTGGCGTTGCAGGCTCTGACCGGCGCTGGGACAGCGCAGCCCGGGCTCCCCTGGGCTCAACAGCCCCATCCCACTGGGGGAGCAGGGGACTGGCAGTGTTCTCCGCCAATTACCTGGGGAGGAAGCAGGGGGCGGGATACTTTCAGGGTCTGCTGGTGGTAGTAAAGAGGATCCGGGGCCACTCTGGTGCTGCAAGTAGGCGCTGACCTTCCCTGAGGCGTGAACACCCTGGGAAAGGGCTGGGCTGAAACTTTCCCCAGAGCTTGGCTGCCTTGTAGGCTCCATGTGCCCTGAGCATTTGTCAGAATTGCCTGGGGGGAGCGTCCTGGCTACACGTCAGGCAGCGGGACAGGGAAGTGAAATGGCGTAACGAGGAATCTTCCCCCTAAGAAATAGTGTCAAGAGGGGGGTAGGGGCTGTAGGTGTGTAAATTTTGTCTTTATGGCTCTTTAAACCGTCACCTGCCAGAGCCAGGCACCTTGCATCCCTCCTGCTCTAACTCAATGCCTGTGACTCACCAGAGTCACTCTGACCTCTAGGATAGACCCCAGGTGTTGGGCAGCAACCCAAGAGTTCTGGCTTCCAGCCTCTCCAGTCCAACCCCCCCCGACGGGCAGGGGAAAGAACCTGTGATCGATGGTGTCAAGTGCCTACTCTAATCACTAGGCTAGACTCTCACAAGGACAAGGATGCATGGCCTCCCCACTCTAACCACTAGGCTCCCACACCACCACCCAGGGCTGGGATAGAACCCAGGAGTCTTGGCTTCCAGCCCCTCCCTCCACTTAGATGGGTGTTCACGAACCTGAATCACCTAATGGCACACTTCAGCACTAGCTACAATTTCATGGCACACCCCACATATATAACACAATGCCCTGCCCGCAGAGCCAGGCACCCCCCAGCCCCTCTGCTCTCAGTGCCTTCACCCTCCCCCTGTGCCAGGCACCCCCAGCTCCCCTCCACTAACCCCATCCCCCCTCCTCTCTTCCAGAACCTACACCCCCAGCTCTCCTCTGTAACCCAATCCCCTACCCCTCTCCTCAAGCGAGGAAGCCTCAGCCCCCACCTTTAACTGAATGCTTGTGACCCCCCACCCCCTCAAGCCACTGCTGCTGTCCTGCACTTTTCCCACGAAGCAGTGGGCCATGTACACAGTGGTGGATGGTACTCCTGGCAGGTAGCTCTGAGGCACACCAAGCATCACTTTGAGGAACACCTGTGTACCAGTCACACCGGTTGTGGAGCATGGGTGTAACGACTTTAAGTGCATGGAATTTTTATGTTGTGGTCTTCTAAGTTTCAGTGATGTTAATGTGAAATAGGTTGCTCCAATACTGAGGACTGACTGTACCTTCTCTCAGCGTTCTATGAATGTGGGCTGATCCTGTTATCTCAAATGCTACCCTACTGCTTTCAAGAAAAGGCATTTTAAAGAATCTCCATAGAATGGTTACCGACCAGAACAGCTACAACAGTTGGATGGGGTGAGTTTGCATAGTCAAATGAAAAACATGATTCACACTGGAGGTGTTTAAACTTGGACTACCTGTAAACAGACTTGCTTCAGAAAAAGACATATGAGAAGAGCAATCTTTACAATTTTTTTTTTTAAAAACCAACATGAATATTGTTCAGGTCTTACATTAGGCTGCTAGTAAAGGGGGTTGGTTAGGCATTATAGGGGAGGTTTTTTAGGTGCCTAAGATTTGGGAACACAGGTCCTATTTTCAATGGGACATAGGACATCAATTGTCTGCATTTTGGATATCTTTATTGTTTTCAGTGTATAAGAAAAAAAGAAAGTGAAAAGTGAGACAGAGCTAAAAACAAACTTAAATACAGATCATACTTGAAGAAATTGACTTACTACTACACCCTGAAGAGAACTGAGCCCCTAGTCTACACTGCTGAGCTGCAGGATAGGCAACTTTCCCTGTTCTGAGATGTCTTTTTAATCCTTAACCATCTCTGTAAAATGCTCAGTCATATGCAGTCAACAAAACTTTAGATCCTAGAAACACTGAATTCTGAGTGCTAACTGCTACAGCACTGCAAAGGAGACAGGCAGAGCAAGACAACACTAGGCACTGGCAGTGGAGAACTGGGGCAGAGGGGCTCATGAGTGGAGGATATCAGCTCTACAAAGAGAAGCCACAACTCTCCCATATGGTTTCTGTTCTTCTTTCTTGCTAACATAACTGCAGGAGAAAAAAATGGGACTTCCACCAATTATTAAAGGTAAACAAAATATTCTTGATAAAGCTTTGAAACAGCACACTAATGATCAAGAATGGGTTGATTCCCTGCTGTATCTCAGTCCCCTTCATGCTGCTCCAGTGGCCCAAAGTGACAGACCTTTCCTGACCCAGTACAACTCTGTGATGCTATTTCCTTACAGTCCTTCACATAGGAAAGAGCAGAAGAGATGAAGGGTGGGCAGAATATACTTGTGCTGTTGTAATCCTCAGGGGCTGAATTGCACCTGCAGGGGATGGCTGTTGCAGCTAGAGGCTGAGTTGTCATAAGATTGTTACATTTCAACTGTAGACCTCTCCAGCCCAACAGTCTAAGGCTAGTCTACACAGTCGCACCAGTGTAGAGCATCATTACCAGATGTGCTATGCCAATAGCAGAGAGCTGCTCCCACTAGCACAGCGCTGTCCATGCCGGCACTTATAACTTACATTGCTCAGGGTGGCTTAATTCACCATGAGCAACACCAACATAGCCTATAGTATAGAAAAGCCTGTAGAATACAATGACTGCAAGCAGAATATAAAATCGATTTTTGGCACATCCATTCTCCATTCACCAAGGCCTATATATTTTAAATATAAAAATTTGTTTCTTACCTATCAAGGTCCAGAGTTTTACTCAGCAACTGTCATGCCGCCTAAAAGCAAAGTATTTGCTTGCATTATTACAATAAATTTAATTTCTTTTATGAACTCTCAAAACACTTTTACAGTTAAATGAAAGTTACATAAAAATCATTAACACAAGTGTCTAGATTTTATGAAGGAGCAGGAGACCAGTGCTAAAATAAGTGCATAAAGATGGGATAGACAAAATTGCAGGTTGTTCCAAGCAAATCAACGAAGGCTTTGTCATCAAATTAGTCAACAGGGTGATTTTACTGAAGTAAACAGCTACTTCCTGGAGGAGTTGGACCACAGAGGACATCTCTTCCCCCCCGCCCACTATGCCCTGAACCATATGAGTATCTAGAGATTGAATCTCTCTAATCCAGTACCCTCGGGACCTGACCAGTACTGGATGAGAGAATTTGCCAGACCATGGGATATTGTCTAGCAGCATTACGAACACTTGCACTGCTTACTGGGCTCTTAGAAGACCTTTAGGGTAAATTATAGCAAAATAACAGCATAGAATATAGAGCCAGTAGGTGGAAACAAACTTTATGGGACCATGGGAAACTTGGCCACACCCCCAATAAGTGATCATCCTGCTAACTAAAATCATGCCAGATTGTGGATGTTGTCAGATGAGAGAGGTTCAATGTGTAGTAACATCTGATGATTATGTTGGGGTTACACTTGTTTTAATATGCAAAAAAAGCAAACTCACATTCTGTACAAAGCTGAAGTTTATTAATGAAAGTTATAATATCTGTAAATGTATGAACAATGCTCTCTTCATAGATGCTGCCTTCCTAACTAATGAATTCATTTTAATGTGGAATACAATGTATTCCCCAAAATAGACACCTATTTACATTTGTAGACACATTATACTTCCAGTATGAACAGTAAACTTATATAACTTTTTTTTTAAATAGAGCACTCCTTTTGCCTCTAAGCTATTTTAAAAAAAAAGTTCACTCATTTATTTTTAAAGAGTTTAACTATGGGTCTGTATATTTCATTTTGTTTGATATATATTTACATGTGTATAGTCAGATAATTAATTGTTATAAAATTCATCTTAAATAGTGAATTCACAATAGCTTTCAATTTTTTATAGCTGTATATACATTGCCAAAAGATCTTTTTAAATTAGGTTATTGATATAGTGTATATATTTGAATTGCTTTCATATGTTTCATAATAATAAAGACAGCATTATGAGCAAACTAAAGAACAGAAAGAGGCTGTCCTTTAATATTGAAGAAATGTCAAATTTCACACACAAACATGAACCCTCCATCTGCACAGGAGTACATACATACTTGTGAAGGTCAGCCCTTTCCACGTCTCCAAAAATTAAAATGTTAGTGCACTTAAATATTTTTAAAAATGTAAAGTTTGCAGAGTATAGATTTTTTTTAGAAGCCAGGACTGATTGACTGTTACCAAAAAATGAAAGATCTTGGGAGTTTGAGGAAGGTATCTCAGTCCAGTTTTGGGTGAAAATATACCCACATGATAAGAATACACAGACAGTTTCAGCGGAGTCTAAAGACTAAGTGGGATGAGAAGCTCAATTATGTTCTCCACTCCTTGAGAGGGTTCCCATAAAATAGACCTAAGCAAACATCCAAATGCGTGAAGAAGCTTGTATTGCTATTAGCTCTGCTGTATTTATTTTTTAAAGACAGAGGCTTTCACTCTGAAGGGATGTTTCTTAGGAACTCAAAAAACACACACTGAAGACATTTGCAGAGGCTGCCCACATAGTTACTGGGGAGAACTTTCACTTTTACATTTGCAAGCAGCCCCTTTCCCCAGGGAATATATTTCAGCTTTAGCAGTGAGTTGGCCCATGTAGATGCCCACTCGAAGAAGAACCACCAGTTTCCAGCCACCTGAGAAAGTCAGAAGGGATGTTTTCGCCTAATAATACACGCCCCATGTTTACGAAATAAATGAAAAGCTAATGCTTCACATTTTCTCCACAGAGAACATTCTTTTCCTATCATGATATGAATTTAAAACATGCTTGCTCCATCCTCTGAGTGCCAGCACCACACACACTCCTTGCCTCTCACAGGTAAGGCCTTTCCTTGCAGGAGAAATACTCCAGCCTCCATATAGGCCACACCCACACCTTCTTTAGAGCAACCACCCTCCCTCCTTCCCCCTAATTAGCCCATTGTCTAGTTACAGGGGCTCCCTGTAAATACTGCCAGATTGTGCCCCTAGTTCCAGCAACGAAGGGTGAGGCTGCACCCCTTGGCTTTGATTTCCATCGTATAATGATTTACAGGTTAATACCCCCTACAAAACCATTCCCCTATCACTGGCCTCACCCCATTCTCATCTCTAGCCCCATCATGGGACAGGCCTTGCCACCCTGCCCCCACCAGTCCCTCAGGATGAGCCCCAACCACCCTAACAGGGCCCCTTCCCCTCATGTTGCCACTGCCCCTTTAGCTTCCCCCACACTGACCGCCCCCACCCCCTCCATGCCAGCAACTGAGTCAGCTCACCCTATCCAGCCCCACTAGAGATTTCCTCAGCCGCCAACAGGAGCAGAACCCTGAAGTGGCTCTCGTGACAGAATGCCAACTTGACGCACCATTGGCTGAAGACAGCCGCCTGGTAGCCAATGGGGAGCTGGGCTCACTAACCTGTCTTCCCTTCCCCCTCCCAACTTCTGTGATAGGTTAATTAAGCTGACTGACTGCCATTTGGTCCAGCAGACCTCCTTCCTGACCAGATGCCTTCAGTGGGCTTCCCGCTGGCCCCACATCCATTCCACGTTGCTACTGGCAACTACCTCTCTCACAGGAGGGAAAGCGTTTCCACGTGGCCACTGTTTTGCTGCACGGCTGCCTCCAGCGGTCACTCTGCAGTATGGGTGTTCCCCACGCTCACTGCCCCAGTGGGGAGTCTGAAGGATGTCATTCCTCTTGTCAGTGGCCCTGCCTTTCCATGTTCTGTGGAATCCTGGGATTTCAGGCATTCCCACTTTCCAGGCACAACCAAACCCTGACCTGGGTTTAAGTCATGGTATGAGGAATCCACATACCAAAATTCATGGTAGTAGCTCCTACGATTTAAGAGGTGTACTTGAACGAACAGCACTGACAGACCGAAGCACTCTAAAACATAATAGAGTCTCATAGCAAAATGTGTATAGCTCAAGTACAGTTTTATCAACTACAACTGATTAACAGTAAAACCATCATGATTGCTTAATAACTTAAACTGGTGATTGCACCACAGTGTTTTAATATGTGCTTCACGAGACACACTAAAGAGCTATTTGTGACTCTAGAGCCTCTGTCTTGAGTCTCACTGAACTACTTATTCTGGGACATGCAAGTCATGGTAGACTCCCTTGTACAACAGAAATGGTGAATGCAGTCAGCATCTACTTGTGGGAAGGGCTGCAGGAAACATTAGTACCATATTACACATACATGAACATGTGCTTCATTGTATTAGAATTTCACTGCTATTCCATTGGAATCCGGCACCACCTAGTGGCAACTTTTACTATAACACAGACATGTCAAAAGGTATGTACTGTGTTAGAAGTCATTAGAGCTGACTAGCAGCAGAGATCTCAGGGTATGTCTTCATACCATTTCAACACTTGCAGCTGACCCATGACAATAGATTCAGGCTTGCTGGGCTCTTGATGTGAGGCTATTTCACTTCTGTGTAGACTTCTAGTCTCACGCTGGGGCCCAGGCTCAGCTGTTATGAGGTAGGAAGGTCTCAGAGCCTGGGCTCCAACCTGAAAGTCTACATGCCAGTGAAGCAGCACTGCAGTCTGAGCCCCAACCTGCTGGTATGACCCAACTATGGGGTTTACTTTGTTGTGCAGAGGCTTTAAACCAGCAGGTCTCAAACTGGTGGGATCATGACTTCTAAGGGGATTTAGACATTAGCCTCCACCCCCAAATCCTGGTTTGCTGCTCATATTTATAATCATGTTAAAAATAACAAAAGCATTTTTAGTTGATAAAGGGAGGGAGTCGCACTCATAGGTTGTGTGAAAGGAGTCACTAATACAAAAGTTCAAGAACCACTGCTTTAAAATCAAGCGAAACATGCATCAGAATGAGCAAATTAAAATCTGTATCAAAGCAGTACAAAGGAGAGGAGGAGTAGTTTCTATAAAAAGAAGGCAAAAGTGTACAGAGCTGTTATAATCTAGTCTTCTTTTCCTGCTGCTAAGATATTTTTGGCAAATAAAAATATTAATTCCTTCTACTGATTTTCCCACCCACATTCAAAAGAAATTCAGGACCAATGCTGCCCTTCAAAAAATGTAAAATATCAGTGCTACTGAAAGATTCCCTACAAGACCCTTTTTTCTCACCGCAAGACGCTTAGCACTCCTTTCTAGATGTGCAGTTCCCACGCTGGTTCACCATCCTCAGAGCAACATCATAGCTGGCTATTCCCTGTGATTCTTCCTCCCAGCTGATGGAGCATCTTACTGGCCCCCCAAGAATTACAATACAGTTTTAGCCAATTGTTTTGTTATTTTCAGGTGGGATTATAGAGTTTGTGTGGGACTTCTGCCACCAATGACAGTATTCACGCCTTTCAACGGGTCTTCTTGTTTTATATATCAATGATGACAAACACTTCTGGAGTCTCTTCTTCATAGATCTGCATTGCTGAATAAGTGATTGCCTTGACCTCAGTACCCTGGAGAGAATAGGGACAGGAAAACAGAGTTTGTAACCCATGATCCCAGGCAGTGGCTGTGCATGAATTACAGCAATACAGGAATAGTCACTGGCTTGTGGGGAATGCTACTCAGTTCACAGCAGTTTTCAAACTGGTCTGTGTTCCCTTGGAGGTTTTGTGAGCTCTTGTCAGGGGAACACAAGAAAAATCCTGTAAATAACAGGCAGAAAACACGTTCTATTTAGTGAAGAGGTTGTCAAACGGGATGCGGGGAGGGAGCGAAGACCCAAAGCAGCTCAGAGGGAGTGCCCCATCCAGCCTGACTGACTCCATGAAAACTTCTAGAATAGGGGTGATCGCAGCTCCCATTGGCCACAGATAACTGTTCTCGCCCAGTAAGAGCTGTGGGAAGTGATGTCCCAATCTGTACTGCTTCCTGCAGCTCTCGTTGTCCAGGAACAGTGACACGTGGCCAATGGGAGCTTCAATTGCCCATGCAGAATCACAGAATCATAGGGTTGGAAGGGACATCAGGAGGTCATCTAGTCCAGCTCCCTGCTTCAAGCAGGATCACCCCCCCCACTACGTCATCACAGCCAGGACCTTGTCCAGCCAGGACTTAAAAACCTCGAGGGATGGAGAATCCACCACCTCTCTAGGCAACGCATTCCAATGCTTCACCACCCTCCTGGTCAAGTAGTTTTTCCTAATATCTAATCTATACCTCTCCCACTTCAACTTCAGACCATTACTCCTTGTTCTGTCATCTGACACCACTGAGAACAATTTCTCACCCTCCTTTTTAGAGCTCCTCTTAATAGCAGCCTTCAACTTCCTGAAATCACCCCTAAGTCTTCTCTTCTGTAAACTAAACAAGCCCAAATCCCTCAGCCTATCCTCATAGGTCTTGTACTCCAGCCCCTTAATCATTTTTGTTGCCTTCTGCTAAACCTGCTCCAGCAAATCCACATCCTTTTTATACTGGGGGTCCCAAAACTGGACACAATATTCAAGATGTGGCCTCTCCAGTGCCGAACAGAGGGGAATAACTACTTCTCTAGATCTGCTCAAAATGCTCCTCCTAATATACCCTAGTATGCCGTTAGCCTTCTTGGCTACAAGGGCACACTGTTTACTCATATCCAACCTTTCATCCACCATAACCCCTAGGTCCCTTTCCATCATACTGCTGCTGAGCCACTCAGTCCCTAGCCTGTAACGACGCTTGGGATTCTTCCGCCCCAGGTGCAGGACTCTACACTTCTCCTTGTTGAACCGCCTCAGATTTCTTTTGGCCCAGTCCTCCAATTTATCCAGGTCACCCTGGATAACAAAAGGCACAGTGGTGGCCTGCTAGGGATAACCTTGGGGAACCAGATTCAGCCTGTAGGCTGGTATTTGCCCATCCCTGCTCTAGAAGATGCTGCTGAATGGACAACAGAAATTTGGAGGGATGCATGATCCCATGCACCCTCTCCTCCCTATGTTAGATGGGGGCATGTAGTACATTACGTTATTTCAAAGGGCTCCAGAGTTTTAAAAAAGTTTGAAAACCACAGATTATTTAATAAAAAAGAGAGAGAGTACTGCACTTGTTATGAGTACTGCTGTACTGCACTTGTTATGAGTGCAAAGGTTGGCACATCACCGTGTAGTAATTGTTCTAGGTCAGAAAGTGATGGGCAAGTAGCAGCAAAAAAATTCCTCCTCCAAAGTTACCTCCTGCACGGCTCCAACTCTAATTTCTTAGCCACAACAGAACACAATACTTTTTTCGTAAGGGTGGTGCAGAAGGAATATATTAGTTTATTACTGTATCTCTAGAGAGTTTACAGCAATGCACAGATACCCTTAGGATTTACGGGGCTCTACTCACTACTACACCAGGCTCCTTGTATCTGATGGCAGACAGGGAAGGGTTGGGGGAAGGACAAATTTTTAGCAATGTGGTTTTATAATTTTCAGCAACATATCAATGAATAATTTTAAAAGAAATTGTAAATTGAGGTCCTGTAGAAAATTCAGAAACTGGCAGAAGTTGTAAATGTCTGTTGAATGGCTTTGTTACCACTTGGATGGCTCTTCCACAGGGTCCTGGCAGGATTTTTCACTTTTAAGTTTCCTAGATCTTCTCAGAAGCAAGCAGAGCCAAAGAACAGGGTGAAGAGGAGGTGTGCGTACAGGTATTAAGAAGCAGTGGTGCCCCATATTTATGGCTAAGACCAGCTCTAGAGCAAACTAATTACTGTACTGCCAGCGTAAACACTCTGGACTTTGGATTGGTTTATGGTTTAGACTCTCCACAAGACAAGTGACTTTGTCAGCCTTTAAGGTGCTACAGGACCGCTTGTTTTGCTTTGTTTTTGTAATCGCCCAGATGCTCATTTTCAGATTACTAATTTCTGCCTTCACAAATGGCAGACTGAGAACAAAGAGTTTGATATCTAAGGCAAATGGCATCTAATTACACAGAAAAGTTTGTAACTGGTTCTCTCAATAACTTAGGAGAAAAAGCCTTTGTCATATCCATGAGATTAAAACACAGATCAACTGTTACATACCTGAGGATGTTTGGGTAAAGAGAACTCTTCCCCCCACCTTAGGGAACAAACAAAAAATATTACAAATGAGTATGAAGAGATTGTTGAAACTTTGGTTTAATTCAGCAACTATCATTGCTGGATTCACTAGTGCAAGTGAGACATTTAGAGGAATTCTGCTTTATAGTAAAACTCACTACACTCTAGCGTATCAGAGTAATTCTCCTCAATAATTCCCTCTCAGGCTACGTCTACATGGAAAAGTTATTTCAAAAGAACGGCTACTATTTCGAATTTCGTAAACCTCAATGCAGGAGGACTAGCACCTATTTCGAAATAAGCCATAGTGCGTCCAATGGCACTATTTCAAAATAGGCACTACATGTCCGGACGTGCTATTTCGAAATGCAGTCTTGTGTTATTCTTCTGTATTTTTGTATTATTTTGAAATAAGCTATTTCAGAATAGCCATTCCAGAACTGATTATTTCAACATTATGCTACTGTGTAGACATAGCCTCAGAGAGCTGAGCCATCCCAACAGCGATATTAGTTATTTGTAGCATGATTGTTTAAATAGATAAAAGCCTCCTGTTTCAGACTCTAGACTCCTTGATAATTTTACAAGATCGTAACAAAAATATAATGTACTATACCATATTTAGTTGTTAAAACATGCAACTCCCATTGTAACTTGGAGGACTGGGCCAAAAGAAATCTGAGGCAGTTCAACAAGGAGAAGTGTAGAGTCCTGCACCTGGGGCGGAAGAATCCCAAGTGTTGTTACAGGCTAGGGACCGACTGGCTCAGCAGCAGTGTGATGGAAAGGGACCTAGGGGTTATGGTGGATGAAAGGCTGGATATGAATAAACAGTGTGCCCTTGTAGCCAAGAAGGCTAATGGCATACTAGGGTGCATTAGGAGGAGTATTTTGAGCAGATCTAGAGAAGTAGTTATTCCCCTCTATTCCGCACTGGTGAGGCCACATCTTGAATATTGTGCCCAGTTTTGGGACCCCCAGTATAAAAAGGATGTGGATTTGCTAGAGCAGGTTCAGCGGAGGGCAACAAAAATAATTAGGGGGCTGGAGCACAAGACCTTTGAGGATAGGCTGAGGGATTTGGGCTTGTTTAGTTTACAGAAGAGAAGACTGAGGGGTGATTTAATAGCAGCCTTCAACTTACTGAAGAGAGGCTCTAAAAGAGGAGGGTGAGAAACTGTTCTCAGTGGTGTCAGATGACAAAACAAGGAGTAATGGTCTGAAGTTGAAGAGGGAGAGGTGTAGGTTAGATATTAGGAAAAATTACTTGACCAGGAGGGTGGTGAAGCATTGGAATACGTTGCCTAGAGAGGTGGTGGATTCTCCATCCCTCCAGGTTTTTAAGTCCCGGCTGGACAAGGTCCTGGCTGAAATGACTTAGTGAGGGGTGATCCTGCTTGAAGCCCTATGATTCTGTAATCCTCATGACACACAGCACAGCAGATATTTCCACTTGATACAAAGGACAATAGAGTTAAAAGAACTTGCCCAAAGCGCCCATACTTTTCCTAGTCTTTCTTCACTGATTTTCAAAATTAGCTTTTAATGGAGATGGTGCTGATTACTCACCCAATTGACCTTATTTTGTAATTCGTTCGGTCAATGTAAAGCACTTTCACCTCCTGCAAGGAAAGAATGAACCAGGGAAAACAAAACTGTCATTAAATTTATATCACCAAATAAAGACTCCCTATGAACACACCCCCATACAAAGCCAAAATTCACAGTCTGGCCAAAGAGCTTGGAGGCCCAAGACGGCACACTGACCATGGGTTCTAGCCTGCTGGAACACAGGGCCCTGAAGGTGTGGGGCCCCAAAGCAACTGCTTTGCCCTAAGGCCAGGCCTGAATATTCACATCAGAACTCTAAGCCAGCATCTGAGCAGCTTCGGAGAGACACGCTGATGTTCAGAATTCAGGTGTGTGTAGAACAATTATTACAGTATAGTGGCATTTGATCACCAATGTTTACAAACAGTAAACCTAAGGGTATATTCCTTGCCTCTCCCTATCCTTTGTATCTACAATTCCCCATGGGCTGGCACGTGTAAGGCGGTTTGTTGGGTCCACTTTTATTGCCCTAGATACCGCAGTACTTAGGGCAGGTGATGGTAGGGAATATTTCCATCTTGGAAGATGGAAGAAACTTACCCTAGGTACAAAGAACTGGTCAGCACTGAATTTATACAGCCACTCATTCAAGAAGTTATAGAGAAGAGAGAACATGTCATGTCCTGCAGCATAGAAGCAGAGAGAGAAAGTGTTTCAGTTAGAAGCCCTGACAAGAACTTTCCAAATATTCTTCAGTACATTTTGAAGGGGCAGTTTTCTGAGCACATCATTATAATACTATGAGACGTGCATGAACCTGTGAGTGCGATACCTGAACGTAATGCTGGAATTAATAAATCTGTACTAGTACTGCATCTAAGGAGCCGTCTGAGATTCTGACCTTTTTATTTCAAAGCGCATCTTTTCGAGATGTTCACATAAACAGGCCTATTAACGCCTTACCTTCTGCCTCCACTTCAATAGTGTCCACGGGTTCGACAGTCTCTGTGTCCGTCATATAGCCAAACATGGCCATAACACACTGCTCAAATGTTTCCTCCAAAGTATCTCCCCAGGCATGCAACCTACAGACACATCATCATTACTCCATCATTCAACACTAATTGAGGCTATGTCTTTATGATTGGAAAGATCGACGCAACTGTGGTTGATCTTCTGGAATTTGATTTAGCGCATCTGGTAAGGATGTACTAAATCAAACTCACAAAGCGTCCCCATCAGCACTGCTACTCCTGCTCCTCAAGCGAAGTAGATGGGAATGTTTGCTCCTGTCAACCTCCTGCAGTCAAGCTGGCACAGAAGCTCAAATTAAGGGATGTTGGCTCCAGCTACGTAATTAATGTAGCTGAAGTTGCGCATCTTAATTTGACCTTTCACTTTTGTGGAGACCTGGCAAAAGGAAGTGGGGGGAGATTGAGGTGCTAGTGTAATAGGGAAAGGAGGTGAATGCAGAGAAGTGCAAACCTGCCATTACCTATAAATGGGGACATTTGGGAAAAAAAGATTAGGGAAGAACTGCTGGAATACTGCAAGAGAAAAGGGGACTCTTCTTGGAGGGACAGAGTGGGAAAGTAGTAAATCTACTATAAATTTTACAGTTTGTCTGGATTAAGGCTGTTCCCCATTCTGACACTCTGAATGCAGAAGGTGGGGACCCCCCAAGAGACCTCAAATACCTTGTCTCTACAGGTTTCTGCTTAAAAGCTTCCCAAGGTCACATCTTGCCTGACTTTGGGTGGCAGCCGCCACCACACAAGTGAGAAAACCCCTCTTTAGAACTGTAGACCTCCCTCAGTGAGGATGACTACATATGTCAAATGAAGAAAAGCAATTCCAGCTATCGCAATTGCGTAGCTGGAATTGACTTATCTGATTGACTTTAAGTCTAGTGCAGACCTGACCTAAATCCTGTAGTGGATACAAGCCATTTCTACCCAGAGGGTTCTGTTCCCCTCCCAGCATGCCTAGTGCCAATGCTCTTGCATGCTTAGGTGAGGCATTCCACAAGCTCCAGGGGGATATATTTGACTCCATTCTCCTCACATCAGTTTACACGGATGCAACCCCGCCAATTTACATCAAATGTGACAGAAGAAATAATGTTAGTGAGGTTACACACTGAAATTGCAACTGAAAATACTCACTGCACATCAGCTGTGTGATCCAGATCTGAGGGAACAGAAGAAAAATAGCTATCATGAGATTATCATGATGGTTTAAAAATAAGTTATAATATGGAAGAAAAAGGGTCTGCTAATAACAAGATGTTGAATGTGCGTGTGTGCATGTTTGCTTCTTTCAGTTAAAGTGGTTCCAACTTATTCATATAAACTAAAGTCAGTCAGTCTCTTTTATTATACTTGTGCACCAATGTGTAGGTTTTTGTTAAATCTTCATCATAGTTTCATGCAAATCATGCTTTGCATAGTTAAGGCCCAGATGCACTTCTGACAGGACAACTCTTGGCAGTCTCTCAACAAAATTTGACAAACTAAAGCAGAACAACATATTGCATTTAAGCAACACATACAACCAATTCAAGTATCATCAAAAAAAGAGGGAGACCTAGAACGATCTATTCTCAATTAGATGTTAAGTGTACCCAGAGGTAATTTCTACACACTCAGTGCCCGTGGTGGCCAACCTGCGCTTCACTGGGTTCTACATGTGGACCCATTTTGTTTACTGCGGCCCACATGCAGGGTTGCCAGAGTCTACTGGTTTCCATCCATGTAGCTTTTTTCCCTACCAGTTTTACTAAACTGATACACACTTAGAGCAAGGGCACATGAAATGAGGTGCATGCTGCCTACACACCTCATTGACTGAGAGCCATGCGCTCCCTCAGCCTCCAACCCAAGCTTCCCACTGACACGAAGGACAGACAGACACTCATGCAGACCACTGACTAGCTTAGGGTGCCCTATCCTCATCTACGCCACTCTATGAATTCTCAACACTGCCAGACGTGTGCATGGAGGAAACATGAGAATTCAGGTCTCCAGGAGACTAGATTTAAAGAGGCGGCTTGGTTTAACTACATGACTAAGTTTACGGGACAAAAATAAGTCTGCTAGTGACTGAGTGAAAACAATAGTTATTACAATCAATACGGAAAAGCCTATAAAGGGTGCATCAGTGTTGCATGGTCAAACAAATAAGTGACAGAACAAAATTTCAAAGTAAAGACGAACATTATCTAGATTTCCTATTTCTAGCTAAAACAGGTTTCTACCCATTTTTATAAGATAATAGAGGTGTTTAATGCACCAACACAAGAAAGAAGTCATGATGACATGTCTGTGCTAGTTCTTCTTTTCCTTCAAGGCATATGTGTCCAGTATATTCTGTAGGTTCACTTCACATGCCTTTTATAGTTTTTAAGCTACCAACAGCCTAATATGTGGCAGTGACGTTTAAACTGCTAAGAAAATTATAAAAGGGACCAATACTATAAAATTAATACTAAAGTCTGTAATATTAATTTCTCTAAACACATGACATTTTATACAACCATAATTTAGGAATCTAGAATTTAAGTCAGCTCACACTGACAAAAAAAAAATTTGTGCAGTAGCCACATTTTTGGAAATGGATCTAAACTGAGGGTCTAAAATAAATAATATGCCCTTGATCATTCTAATCATCCTCTTGGATCACAGAATCACAGAACAGCAGAACTGGAAGGAACCTCGACAGGTCATCGAGTTCAGTCCCTGCTCTCACAGCAGAACCAAGCACTGTCTAGAGACCATCCCCAATAGCGGTCTATCTAACCATCTCTTAAAATATCTCCAGCGACGGAGATTCCACAACCACCCTAGGCAACGTATTCCAGTATTTAACCACCCTGGCAGTTAGGAAGTTTTTCCATAATGACTTATCTTCCCTGTGAACAGTTTCCCTACCAACTGTCTCTAACAATAGAGCCAAAGTTCATTTCAGCCAGATAATAAAAATCTTCTCTGATTACATTAGAAATACTGGCTCCATTTTGACTGGTGGAATACGCTGTTTGTTAGGGCTGTATGAGGTTTGGGAGCTAAACAAGTCCTAAAATATACGACAGTGGGTTTATTAAACTCTCTCTCTCCCCCCCACCCTCCCCGCCATATATATATGTTAATGAAATTACAGTCTACTCTCCTAAATGGGCACAGAGCAGACTGCCTTTGCTGTATGTAAGTGCTTAAAGTTATTAAATCAACCCATGAATGAATTCCTGGGGAGGGGAAACCTGGCCCAAAGTCTCAGAGTACCAGAGTACGGCTGATAATGCAAAAAAAACCCAGAAAACCGTGTAGTGAAGAACATAGAAAAAATACCCCACCCCCAGCTCAGATCTTGAGCACTTGTTTAGAGACAAGACACAACTTAGGAGAGTTTCTCTAGCTGCTTTTTTTTTTTTAAGTGAATAGACAGATGATGGTATAGTTATTTGCATCACAGAAATGCACAAAATAATCCAACGAATTAACAATCTACAGACAGGCCCCTGCAACCTGAAAATGAAAACATGTGAAACACTAGCATGCTCAGGAGAATCCCCTTTTGATGGGGCTGTCCCCCCAAAGCACCCCATGGATTATGTCTGAACAAGGCAAGAAATACTCACACTCGTACTTCTTATTGAGAGGAGGGTATTTGGCTTTTATAGCCTTCTGGTCCTCGGTCAGATTATAGTCCCTGTAATTGTCTGCCATGACTACACTTCGCTGTATCCTGCTCACTTCCTGCTTTACAAAAATGGCCACCCCCTTCCAGGCTTGTGCCAGGGGAGTTTCCACACGTGATGCTGGTGCTTAAAGAGAGAGTTCTCTTTTTAATCAGTCTTTGAGGAGAATCAATAGCAATTTGGGAAGAGATCTTTTATTGTAACTCAGTGTTCATAGCACCACAATTGTGTAGGAGGTTATGGAACTGAGATGTTTAAATGTGCCTCTCTGAACTCCCATGCCATCAAATCCTCCCTTTGTAAGGGAAATTTAAGGATTGATTCTGCAAAGATTTTAGATGTGTGTTTAACTTTAGCCACTGTGAATGTGCACAGTTGGTAAAGTTATGCATGTGGATAAATCTTTGCAGGTTTGGGGCCACAAATTATTAAGTCCTTGGAGCACATATAATATCTTTATTTTCTATACAGCCCCCCCCCCCCCAAGAATGCTGTCAGTGCTACCTAAATAACTGACTGATACTAAAATCAGAGTTTTAATAGGAGGCCTGAGCTTGCCAGGGTCAAATGCTGGCAACTCCCCATAAAGTTAACAGCATCTGATGGTTTTCAGCACCTTACAGAACTATGTCCAATGCGCACGTGGGCGGGGGTAATGAAGGCAAGGGTATGGGCAGCAGGTAAACAGCTGGTTTGTGGAAGCTAGACCCCAATCCTGTCCCTACCATCCAAGGTCCCTGCCAGTTCTGTGCCCACCAGAGCCCACCCAGCCACCATTGTAGCCATTGGCCCTCATCCTACACCCCCAATCCTCCCAATGTGGCGGTTGGCTAGCCCATGCTCAAGGCTAACATGCCACAACTTTGGAATTCCAGGTTGCCTCAGCATTCCCATCCTCACAGGGTGGCACTGCAGCCCCACTCTTCCTGTTCCCCGTGCACCATACAGCTATGCAGTCACAGCCTTTCCAGACCGAGAACGCCATCTCAACAGGGCCACCCATGGGGTACCTGCCCATGCCCCCCACCTGTTCCTCTGAGGCTGTGGGTGAGCCTCCCTGTCCTGCGGTGTTCCTGCACCCCACAGCTTTGGTCCAGGTGCTGAGTTGCATGGGGCAGTGCTCAGCAACGTTGATCACCCTGTGGCGCACTTCAGCACTCCTTATAATTTCACAGCACACCCAATATATATATAACCCAACCTCCATAGAGTTGGAGGGTGGCCAGTCTGGAAATGATTTTGGAGGAAGGCTGTCCATGGCCTCCACACTGCCAGCTGCAGGATGGGTGCAATTGGTGATCCCGTCCCGCACGCAAGGTGACCCCACCCCCCCCCCACGTCAAGACTGGACTGGAAGTTGACAGGCTATGGTGTCCGTTTGCAGGCGATGACTGATTGGTTACTGGCCCTTTAAGAAGACCGAGGCAAGGGCTCGGGTCCATGCCCCTATGATGCCCTACATTGGAAAATGGCGGCTCCCAAGGGAACTTCAGCAGATAGCGCCTTGCCCCCCCCCCCACACGTGACCGGAGAGCGCGCTCGCTGCTCTCTAGGCCCGCCCCCCCGAGTTCGCCTTGGCCCTCGGATTGGCAGTGGAGCCCCCGGCCGCCGGCTGTGATTGGCGGCTGATGGCGCGAAGGGCGCGCGGCGCTGGAGCCGCACGCAGAGGGCAGGAAACAATAGAGCGGCGGCTGGCGGGGACGGAGGGAGGCGAGGAGCCGGCTGGCCGCATCACCTGCACCGACGCCATGGCGGACAAGGAGGGTAGGCGAGAGTGTGGGGCCAAGGCACAGGGCCCGGACGCGCTGGGCCCCTCCCCCGGCCTGTGGAGCGCCGTTGGGGGAGGGGCCCTGTCCCCTATAGATGGGGAGGCTGGTCTGAGCCCCCCGCCCCCTCCTCCCTGCCGTGTCTGGCACGGATGCGGCCGCCCCGAGGCTGGGTGCGGCCCCGCCCACGCCCGTCTTCTGAGGGCGGGGTGTGACAGGCTGTGGGCCCCTGTCCCTAGGGGGCACGAGCGGTCGCCTCCAACCCGCCGGGGCCGCTCGCTCCAGTGGGGCCGCCCTGCTGCGGGAGTGTCCCCTGGGTGGGTGGGGGGGAGGGCGCTAGGAGGTGCCTGTCGCCTTCGTCCGCTCCCCATAAAGGTCCGTCACGTCGGCCCCCTGGCGCGAGGCCGCGCGTGCGGAGCGCAGCGGGGCAGGCGCGCGCCTTACTCCCCCGCCCCGGCCTTGCGCGTGGCTTCCCGGCCCGCCTCGGTGTGAGGCGGTTCTCGGGGGCACGTTTGTGCAGCCGACAGCTTCCTGCCATCTGCTCCCCTAGGATTGCTCCCTGTGCTCCCCACCTCTCCCGCATCCGCGCCTGGAGCTCTCAAGAGCTCCCGTATCTGCTGTTCTAAACGGGCAGAAGAACCTTGGCTCTGTCCGGATCCCGAGCCCATCTTTGAGGCTGCATTTTTGTGAAAACAACGGGGCGTCCTGTGGCACCTTCCAGACTCACGGTTTTGGGAGCATGGGCTTTGGTGGGCAAAGGCCCGCTTGTCCAATGCATGTCTTACTTTTTTGTGGGAATTTCGGGTTACTCTAGTCCTGTGTAGTAACAGAGAGGAAGCCGTGCTAGTCTATACACTATCAAAACAAAAAGCAGTCAAGTAGCACTTTAAAGACTAGCCAAATGGTTTAGTAGGTGAGCTTTCGTGGGAAAGCTCACCTAATAAACCATTTGGCTAGTCTTTAAAGTGTTACGTGACTGCTTTTTGTTTTGATAGTCCTGTGTAGTGTTAAAGGTGGGAGTGTTTTTTTTTTAAAATGTTCAATAAAACAGCTTTACAGAAAAATGCCGAACTAAATTGTTGAGATATTTGCAATTTCTTTTAAAGCAGTGTTTAGAGAACGGGGAGTTGGTAGGTCTGGATTCAACACCGCTGTCACACACAGACAGGAATCTGTTGGCTGATTTAAGGCTACATAGCCCAAATGGGGCTATTTCTGATACGAACTGAGGCTGGGCGCACCTCCCTTGTATTCCAAGGCATGCTTCGTTTTTATTGCTTCCTATATTTTTTGTGACAGTAAATCTCTATGTATTGGTTCTGGATCCTTTCTCAGAAGAGAAGGGATTACGTATGCTACAGGAAATTTTAATCATACCTATAATTTTTTTGTGTACAAGTGTTGCGTATATATCAGCAATGTGAAATTGTACGAGTTGCTTAAATGCACACTCATTGTTTTGTTGGCAGTCTATAATTGTATGTGTCCATATTAATTTTTTGCATTTTAAAAAAAAAAAAAAAACTTTAGCAGCCTTTGATGATGCGGTGGAGGAGCGTGTGATCAATGAAGAATATAAAATTTGGAAAAAGAACACTCCTTTCCTATATGATCTGGTAATGACCCATGCTCTGGAGTGGCCCAGCTTAACTGCTCAGTGGCTTCCTGATGTAACAAGGTAAATCGATCTTCTGTTTTTAAATGAAGGAGAAAGTGATCGACAAACACGTTCGTTGTCATGTTTCATATTGCAGAGAAACTACAGAGGTGTTATCTTCCATGAGCTGTTGTGTTCTTTCTTTATCTTTAGTGAGTTGAGGACTGCTAAGGTACATGGAATGTTAGCCAGTACATCTCCTCTTCCTCTTTTAAGTGAATTTGTTGGGATTTTTTTAAACCTATACGTAAAATAAGCAGTAGTTTTCTGCTCTGTCCCCTCCCTTCCCAAAAGTGAAGACGTAGCCAAAGGCCTCAAAGAGCAAACTAATCACTGTCATCCTCCAAATTACTGAATTGATTTATTTTTCCATCTTTTGCTTGTGGAAAGTACTGATGAACCTCAAAAATTTTACTCCACTTGAAGCCCCTTGGGGATCTATCAGGGATACTGTAGGTGGACAGAGAAAACAAGTAGGCTTTGATGCTTTGTGGACTCTAGTATGAGCTCTGCAAGTAGTCTTGTTTGGAGTGAAGGGATTTCCTGTCTGGGAAGAGGGCAGGGACAATTCTAAAATGAGCGTATGATTGTGTTGTGTTTGTAAGGTAGTGGTCTCCAACCTTTTTCATGTACAAAATCACTTTTTGAATTTAAGGTGGGGTGGGCAGTAACTTTTGATAAAAGTTTGAAAGTGGTCAAGAGCCTCGCTTTTCCATTATACTGATGGTGGAGCTGGAGGATCTGGGGTGGAGGTTGGGTGCAGAAGGGAGCTTGGGATGAGGGACTGGGGTACAGGAGGGTGGATGTGGGATCTTGTGGAGTGGGTAAATGAGGCGGTTGTGACCTGGGGCAGGAGTCTGAGATGCAGGAGTGGTGATGGATTTGGGTTGTGACCTGGAGCAGGGGACTAGGGTGTAGGGGCTGGGAAGTGGGCGTGGGTTCAGGAGGAGGGGCAGAGGGTTAGGGTTATGCGGGGTGTGGGGAAAGAGAGTTGGAGAAAGGGTCTATGGTGCCAACTCCTGGCTAGCAGCCCTGCAGGGCCCTGAGACCGGATGTCTGCCTGCTGCAGCCCCAAACCTCTCAGAACAGCTGCCTGTTTCCTGTACCTCTCTCCTCCAGATGCCAGAAGTATGAAGCTATGTACGCTGTTCCCACTCCCTAGCAAAATCTCAGAGCTCCTATTGACTGGAAACTGTAAATTGGTCAATGGGAGCTGAGGTACTCTGCAGGAGCAGCACAGACACGTCCCTCCCAGCATCCTGAGCAGAGAGCTACTGGGAGCTGGCTGCACTGTGCCTCTGCTGCAGGCCTCATCTTGCCAACCCCTGATTTAAGGGCAAATCAGGATCTGCCTAGCCCCTTCTCTGAAGCCCTGCTATGCTCATTTCATTTCTCTCTCCTTGCATTGCTGGCTTCCCCAATCCTCACTCACTATCGTGGGGCTGGACCAGGTGTTTGGGGTTTGAGAGTAGGGTTTGGGTTCTGGGTGGGGGACCGTGGGGTTTGCAGTGTGGGGGAGAGCTCTAGGCTGAGGCCCAGGAGGGGTTCTGAGCTAGGGCACAGGGTTTTGCGTGCAGAAGGGGGTTGGGGTGCTGGCTTTTGCTTAGGGCTGGAGTTTGGGGTACAAGAGTGTGTATGAAATGCTGGCTCTTGCCTAGTGGTACTTAACCACAGACAGCTCCTGGTTTGTGGCACAGCAAGGTCAAAGCAGACTTCTTGCCTGCCCAACTCCACTTCTGGAAGAGGCCAATATGTGCCCCTGAGGTGGGGGCATGTGGCTCTGCCTGCTGCCCCTCTGCCTGCCCTCCCACCTTAGCTCCCATTGGCTACAGTTCCCTGTTTCTGGTCTGTGGGAGCTATGGGCATGGTACTTGCAGGCATGAGCAGCTCTTGCTGCCCTCTTGCCCCACCCTGTGGATCCGTGATGGCTGCTTCTGGGAGTGGTGTGGGGCTGAAGCAGACAAGGATCCCGGAGCCTGTCTTAATGGCAGCTCTACTGTACTGTTGGACTTTGCAATCAACTGGTTGGTGACCTCTGTAGAGGGTTAATTTCCAGGCAGTGGTTTATTTTGATGAGCTGGGTACAGCTGTGTATTTCACCTGGAATCTGTTTTGTTGTAGACCTGAAGGCAAAGATTTCAGTATTCACCGACTAGTCCTGGGGACCCACACTTCAGATGAACAAAACCATCTTGTGATAGCCAGTGTTCAGCTGCCCAATGATGATGCACAGTTTGATGCCTCACACTATGATAGTGAGAAAGGCGGTAAGAGACAAAGAAGATGTACTAAGTGTAGTTCTAATTTTCATCACTGTATCTTGTTTTTTTTCTTAGCTTTGGATTCATGAAGTACAGATATAAAATAACATTGAAAATGCTATTAAATCACCAGGGGTGGGGTGGAGGATGGAACATTTTTTTTTCTTGTGGATTTCTACGCTGTATCTCTGTAACCTACATACTACACTGGATGAAAGTTTTCACTTGGTAAAATGTAACACTCTCCCCTTCCCCCCCACTTGAAACAGTGATGAAAAGAAGGCAGGGAGGGGGAAGGAGAGTTTATTGCTAGATGGTTGGGGTACAGCTCTGTATCCATTATGAGACAATTGAATTCTACAAGTTTTTTTTTTTTTTCGTTTCCATTGTACAAAGTATTCCTTTATAGTGGCTGTTTGTACTTTGTCCTGTTAAATAGCTAAATACTTTGGGTTTGGATCCCATGTTTTTTGCAGTCTTGTTTTGCTGCCAGTATTCTTATTTGTTTGTAAGAAATGGCTGGTTTAGTCAGTTGTTCTACATGACATGGATCATTTCCAATCCAGTTGTTTGCTGTGCACTTTCTTTGTAGATTGTGCAATTGTCATTTTTGACCTCTAGACTTCAGTTCTGTTCATGAAGTACTTTATTAAACAGAATCCTGTTCATTTAGTATTTTTCCAGAATATCAAATCTCGGTCATGCTGTTGCTCTTCCTCTAGGTATCCTAATCCTTGTTTCTCATGATGAGTATTGAATCACAATATTTGAGTACACTCAACTTTGAGATGGGAAGTTTGCAGAGAATCTGTTTACCGCATAAGCTTTTAATCATGGTCCTAAAATTTTTTTTTAGTTTTGACTTGATGACTTTCACATTAGTACCTGTTTTTAAGGTTTGTGCAGGTTGAACCTCTCTCGTCTGGCACCCTCAGCACCTGACTGATGTCGGATGATGGGAGGTCAATATTTGCTAGCACATTACCAAAACATCCACTGCTTCTGGGTTTCTTCGAAGTCATTTAGGGATAAATTACAGCTAAATAAGAACACAGAACACTGAGAGGTAGGACTGGCGTCTGTAAACAAACTTTATGGGACCACAGGATACTTGGTTGTGTAGCTAACTAAAATTATGCCAGATTACGGAGTTTGCTGGATGAGAGTTCCAGATGAGAGAGGTTCAACCTGTACTGTCACATATTTTCATGTAATTTCGTATTCACATGGTAAACAGCGCTTCAGAAAGGCTATTGAGGAATTTTTACTTGCCATACCCTGTTTTTCCACATGAGGCAGTGTGGTCTATTGAGCTGAGCACCAGACTAAAAGCCAAAAGCAATTGAACTAATCCTGAGTGCCACTAGTGAATGCCTTGCCTAAACACCCATAACAAGGCCTCACATTGTAGCCTTGTGCAGGTTGCCTAGTGCAACATTTCTATCTCAGTTCCATTCTGTAAAATGTAAATCTTTCTATGGTTTGTCTAATCTTTTTATTTTAAGCATATTTTTATTGTAAATAAGAGGAGTATAAACAAGAATTTAATGTATTACAAGAACATTAACAAGGAATGTGAACTTTTTAGTTATTTATTAATGTCTCAGCACTGTGAAGTACATCATCACAAAAGAAAACCTTGCCATTTTACTGTGAATTCACTTGATATTTAGTGAATTGACAGTTTTCCACCTGAAAACATAACCTTTCTGAGCATCTCATGTCTCGCGTTCATGGGCCAGATTCCAATGTGGTTTCATTATTCAGAAAAGGAAGAGAAACTACTATGAATCTATTCATAGAAGTATGTAGATTGAGTCCACAAGTATGGAAGAGTGGTCAGGAACTCTTGCATGGGGATTCTGTCACTTGGACACTTTTTTCTCATTTCTGGTCCCTTGCTGCCAGATCAATTGTGGGAAGGTCTTATTCTCTTTCCTAGACTTGAGGTTGCCTTTCAGATTTTTCCTGTGAGGTCCTGTTTCTTCTCCAGGGAACCTTGCGGGGGTAGGCTGAATTGGTCTGGATGCAGAGGCAGGAGGAACAGTTGATCGAAATGATGCTGTAGTGCCAGACTTTAAAGGGACAGTGTGTTATTTTGTCATACAAAACTTGGTACCATCTGATAGGGCAAGATTCATACTGCGTCATTGTTGCAAAGACTCCATTCAGGGACGTCTTGGTCTTTGACTACACCAATCACCCCTCTAAACTAGGTGCCTATAGCTCTCTCTCTTGCCACTGTCCAAAGTTGAGTACAGACTTGAGTGATTAGCTCTTCCGATTTGGAGGGGAAGGGAATAGGAGAAGGAAGGATGAAACGGCCTACTAGAACACGTTTATATACTTCTAAGGGAGCTTCCAACATACAACACCTATTTGTAGAACAGATAGTACTCTTTTAAAACTGCTAGTTTTGCACCTTCACCAGCAATAAATTGTGAGTTTCATGGCTTCAATAGTTAGCAGAAGCTTCTAGTAATAAACTGTCCAAGGGGTAGCTTGGGAGCCATGATATGTTGTGTAATAAAAAATTTAAAATGAAGTAATCTTGAAAATGAGGTTTTTTGACTTATTTTCTGAGAATATTGCTTCAGAACAATGTATATTCCTGTAATCCAGATGGATAATCCTCTGGGCTTGTTGAGTTCTCTCATTCTGATTTGAATGACCTGCTCTGTTCACCATTAACAGCCATCTGCTTCTTATTCCCAGAGTTTGGAGGCTTTGGCTCTGTTAGTGGGAAAATCGAAATTGAAATCAAGATCAACCATGAAGGAGAAGTGAACAGGGCACGCTACATGCCCCAAAATCCATGCATCATTGCCACAAAGACTCCATCCAGTGATGTCTTGGTCTTTGACTACACCAAACACCCCTCAAAACCAGGTGACTATAGTGCTGTCTCTTGCTACGGTCCAAAGTTGAGCACAAACTTGGGTGGTTAGATGAGATTTTGGGGGCGAGGGAGGGAACAGGAGAAGGGTGAAACAGCATAATAGAAGGATTTCGTGGGATGCAACTTGTTTAATGTTTAGTATTAAAATGAACCTTTTGTTATTTAGAAGAACTTATCCAAGGATCTAGTTGATACGCATCATTACTGGATTACTGGTTGCCTCACTATATACGCTATCATATCTTGTTTAGAATCTAATTTTTAAATATTTATGTGCTGTCTGGGTGAGGCATAACTAGCAGCTCCTTAGTGAGGAGGTGTTGGAAGTTCACTTGTTGTGATGAGGTAGGATACTTCACAGGCCAGTTGGAAGCTGTTTTGTTTGCTAGGTGGCTGATCTGGTGACCTGACTAACAAGGATGTTAAATCACCAGTAAACAGCCTAGGCAAGTAGAGGGGGGAAGTAAGCTTGAGGGATAACTCAGTGTTTTGAGCATTGGCCTGCTAAACCCAGGGTTGTGAGCTCAATCCTTGAGGGGGTCATTTAGGGACCTAGGATGAACAGATTTAAAAAGTTGTCAGGGATGGTGCCTTGGTCGTGCTGAGAAGGCAGAGAGTTGGACTCAGTTACCTCTGAAGCTCCCTTCCAGCTCTGTGAGATGGTCTGTTTTGGAGAAGCAGAGGAAGATCATTGCTAATTTACAAAATGAGAGTTTGGGGAACTTCACTGAAAACGGACCTAACTAATGCACTAAGAATTATCAGAATAAGCAAAGAGAAGTCCTGTGGCATCTTATAAACTAACAGGTATGTGGGAGCATAAGCTTTCGTGGGCAAAGACCCTCATTGTCAGATGCATCTGACTAAAATGGCTACCCCCTCAGATACTCATTATCAGAATAGTAATTGATGGTTACAGTGCACCATCCAACCAGACAGATTACTTAGGTTATAGATTATAGACAGGGAGCAAGGACTGTTTTTATATTGTAGCCCCGTGCATAATGGAACTTTGATCCAGAATGGAGCTTCTCAGAATTGCTGTAATAAAGCTTTGAAGTATAATGCCTCCTTTTAGCAGATTTTAAAAAAAAGTTCTGACATTTTGCTTTAGCCTTGTAAATTGTCTTGTTGCATTTTACTGCTTAAAAACAAAATGGTTCTATTCAAGGGACTAAAGAGAGAAAAAATGTGAAAGCAAAGGTGGGGAAGGTGCTGCGGCCATTCTTGTCATTGTGCTTTGTAGTGGGCTTGCATTGGTGGTGGTGGTTGGAACTCAAGTTTTCTGACGCTACCGTTGCAGACCCTTCTGGAGAGTGTAACCCTGATCTGCGTCTTCGTGGACACCAAAAGGAAGGCTATGGATTGTCATGGAACCCAAATCTGAGTGGGCATTTGCTCAGTGCTTCTGATGATCATGTGAGTATTGTAAATATATACAGAGTGCTGGCTGTGCTTTAGCTGATTAACTGTCACTTTCCTAGGGGTGGGTGGGGGGAGGTGAGGAAAGTTCCTGTATCTTAAAGATACACTTTTTCTTTAAGACCATCTGCTTGTGGGATATTAGTGCTGTTCCGAAGGAGGGTAAAGTGGTGGATGCAAAGACCATCTTCACAGGGCATACAGCAGTAGTGGAGGATGTATCTTGGCACCTGCTCCACGAATCTCTTTTTGGATCGGTTGCTGATGATCAGAAGCTCATGATGTACGTGGGTAGTATCTTTATTTGTAAAGTTGGGGATGTTTCTCACTTTCTTGGGACATTGGCCAGGAAAAGTTTATATCCCATCATGTTCCCTTTCTTCGTAGCTGGGACACTCGGTCAAACAACACCTCCAAACCCAGCCACTCAGTGGATGCTCACACAGCTGAAGTGAACTGCCTCTCTTTCAATCCTTATAGTGAGTTTATTCTGGCTACAGGATCAGCTGATAAGGTATGGTCTGTCTTGAATGTGGACAGGTGACATCTCTCAAATTCATATTGGTAACTCTGGTAAAAGTATCTTACCTTAATTTTATTTTCCCATTTTCCTGTGTAGACTGTTGCTTTATGGGATCTGAGAAATCTAAAGCTGAAGCTGCACTCCTTCGAATCACATAAAGATGAAATATTTCAGGTAGAGTACCAGGATGAATTTTTTTTATGGGAATTACTTGACTTTTGGTTTCCTAAAGGGAAACAAAGGAGAGTCTGAGCCACTGAAACCCTGCACAGCCTCCAAATATATTCATTAAAAATGAGGCTGTTGAGTTTCTTTTCTTCCACTAAGCATATTTGCATTAAAAACTTATGGCATTTTTTATCTCGCTCTCAGTAACTAGTTTCACTGAGGACCTGCAGCGTATGTTGAGCCTTCTAGGTATAAGAATATCAAACTTAAGAGTTAATAAAGTGAATGGGAGAATGGACCAAGTTAGATTTATGGCAACTTTAATGGCCATTCCTCCTTGTCATTAGAGGAGTGAAATGTTAGCACTACAGAATTAAATTAAATTATTCATGGTGGTAGACAGAAACAAAGCAGCATGCTGAAATGACTGCAGCATGTTCACTGTATGGATTCGTCCCTCATGGAAAGCTGTACTTCCTGTAGCATAAACTGGTGACCAATAATGAGGATCCTTAGGGTCGGCTAGAGGCAACGAGCACTTTGGAAATCAGGCACCCTTTTTAGATAGATCCACATCTCCAGTACTGGAAAACATAATAGGTCAAGTTAATTATCCGAGAGTGGCAAAATGAGAGACTGATTGATTTTAAAAAAAAAAAAAAAAAAAAAAAAGCTGGGGTTTGTGAAAGATCACTATAATTGAGACCTATAACTGCATCTAAATAGAATATTAAGTAGCTGTCACATGCATAGATCTCCTAGCATTCTAAGCACTGTTGGACTTTCCTTTTGTTCTTTTGGCCCAGCTGCCTGATTAATTAGTACTGACAGGAATAGGTTATTTTTTTGCAGTTGGAGGCAGTAACTCTAGTATTTGGGCTGGTTTAAACAGAATTATGGGATTTCTTCCTTTTCCTTCTCCTGTTTTTTCAAATGTTCCACGCCTGCTTGCCTTTCATTTCACATCAGTGGCTGGCTTGTGTAATACAGAGAAATAGCCATGTTAGTCTATGTACTATCAAAACAAAAACGAAGTCCAGTAGTACTTTAAAGACTAACAATTGTAGTGCTACTGGACTGCTTTTTGTTCTGGTTTGTGTAAGTGTAACTCTCATTGTGGGTGGGAGAGCAAGCAGCCTCCTTAGAGGTTACAGTGATTTTTCTGGAAGCATCCCACATAAAAAGGAACACTGTATGTTGCATATCCCCTTATTCTTGCTTTAGCCATGCGGTTATGACTGTTCACATCCCTCTTATCCACACAGAAGCGTTATCAGTGGAAAATCTAATCTGTTGAATGGATGCCTTTACAACTTGAAACTAGAAAATCTCATTCATGAAATAAAGCAGACATCACTCCACTGTCATGTGCATGGTTTATTAAGATTAATTTCTTTTCTGGTGTGCTCTTATTTGTGTAGGTTCAGTGGTCTCCTCATAATGAAACTATTTTGGCTTCCAGTGGTACTGACCGCAGGCTAAATGTGTGGGACTTGAGGTGAGTCGTAAACTATGACCTGTTTTTGTCTTTCCTGAATCGTTTCCCTTGTGTCCTCTGAAAAAAATCTGTTTACATTTTGTTCTTTTTTTCTACTCCAGTAAAATTGGAGAAGAGCAGTCCCCTGAAGATGCAGAGGATGGCCCACCGGAGCTTTTGGTAAGTTTCTCAAACCATGACTTTGGATTTGATGTGCACTTCATCTCTGCGCCGTACACTCGAATTCTGTTTGTTTTGGTTTTTTTTGTTTTTGTCTTCCCCCCCAATATAGTTTATTCATGGTGGTCACACTGCAAAAATATCAGATTTCTCCTGGAATCCCAATGAACCCTGGGTAATTTGTTCTGTATCAGAAGACAATATTATGCAAGTCTGGCAAATGGTAAGTTTTCTCCAGGGGAGTAGGTTGTTTTTAAATTTTTGGTGCTTTGTGGGAAATGACACTCTCTCTGATCTCTTCAGAAGATTAGAACTCCCTGCCCTAAAACCAACTTGCTGTGCAGCCTTGGCCAAGCCTCCAGGGCAATATTGAAATTGATCAAGGCTTTGTTTTTACAAACAAATCATTTCTTGTCTCCATTCCAAAAATGTTTGGGTGTTTTTTGCTTTTTGAGGGAGGGGGAAGAATTTAAGCCTTTCCTTCAAGTATTTGGAATCCAAACATTATATTAGTATGTGGGAGCCAAAGGAGAAGTTGATTGACAGTTTTCATTGTCCAAAGTGAGTGAAGTGCTTTACAGATGGTAAATAGAATAAACTGGGGAGGGGAGCGGGGATTATTTTCAGTTTATTCAACATAACTCCTGTTAGAAGCATGGAAAAGGAAAAGGAAAGTAGTTGTGTTAAGTGACTTATAACTCGACAGTCCCTTTCTTTAACCTCCTGCTTATGTACCCATAAAGTAGATAGAATACTCACTTCAGAGGGTTTGATATGATCATGTTGAAGTGCTTTTGAGATATTTTAAAAGTCACTGTGCAAAAATAGTATATGAAATACAGAAGAGATCTTTTTCTATTGCCTTTAAAATACAGTGGTGGTATTTGTAATCATCTATCATTAAGGAGACAAGTCCCTAATTGTAGTATGTACAAACTACAGTTGTCCTTTTTTAAAAAGCCTTTTGTTTAAGGAGATACTGTGGAAAACATGACCATTATGAGGGTTCAGGCATATTTATAGGAATACTTCTGTAAATACTAAATGGTCTTGAGGGATTCTAAGGTGAGAACTCAGTATCTGGAGACAAGCAGCAATCCTTGGGAGTGCTTACATTGAATCCCTTGAACTCGGGTGTTGTCATATTAAGTGCTTCTCCAATTCCACATCCTCTATATCTATCTTGCAGGCTGAGAACATATATAATGATGAAGATCCTGAAGGAAGTGTGGATCCAGAGGGTCAAGGGTCCTAGATGACTGACCTTAACTGGTTTTAGTCCTCTTTCCCCCTCTTCCCTTCTAGCCCTGTTATTGATTTGACACTGGTTTTGATACATAGACTTTTTGTGTTCAGCCTTCTTTGTGTAGATACCATAACAGTGCTTTTAACTCCCAACAGTGAGCCTCTAACTTAAGGGCTTGGCCCGAATGACCTGGTACCATGCTATAGCTCCTTTTAAACTTCCTACAGCAACTTGTGTATAAAGCTGGCCTAAGATGCCTTTGTGAAGTGTAGGGGGAGCTCTGATTTGTTTTGTTTTTATCTTCTCTACTTAGAAACTACAGCTGCCAGTTTTCTGGCTAACTTTAACCAAGGTTTATGGGGTGGAGCCACCTTTTCACATACTTGGAGATGATGCAATTCAGATATTGCAAGGGGTTCTAATGTGTGAGCAGCTGGAAGTTGGAGTCTCTTGTCCTTTTTGATACAACTCAGAATATTGGGATCTTTTTAGTCCTGCGTGCCAGTATTTTCAAGTGTAGATTCTAACTTCAACCGGTTCTAGGTTTCTTAATTCTGGGTTTTCACTTTCTCTTCCCCTCCTTACTCCTTCTGGTGGGCAACACAGAATTTTGTATACTGTAGCTATTCCTGCAGATCATTGTTCACCACCCATGTAGTTTGTTCTATTGTGTGTTCTTGAGCTGTGTTTTTTTTTCCCCATATATTTTCTTTCTTTTCTGTGAAATGGTTTTTAAAACTTCGGACCACCAAGTTGTAAAGTTGTATGTTTTTACCTGACTGATGTACCACAGATGGCATGCCCAGTAATCAGAGAACACCTTTGGTAGCTGGTATATGTAAAAATATTAACTAAATGTGGATGAGCTCTTCTTTTTTTTTTTTTTTTCCCCCCTTGAAGGAGTTAGTGCTTGACCACTAGCTTCTGCACAACTCCCACTAAGCTGACCTCTTCCACCCATAGGCTGTTGTTCTCCATGACTAACTAATTATGTGTAAGTGCTTTCAGATGGAATAAATTGTTTTTTCTACATAAATGGTGTACTGCTATGATTTTTTTGTGAAGAAGCTTCTCTTCAGTAATGTATGTTTGCAAGGCTAAATGGTACCTCTTACAATGGAGATGCTTTCTGAGTAGCAGTGTGTGATGGCATTATACCTAGGGAGTGCTTCAAAAGGTGTGACCAGCAAATGCTGCCAGGAGAATGCTCGCTTGTGTATGGGAAGCAGGGCCATGGCAGCTCCTCCAGATCAACCTCAGGTGCTATTAACATTGGCGGCAATACTGTGGAATACCTTCTCTGCACCCCAAGCAGCCAAAACATGGCTCTGGTGTTAGGGAAGGAATGAAGGAAGGGCCCTTGCCCACTTTGTCTACAGTAGGGTTGCTCAACCTTTTTCTTTAAGCCTGCCCACCACATGCTCTTAAAAACTGTGGGGCTCTTGGAGCAGGGGCCTTAGGTGTCATCTGGCTTCTCCTTGGGGTGGGCAGCAGGGGCAGTGGGACGTGAGCCAGCTCTGCATGGTAGGGGTCATAGAGGGATTGCCACTTCTTCTTCCTGATTCACCCTAGCAGGCCACCTGCCCTACCTGCAAGGAAAGGAGGCCCAACCAAAAACTATAATTGAAGGATTTGAGAGGGGAGGGGGTTAGCTCAAAAAGTTTGAAAACCTCTTGGGTGCAGACAGAGGCTGGCTAGGGTCTGCATGCAGGGAGGGAGCTCACTCATGGTGCAGGGAGGGTGGTGGCTAGGGACTGCAGATGAGGTGTTTTGGGTCGGAGTAGCTCAGGGTTTGACAGGGTTGGGTAATAATTCTTGAAGTGCCCCCCCACCATTAAAAATTTGGTAAGCTGTTGAGGGTTGGACTCTTCTATGTTACAAATGGAGGGGGGGTGTGTGCAGAAGGGAGCTTAGGGTGAGGGTCTGAAGCGTGTGATCTGGGAGGGAGTTTGGGTGAAGGAGAGGGGTACAAGGTCTGGGAAGGCATATAGGAGCAGGGCTGCAAAGGGTTTGGATTACATGGGGTATGGGTACTGGAGGGGTGGCTGGGCAAGGGAAGGGTACCAGAAGCAGGCTCTGGCCCGGAGGCACTTACCTAGAGGCACTTACCTGGACAAGCTCCAATCCAGCTGCCCAGCAGGAACCTTAGTCCCTGCTTTTCATGCCCCCACACATACTCAGAGCAGTTGTATGGGCCATATGTGTTGCTCTGAACTGAATGGTGAGAGCCTTGGGGAAGGATACTTCACATGCTGCGTGTCATGCAAACAATCCCTTGAACTATTGGCCAGAAACCAGCTAATGGGAGCTGCTGGAAGTGGGGGCAATGTGGGATGCCACCTCTCCTGGGCTCTCCCACCTCCCCAGTTCAGAAGCACATGTAGTCAGCTATTCTGAGGGCCAAGCAGGGCCAGATCCCATGGCTTGGCTGGCCAAATGTGGCCCCCGTGCTGTATTTTACTCGGCCCTGGTTTAGAGATTGAGATACTAGGGGGTGTGCTGGCCTGGAGGGATCTAACAGCTGCAGAGTCAGGTCTCTCCAGCTGGGTAGCTTTTACTGGCTGCCTCTGGGAGCAGCAGAGATGGAATGCTGCCACTGCCTGCTCCCTGGCAGCTGCCTGCCTCTGGCATCCTGCCTCCAGCCTGGTGTGGGGGTAGGGAGAATGGCCCTGGAACAGCTGTAACTTCAGTGTGTGTGGGGGGGGGGGGGGGCAATGCCCTCAAGTCCCCAACTCGGACCATGGGATCAGGGCTTCAGTCCCACAGGGGGCACCATGGGCCCCTTGAAAGGGCTGTTAGATCCCTGGTTGAGAATCTACTGTTTTATATGACATATACAGAGCTAGCCATCCTTTAGCTTTTAGAAAGTTCTCTTCACACCCTCTCAAAGACAAAAGTCTACTGGCTTGGTAGCCTTGGGACAGTCTGAAACCTTTATCTGTGAAGTCCAAAATTTAAAATTCAAGGTTTTGTAGCATGCATGGCTTAACATTCATACTAGGTTTTGTGGCTCTTGGTTCCTTCAACTTTGAGGTGGTGCTTGGTTTTCAAGAAGTCATGAGCAGACTGAAGTGTAATTCTAAAAAGGGGTTACTGCAGAGTCTGTCCCCCCAGGTGCTTTCAGCGAGGCTGTATCTACGCTACAGATGCTGTGGTAATGCTGTGTAGCTACATACTACAATGATGGAAAGGGTTTTCTATTGCTGTAGTTAGTTCACCTCTCTGACAGGTAGTAACTGTGGTTGATGGAAAAATTCTGTTGACTTAACTCTGTCTACACTGGAGCTTAAGTGGCTTAACTGCACCTCTGAAGGGTGAATGTTCCACACCACTGAACCGTGTAGGCCAGACTAAGTTTTTAGGGGTAGAGCAGGCCTGGGTCTTTGTGGCTTGTTAATGGGCTGTTAAGTTTACATTCTGTAATGATTATTAAGATGTGGGGGGGAGGGCGGGAAACTGTAGTTGTTTTGACCTGATCATGTTGCACTTTCCCTGATGGGGGGGGGGTGTGTGTGTGTGTGTGTGTGTGTGTAAAGAAACCAGCCTTAAAACCCTGAATGTTTATTTTCAAGGTGAGGTTTTTATATAAAGTGGAAACTATACGGGAGCTTAGCTTATGAACCCTACTAAAACATGTCACAATACAGCAGCCATTTTTTGAGTAACAAAAGAGACAGTCCTGTTCATGGTGCAACAAGAATAGTCCTTTTAAACAAAAAAAAAAAGGCTTCCTGGATGACCCTGTCTGTGCAGGCTTACAAGATCCACAACATAACAAGATCAGATATGCTTTCCGAACACATGGCAAAACATACAGCTTATCCTTCTTTTCTATGTTTGTTTAGTGCAAGTATACTTTTCTGTGCTCTCCTGGAGGACAGCAGCTTTGTTCTTTTCTACCATGCTAGGAGATCAACCGAGCAGCACCTCGAGAAATATAAACAAGCAAATGATTGTCTAGTATTCCTGACTTTAAATAGTTGCTATGTGTTTGTTCAGGATGGGGCGAGCAAGAAGAGGGGAAATGTAAGTGTCCACTGCAGATGCCTCAGTCCTTCGCATCTGAGCTTCTCTGCCTTTGTCTGATTAAAATATGGAACGTTCAAAGGTCAGTCTTGGTCTACTTTTTCTTCTGAGTTGCAAAGTTGGCCATAGATTTCTAAGCATCCCCTGCAAAGGAAGAGAGTAAGTTTAGGCCACCAACTCTAATTAAATAATGATCTGGAGAGTTAAGAAAGGAAGACATTATTTATGAAGAGAACCCTACTGCTGCACGGTACTCAGCAGTAGCATTGGACAGCAGCCAGTTTTGCTGACAAAGCACAAAGAACTGAGGTTTGCCTCCAGAAGGCAGATCAATGTGGTCATAGCGCAGTTTGACAAATGAGGAACTATTACTGTAGCAGAGAGCTGAATGGTGATGATATGCAGGCCACAGGAAAAAAAGCAGAAAACCCAAACTTTCAAATTTGGCTGCTGAGTTTTAGGTTTTCTGTTTATATGGCTTAATCCCCTAGTAAGTGGCCTATCTTTTAGGGGAGAACATCTGCAGTGTGTGTAAATACACAGGACTTCTGACTATTGGACAACAGTTATTTAGGTGCAGATGTAGATTTAAGAGCTTAAGATTTACTGTTTACATTTGAAAACATTGGTCTTTGAAACTTGTGATTTAGAACAATCTGTCCTTCATCTGTACTGTCCTGAAGTCTGTAGCTGTCTGATACCCATTCAAGAGGGTAAATACAACTGACCCCTCTGGAAGTCTTGAGAGGGACCAGAGATGAAACAGGCTAGGGGACTTAAATATCTCCCTCTTAAGAAAGGGCAATTCCCTGCTGTTGTCCTGAGGGAAGGAAACATGATCTATAGCTCAAATGGGGGAAGATTTTTCTGAAACTACAAAAGGGAGGAAAGATGGGGCAAATGAATGTCACAGTAAACAAGGAAAATTACCCCCTCCTTGGGCTGTATAGGATCTGGAGATTTTTTTAATGTGTCCCAATGTGCAAACTTTGAGCAGAAAGGCCGATGACTGTACTACTGCAAATAAACACACTTTTGTTTGAAGTTCTGGGATTTGTGGAGCAGTCCCATAATCTGAGGCACTTCTGGGGAAAAATCAGCAGTACACATTGAACCTCTCTAGTCTGGTACACTCTTGTCTGGCAAATCCGTTGTCCAGTATGATTTTAGTTAACCTGATGTCCACTTATGGGCATTGCTAAGTTTCTCGCAGTCCCATAAAGCTTGTTTACAGCCACAGGTCCTGCCTCTTGGTGTTCTGTGCTGTTGTTTAGCTTATTTACCCCAAATTTCTTGAGCCCACTAAGCAGTGGAAGTGTTGATAATGCTGCTAGACAATGTTGAACTCCTGTGGTTTGGCAAATTCTCTGGTTCGGCACTAGTCACGTTCCAAGGGTGTTGGACGAGAGATTCAATCAGTAGTGATATATTGACTAGGAGGGAGCTATTTTCCCCCTTGCATCTGTGGATACTCTCCATCGCCATGAACGTTTCCTAAACTTTTCCAAAACTGGGGCCTCCTTTAGGAAAATTGTTTCTCCAAGGGATAGACCTGTAGCAACACAGATACATTTTAATTTCTACCTGCCTCATATTGCTCTCTAGTAAATTACTTATGATTTCCAATCCCTGACTGATGCAAATTTGTATTGTACCTAGTTTTTATAGTACTCTCCATCAAGGTCTGCTTTGGTCTCCTGCTTGTGTGGGAGCTAAGAGTTTTAGGCTCTGACTCTACCCATTTCTAAGGCTGTCCTTGAAAACTACTTAAATCATTCTTTTTCTTTTTAGTGATGAAGCCATCTAGTATGGAAATGAACTCACTTGTAAATAGACAGCTCCTGGTGTAGGCTGGTCCTCAGCTCTTCCAATTCTTGGTTCTTGTGTTGCTGAAGTTTGACCTCATTTTTCAGCTCTCTGAGTCTCTCTTCCATCTCTTCCACCTGTTCCTGTGGGCCCCCCAAAAAATCTGATGTGTAATTCTGAAATGCAGTGCCTGTGGGATGAAGGTTAGTGTTGCCTAAACAGGGAGGCATGCGGGGAAGGAGGATTTATCTTGTTTACATCAGTATAGCAGGTCTGCCTGTTTACAGGATGGGTTTGCATAGTTACAGCTATACTGATGGCTACCCAGCCATTGATGAATTCCCCAGTATAGATAAGGAAGCTAGTGTGCCTAAGGGGGAAGTTGTGCTTTCGGCTTAATGTGCTAATGCATATTCAATAGGCTCATTGTGTATCTCTCAGAGCTGGAAGGGACCTCAAGAAGTCATCGAGTCCCATCCCCTGCACTCACTACAGGACCTATCACCATCCCTGACAGACTTTTTTTTTTTAAATCTAATGTACCCCAGACCCTTGAAAGTCTCTTAACCCTGGGCTTAGAAGGCCAATGCTCTGGCCATTAAGCTATCCACGTCTAGTTAAGGAGTGCAACTGTTAAAGTTGAGTATTTCTCAGCTCACAGTGCTGCTAGAATTTATAACTGAAGCATAATATAAACAGGCAAATTGTCTGAGTGTTTCGATGTGAGCTAATGCATATTTTTATCTTAACGTAAAATTGCCAGGATGTGAAGAGAAAATTAATGATGGAAGTATGCTCTGAGTTCTTGCGTGATGAGGAAATGTTTGAATCAATCTCAATAAACGTTGTCCTTTCAGAGCACTGAATGGGAAGAGAAATATAAAATGAAACGATGTAAGGCCATAAGCTGATCTGGACATAAATGGTCTCTGCGTATAGAGCCTGCAACATCTGTTGCCTTCATGCATGATCAGAAGAACTTGCCAAAAGCTTTTCAACAACAGTGTGCGGAAAGGGTGTAGGGATTGATTGATATCCAAGTCCAATTTTAGAAGTCACTGACTGTCTTGGCTTGCTTTAACTTAGTTGAAATGGGGATACAGTAAACTCTTTCATATCCAGCAGCCACGGGACCTGGAGATTGCATAAATTTTTTTCTTAATATCTAATCTTGTTTTTCGTATTGTTATGCATTGCTAGGTATACCTCTTTACCATTCAGAATATTTGAATATCCAGCAGAGTACTTTATTTACTAACAGTAGTATTGTACACAGTAAACTTATTGTATTTGTTTTATTCTCACTATACTGTACTTTTGGAAAACATAACTAAAATTTACTTATGGTTAAAATGCTGGTTATTTGGGAGTTCTAGATAATAGAATGCTGGATATGAAAGTGTTTACTGTAAATGAACTGTGGATTATCTTTACCTAAATGCACTCTAGGCATTTAATTGCTTTTCCTTTCCTTACCAAATGGGGGTGAAATGCTTTAACATTGGACATTTGCTGTAGTGTTTATAAATAACCTCTGGCAAGGGAGACAGCATGCCCCTATTGCAGGTTATGTGAGACTGTTAAGGCAGGAGGAAGTCAGCTAGGCAGTGCTTTCAGGGGGATCCAAAATATTAGGAAAACAGCTCTAAGAGGCCATTCAGGAAGGTTTTTACATTTAAAGGAGCACTAGCTTCATTTCATAGACAGCAGAGTCTATTAATAGCTATGTTAAGAAAAGCAAAGAGAACAATACTGAAAAAAGTACTGCCTGGGCCTTTAATGGCAGAAATTCTCCTCTTTGAATTGTGGGTTCAGGTTGTGTCTCAAAACCTATTCTAAAAACAGAAGAAAAGAGGAACTACTTTAAAGGCAGGGAAGGACTGTCTATCAGAGGAGAGATTAGTTGGACTATTATGTTTGAAAGATGAGTGTGATAGAGGTTTGGAAAAGGTCAGCTGTGGGCTTCTGTTTATCATCCATCATAACAGAACAAGAAGGAGGAAATGAAGACATCAGATATTAAAATGGAAAAGGAAAACTTACACCCCTCATTGAATTGTGGAATACATTGCTAAAAGAGGGTGTTACAAAGGACTTAGTAAGAGTCCGAGAAGTAATAGTTATTTAAATGAAGAAGAAGATCTGCCATTAAACCAACTGGAATACAAACATGTTTGAGGCATAAACTGACCACTAGCTGCATTTGCTTAGAAAGAAATTCCTTTTCCTTTCCATCCCCCTGAGCAGGTTATTGCCTAAGTTGCCCTAATGAAGGTTTAAATCTCTCTGAAGCTTCTGATGTTGACCATTGGAGGATACAGGATGGACCATTGGCAATCCAATATGGCAATTTGTAGGAACCTTATTGCTCGCTCTTGGCAGGGAGAAAATCTCTCTATTGAGACAAAAGTTGATGGGTCTTCCTGTCAACATCAGTAGTTTACTATTAACAGTATATTTGGTTTAGACATTTTAAATGCCAATAGGATGATAGAATAAATAACAGGCCTGGACCCCTTAAAGCTTTATAAACTCACCAGCACCTGGAACTAACTCCCGAAGCAGGCAGGGTACTCTGAATACTACTGTTGTCATAGCAGCTCCTCTCATTGGGCTTCCATATTCATAATATAGTGAAGCTATTAAATACTTATCTGGTGGGCTGAAGTAGAAATGTAATGTGGTGATCTGCTGCAAGTTGGACTCTTTGGATGCATCTTTCTCTGATCATGATGTGCTTATTTCAGCATACTTAGTTAAGGCAGAAAAATCTGCAGCTGTGTGCAGTACATACTTGTAAGCTAGTGTGTATCTATAAACTGGATATGTAGTGTTGTCCTTTTGGTTCCAGGATATTATAGACAAGGTGGGAGAGGTAATATCTCTTATTGGGCCAGCTTCTGTTGGTATGAGAGAAACTTTCAAGCTCACACAGAGCTTTTCCTCAGGTCCTGTGTAAACTCAAAATCTCTCTCTCTCTCTCTCTCTGCGCCTATGTAACTGGATATACTACTATAGTATATATTAAAAAATGTACAAATCCTCTGTTGCTACAGTGAAGTCAGGAGTTTCACTAAATTATGGCAGATCTGTTTCTCGTGGTTTCTAATAGGTTAGTCAAAGCTTGGAAGCTTTTAAAAAGCAAATTTTTAGCAGTTTTGTCTTTGGCATCTGATTCAAATGGAAATGTCTAAGAACAGCTGCAAGTTTAAAAATTAGCAGCCTTTGTCAGTACACAACTTCATAAGATTTAAACTAACTCTTTATCACATGCATGTTCACCGCCAAACTCACAATGGCGTGGTCCTTCATTACGATTTGTTTTTCAAGTTACAAAGCTAAAGTTATTTTTGCTTCACTGTGTTTCTCACATTGTTCTAGCTGGGGACCAACTTTGTTGTTTGGAGATGTTGTCTAGTTGCTTCATTTGAAGAGGAAAGCCATAACCGGTCAGGTTAAACGTCTCTCCTCTGGCAACATCCGTAATGCGGCATGATTTTAGTTAGCTGGAAGACCACTTATGGGTGTGGCAGAGTTTCCTGCAGTCCCACAAAGGTGGTTCACAGCCACTGATCCTGGCTCTCAGTGTTCTGGGATGTTGTTGATCTGTAATTTACCCCTAAATGTCTTCTAAGAACCCAGTAAACCATGGAGGTGGTGGTAATGAAGCTAGATCATGGTTTCCCAAACTAGGAGGCATGCTGAAATTCCGGGGGGCGGGGGGTGCGAGACAACCCAGCCGACCCCCCCCCCCCCCCCGCAATCATTCCCCCACCTAAAGAAAAATCCGGCCTTTGCTTCTGGCTCTCGGCCCCTGCCATTTGATGCGGGCAACCCAGCGCTGCCACTATAAAAAGCAGGCAGTCGGCAAAGACCACATGGAGCTATTAGCCTCCTGCAAAGGGGAGTGAGTGTGGGTTGGGGAGGGAAGGGGAAGGAGGAGGAGGAGGATGGGAATAGATATGAGCTGGGGGTGCCTGGCTTGGGGGAGGGGGATGGAGTGAGTGGGGGACTGGGGGTATCTGGCTTTGGGGGATGGGAGGGGCTTGGGCAGGGGAGCTCGGGCAACTGGCCCCAGCATTGCAGGGTTGGGCAGCTCGGGCTGGCGGGCAGGCGGCTGGCCTCAGCGCTGCGGGGCTCAGTCTGCTTGGATGAGTGGCTCTGGCAGCACAGGGCTTGGGTGGGCAAGTAGCTGGTGCGGGCAGCTCTCATGGCTGGCATGGGGCTCCGGCACCCGGCCAGATGGGGCTGCACCAGGCACCCACGAGGTGCCAAGAAAAACTATTTGTATTTCTTTTTAATTTCAAATAACACTTTTCTATCAATTTTTTGTGTTTACTTTAACTTACGAATTGAATTTTTTGTTAAAAGGGAGTTGGAGGATGGTAAATAAGAGGTGGGGGGCATGAGGGTTTCTCAGAAATCAACAGCAGGACATGATGCCGAAAAGTTTGGGAACCACTGTGCTAGACAATATTGACCTTCTGAGGTCTGGCAAATTCTCTAGTCCAGTACCATCAGGTCCCAAGGGTGCCAGCTTAGAGAGGTTCAACCTGTAGAAGAATATTTTCTTTGATTCCCATGGTTATGAATCCCTAAAAATATTGCCTGGTGTCCTCTTTATTTCTAACCTCTCTCTTCTGCCTGCCTAGCAGCTGCCATTGCTCTGCCTTGTCTCTGTCAAGCGGAGGGGACAGGACATCTGTCTTTTTTGGGCTACTAAGTGTATTAGCAAGTAGAGGATGTCTGACTTTATTACCCCTGTTTTTTCCCTGTCATCTTTTCTCTTGACTCTGATTGCCGGGTCTTCTATATCCTAGTTTCCACAGGTTTCAAAGTAAGATTCCCAACTCTCATGTGTAAGGTATCTGTCTAGTACCAATCACTGTAATACGCAGTTGCAGAATTGAGGAGAGAGACCACTGACAAGGAAGCAGCACAGACCAGACCTAGACTAGAATGATGTCTAAGCTAAATTATAGATCTGTAAAGCATACCCTGTACTGGAGAACTTCTTCGTCCCGTTTTTGCTTAATGAGCATGATCTGTTCTTCCAGACTTCTGCTCTGCAGCCGCAGCCTGCTGGCCTCTCCCTGCAGTGGTCGCAGTGCCTCCTTCAGCCCCTGAATCTCTCCCTGTGTTTGTTGCAAAGCTTTAGCACTAGCTTCTCTCCTTTCTAAAAGGCACATGAGCTGTGGCTCATAGTGTTTCTCCAGGCCCTGGCGGCTCTCTGCCACAAAACTCTCAAATTCCATGGAAAGCCTTCGGCTCTCCTGCAAGTAACATCTGTCCCTCGGATGCTGAGGCATCTCCAGGTGCTGCCGAAACTGTTCCTTTTGTTTTTCGCAAGTATCTCTCAGCTGCATTATTTCCTCTGAGAGCTGACTGACTCTGGTTTCCAGTTCGTCCTGATAGATCGCATGTTGGGCCAGGTCATGCCGTCTGGTTTCCAGCTGGTACTGGCAAGCCACACACTCTCGGGTCACCTTGAACAGCTTCTTCTTGACCTGTCGGATCTCGTTTCTCAGATTGTCCCTCTCCAGCTCCACCTTGGCCTGCAGTCTGTAGGCTGCCAGTATTGCCTCGTGAGCTTGTCTGATTTCTTCAAGGGCAGGCTCCCGGAGCAGTGTGAGTTCCTGGATGAGGCTATCCCTCTCCTCCTCCAGCTGTTCCACTGCTTCAATGCATTCCTGGAAACACTCACCTAGCTCCTCCATGCTCAGAGTCAGGGGCTCTGCAATATCTAGATCTAAGGGAGCGTCTGTGCCATCATCTTGTTGCTGCAAGGGCGCCTCTGTGATACTCTGCTCCTGAGGGGCACCTGAATCTTCCACGTTCAGCCCCGGAGCAGCGTTTGTGACATCCATGTTTAGCTCCAAGGGGCCATGCGCAACCTCAGATTCCAACAGAGTATCTGTATCCTTTCCCTCAGTCTCTAAAGATGTACCTTTGTCGCTCGCATGCTGCTCCAAAGGAGGCTCTGAAGCTGCCATTGGGTCCCTGGAAATGAGAGAGGAAGTGTGAATCAGAAAAACATTCACTGCAAGGTGAATGCTTAAGGAATGGTTCCTCAGATGGATTCCTCTGAACCAGGAACCTAAATGGTGCATTAAGCTAAGCACCTGCTTTCACTTCAGGGCCCCATCTCAGCTGCTCTTAGCTGCCTTTGCATTTTTAAGACACTCCTCTTGTCCTTCACAAGAGATCATGCTGTTGGAAGCGGCTTGTGAGTTTAGCACAAAGGCTACACTACTGGCTGGTATTGATGCATAATCTTGCAACGTTTTAGGTTTGACAAATAAGGTGACTCTGATTCAGATGGACCGGGAAGAAGAGAGTCATAGTAATAATTTTAAAAACCAGCTGCCATTCCAGTGGTACCCAGGCTCCCAGAAGTGGAGAGCTGCTTGTTCATCCAGTGGAATTGCAAGGAATTATTGAGTAAGCAGCCATGACAACACAGTGCAGTATTCAACTACCATGACTGGCCATACAGTAACATTTAACTAATGATCCAAACTGCTACCCCATGGCAGGATGTGACCAGTGACTGACTGCTGAAACACTGGCACATGGACTCTACAGCGACTGTTGCATTGTAAATATCAGGGTAGATAAACCCTCTCACTTTACAGCAGTTGGTACTAAGATGGTGTTTCTGATCCCTCCTTGTTATCTCACAGGGACTAGACAAAATAGTCCTGCTCCACTTACTTCAGGCTGCCTTACGCCATGAACACAGAGCATCCTACTTCAATGTCTGACTGTGGCTCTGTGTAACTCTAGGCTAAAGGGGCTTGTGCTGGCAGAGGTTGAGTGTGGAAACACCCCTCTTGTCTGTACTTGGTACGTGAGCTGGTAGCTAGATGCTGTAGTGATGGGTGCACTAGACATGCCTAAACTCATATTATTGCTTGCCAAACTGAGTTTGTCATGTTTTAGAATTGAAGCTCTTTGAGGCCTGGACTGTTCTTCTATTCAGTGTATGTATCACAGTCCCCAGCATTGGTTACGATGCTGAGCTGCTACAATAACACACATTATGTATTCCTGTCTCTTTCCTGCTGCCATGCTGTGACTAGAATTTGTGTGTTAAAGTCTGTATCTCTTATTTGTAGGAGAGAATTTACTACTCTGAGAGCTAGAAAGTCAAATGAAGTTTTTACTAGATACTGTTGCACTGAGAACTTGTATACAAAATCTCAGGCAGACAGGAATTTATACTGCCGAGTTTTAGATTCCCAAGTAAAACCTGCCTGTGTTTCAGCTATGTTGACAGAGCCTCTGAGGGAGGGAATGTGCTGTTAGCTGACATGCAGGCTCTCCGAGATGGTTGAGGATGGAGTACAACATTTTAACACAGTAGAGAAACTTCAGCTTTCCCAGAAGGGTTTCTTAACTTGCCTCTGCAGCTGTGAGCTGCCCCAGAATGTCGTGGATGAATGATGAGTCCCTAAGATACCTTATTACAAAATGCTTCACTCATAACTAGATTAAGCACCTGTGTATTGGGTCATGAGGAGAGAGAGATCTAGTGCAAAAAGGTAGTTACACTGTTTTTTTTTTTTAAAAATACACGCCCTAGAATGGATTCAGTAGGGAAGCTGCAACCACGCCCAATTTGGAGTAGAGTTGGAGAGGAAGAAAGCACGCTGGCTGCCAGCATGGATCTGAGCTAAGGTCTAGTCATCCTGAAATAAATTAACATAGGCGGGCACAATAACACCGCTCTCCTTGCGTCGCTAAAACAATTCTAAGATGAGAGAGAACAGATTATTTTCATGGATACTCTCCCTCTTGCCAAATAAGGCAGTTTTCTGAAATCATGACACATCCCTAGCCTCAGAAGCAGAGTGAGTTCTTTTTATTTCCCATGGGGAAAGGGGAGAGACTCATGAACAGGTGAGGACAAAAGCAGAGCCATTTTTCAGCTGGAACCAGCAACTTTTTGGCTACTCAAACTCCTTGGTGCTCAACTGCATGTGTGGAACTGAAGTCAGGAAATTACATGTAGCCCAGCTGGTCCTGCTGTTGCAGGATTTAATGTTCAAACAGGTCAGCTGGCTGAGACCAAACTCTGCAGTCACACCCTTCCAGATCTGGGCGTAGAGATTCATACCCACTCATGATGCCAACCCTCTTATTTGTGTGGGGATACACACTTGCACGTGCGCACACACAAACAGAATTATATTTCTACTTTGCAAGAGGAATCTCTTACCTGGCAGGTTACATACCTTGCTTGTGGTCCCATGGCGAAGTACACTCTTCAGCACAGACTGGAGCGTCTGATAGTCCCAACCTGCATGTATCACTAAGGCAAGCTCTTGGCAGGTATTGGAATCCTATGATGTGAATGAAGCATCTCCCTGTGGGAGCCATGCTGCCCTGTGTTCTGAGCAGAGCTGCTGGGCATTCTGAGTTAATCCCCTGCACACAGGATAAAAGTGGCTCTGCTCAGGGAAGACCCCTTCCCAGCTCTCCACATATGCTACCTTTACTCTAACTGGTCCCAGACAAGGGAATAGCACAGCCCCAATTTGCAATTGTTAGCTCTCACCTTTCTCTCCGGGAGCCCAGTTCCTCGTGCTCTGGACTGGACATGGGTCTAGCATGGGAGTGTGTATTTGCTATTAATAAACTGTTAGAAACCAGAGCCCGCTGGCCTCCAAGCAGCACTCCCCCTTTCTTTGCCTGGACACCAGCTGCAGTGCCAGCTGCATGCAGGCTGACACTGGATCCCTCCCAGCCTGGTTAGGGAGGAGGAAGAGGGCGGAGAAAGAGAGAGCTGGCTTCTTGCTCCAGATCGTTTTTTAGCGGGCGGCAAGTGTTGGCAAATGGAGCTGGGTCCTTCTAGAAGTCAAAGGCAGGTTATGAGCCAGGCGTCTGGATCTAAAGGAAAGCCCATCCTGGGGAGGTAGTTGCAGGATTGACCCAGTTCAAAACTGAGCATAAGCTCTGGGCTGCTGTGCTCTTTTCTTCTGTGTGTTTTCTAAAACAGATTTGAAGCGATGGTTTTCTTTGTGCAGCCTTAAGCCCGCCCCTTCACTGTCCTTATTGGGCCCTCTGCCCTGATTGGCACAATGCTTTTGCCATCCGGGTCCAACTATGGGGATGCTTGTGCAGAGACATAGCTGTCTGATGATCAGTATGTGAGAGAGCAGATGGAGTGGAACAGGGGTGGGAGCTGCTGGAGGGAAGGATATAAGGGTTTGTGATGTCCCTTCCGAGCTCTTGGCTTGTGATCTGTTTTAGTTGATTGGAATAGAAAACACTGATATATTTTTAAAAACCACCAAATCACTTAAAACCATCTTGTTGAGATTGAATGGGTTTTAGGGAAGGGGCACTGACTGCTGCTGTGGCCAGGATGTAGGTCTTTGTGTCAGGACTCCTGGGTTGTACTCCTACATCTAGAGCAGGGGTGGGGAACCCCCATGGCTTGCCTGGATCTGGCCCCGGGGCTCTGGGCTCACCTCCCCAGTGTCCAGCCCATGGCTGGGTGTGGGTTATGGCGTACCAAGCCTTGCAGGCTGGAGTCAGGAAAGCTTGGGACACATCCAGCCCACAGGCTGCCTGGTGGAGGCAGGAAGTGGTGCTGCGCTTCCCTGTGCCGCCGCCTCCCCTCGCTGGGGGAATGGCAGTGCAGCGCTGCCTGGAGAGGTTTTTCCCTGAGGCTCTGGTCACAGTTCTGCCCAGTCAGAGCAGCAGTGGGTGGGAGGGTGCATGGGAGTGGCAGGAGAATTGTACCAGGTAAGTGCTCCCTCACCAACCACACCCTGCACCCCTCCCCTTACTCTTGCACCCTTGCCCCCCACCTGCTCTGGCCCCCCAGGCCCCCCAGCCTGCTCCTGCAACTTCTCACCCTCCCAGACCCTCAGCCTGCTCCTGCCCAGACCTGATTCCTCAAGCCTGCTTCCTGAACCTCCCACACTGAACCCCTTGTTTTTGGCCCCAAACCAGAGCCAAGGGAGGCCCACAAAATCTACTTGCCCAGGTCCCCCTACACTCTGCAGCTGAGCTGCAAGGGGAACGAGGGAAGCATCTGTTTTGTTTTTCAGCTGGGGACCACGTCAAGTGAGGGTTTCTATTGTTTGGGTTGTGTGCTTTTGCTTCTCACTTGTGTGGCAGACTGACTTTTTTTTCCTGTGGGTCAGTGGCCCCTGACACAAAAAAAAGTTCCTCACCCTGATCTAGTCACTGTAGGTAACATTTTAAAAACCACCTAAATCATTTAGGAGCCTAAGTTCACCTGCCATTCAATGAGATTTAGGCCCTGTAAATGCCTTGTGACCATGAGGTACAGTTAGGGCATTGCAGCTCTGCCACTATAGCACATTAGTATAGAAACTTCTCACAGGGATGGAAGGAGGTTTTCTGCCACTGTATTTAATCCACCCCCTCGAAGCATGGGGGCTTTTACACTGGGACTTAGATTGACTTAACCCTTTGGGTGTGAATTTTTCATGCTTTTGAATATAACGTCGATCTCGTGTGCCCAATAATTTTTGATGGGACACACCAAGAATTTGGTAAGTGGTAAAGAGCTGCACTCTTCTGTGATATTCACAGAGGACGTACAGGGTCTGGGATGGAGGTTGGGTGCAGAAAGGAGCTCTGGGTAGGGTATTGGGGTGAAGGAGGGGATGTGGGATTCAGGAAGGGGCATGGGTGCAGGAGAGGCTTTGGACCAAGGGCAGGGGTGCAGAGTCTGGGAGGGAGTTGTGACTAAGGACAAGGGTGCAGGAGGAGGTACAGGAGTTTGGGTTGAGAGCCTGGGTTGTGGGAGGGGACAGGGTGCCTGTTGCAGGCTTTGGTTGGGAGGCATTTGCCCCAGGTAGCATCCGGCCAGCAGGACCCTCAGGCAAACCCCCTGCATGCCACTTAAAGTGGATGGCTTTGGGGGCTATGTGAATCTCTACAGTGCAGCACCCCTTGTGGGGGGCTCTGCACCCTGCCTGTGCCATGAGAACAGCCTAGTCATCTCCAATTGGTCAGAAACTGGCCAATGGGAGTTGTGAGATTGTGCTGGGGGCAGGAGCAGTGCACCAGGGCCTCACAGAGATGTGCATGGGTCCTGCAGCTGTCAACTTTGCAGGGTGTGCAGGGGCTGGCTGCAGGATGGTGGCAGGCCAGATCTGGCAGTTTGATGGGTCATATCCAGCCCACAGTCCATCTTTTGTCTGCACCTGATCTCAGTCGATTAGCATTTTAGGATGTGACCAGGGCTTAGACTTTGGCCAGGTCTAGACTTAAAATTTAGGTTGACCCAGGTATGTCATTCAGGGATATGAAAATATTATATGTCTGAGTAATGTAGTTAAGCTGATATGACTCCAGGGATAGCCAGCACTTGGTCAACAGAGAAATTCTTCCATCAGCATAGTCTCTTGGGGGTGGTGACTTAATAACAGCAGCAGAGAGCCCCTCCTATTGCGGTAATGGTGGCTACACCAAAGTGGTCAGTGGTGTGGCTGTAGTGTTTCTAGTGCAGTGTCTACACTACAGATGTTAGGCAGCATCTCTGTCAGTCGGTGATCCAAGAAAGTACAATCCCGGACTGACTGGCAGCTGTGCTGGCAAAAGTCTGTAGTGTGCACACAACCTTACTAGCAAGACTGTACTTCATTGAGTTGGCTTGTGTTACTCATGGCCAAGTAGATTTACCACTCCAGTGCAAAGTTGTGGCTATGCTGGATCTTTGCCAGTATAGCTGTGGCTACGCTGGATCTTTACTGAGAGCTTTACTGGTATTGTATACTTGTATGTCTGTACTGATAAAATGCTCCTAATGTAGACATAACTTTAGGGTCCTTAGTCACTTAAACATGTTGGGAATTTCTCTCCTTTTGTCTTTTTGCCTCTCAGTCCCCATGTGTAAACAGGGATAGACTAATGACTATGGCAAAGCAACTCATAATCTGCTGGTCAGAAGTAATGAGATAAGCACCAGGTGCTGCTATTATTAGGAATAAAGTTCTCTCTTCTTTGCCCCAGCCCTTCAGTCTTGCCTGCTCAGCTAGACAGTAACATTTGCTGTACCAGCCTGTGCAGCCTCCACCTGCTGTGACAGTGATGCTTTCCCTGGCCTTTAGAATGTGAACCCTTGTTTCAAGTTTGCATTCTTTCAAATATATTTGCACTTACTAACATTTAATACTAATATAAGTGCTCCGTTAAAGCTTAATCTCTTTGGAAATGTGGCTGAGTGTAACACAGAGGGCAGATGAGCAGTGCTCCCTGTTTTTTTTTTTTCTCCAATCCAGCTGTGGAATAAATTTATGTGCACCAATGCATGTGGATGTGCAGCACTACCACAGTCTGCCACCTGTGGGCACTCTCCTGATCAACTGGGAGGTGTTTGAATCTCTGCTGCGTGGTTGGCCAAGTGCTCACCTCACAGGGAACAATAGAGATGAGCCAAGCTGTGTTAACCAGGTTCTGCTGCCTTTCTAGTGGTGGTGAATCTTAGCCTCAGTCCCTAACCTGACAGCTGTCTCTCCCCCTCCACATTACCAGCTGCAGCAAGTTCAGAAGTGGAAGACAGCACTAGCTACTCTCTAATGGGGATTGCATAAGCCTGTGGTGGTCTTCCCAGCATGAAGGAGTGCTCTATAACATCAATAAAGGAGTGGAAAGATTAAACTTGATATAGAAAGGTTGTCACAAGGTATAAATAGCCACAGGAAGAAGTATCAGATAGGCCATTCTGTAAGTGGCCAAAGTTTACCCTTTGCATTTGTGACCTGACAAGTTGGAGGCAAGTTTCTGTTTTTGGCTTAACTTGGCTCGTTTTTAATGCCCCTCCCTCTTGCAATGAGGAGTTTTGTTGTGTTTCTTTGAGACGTTTTTAGCCTCACAAATGATTTCTCAACACCTTCTCTGAGACTGTCAAGTCTTGACAACCCTGCATTCTTACTGTATCCAGAGGCCTTGCAATCTGTGCGCCTTTCCATTACAAAAGTACAAATAATCGGTAAATCGAGCAATCATCTGCAGTGGGAACTAAATCAGATCTTACCTTTGCTGTGCCACCCCTGTTCGCGCCCAGTCCTTCACATCCTCCCCAGCAGCTGCTAGCTGGCTCTGCTTATCTACCAAGCAACACCCACCACGCTCTTGAAACATTCATAAATGTCAATGTAGTCTCAAACGCCCGCTTCCCCCAGTCTTGCTAATCCTCCCTAGTACAAGGATCATGTTACCATCCTTGTTTGCCTTTGAGTGCCAGTGGAATCAGGGTTAAGGATTGCCAGCATAAGCCCTGAAGGAAGCACAAGTTTAAAAGTGACATTTTTGTTAAAAAAGGAAAGTTGTTTTTAATCAGTACAGTCCACACTCCCTCCCCCACCTCTCCCAAAACTCCTGTTTGTGGAGTGCCTTTTGACTCAATAGCACAGGAATGCTATTAACTTGAGCAAGTTGTGTGTGTATATAACTATATAACTATCCAAAGCTGCCAGGGGATAAAACCTGTGGGTCATGGTACTGGGTAGAAAAAGCCTTGTATGGGATGAAATTAAAAAAGGTTACTTCTGAAGTGCCAACTTCACACCTCTTTCTGATTTATCTGCTCAATAGTTCAGGGGAGAGAAGAATGTGGAAAAAGTTCAGCTGCGCTTTCCCTCTGGCAAGCGGGTGCAGCTCTGTTCCTGTTGGTGGTCTGTTTGAGTATACCTAGGCAACAGTCATCTAGAGTGTCACCAGGAGGGGAAGGGGCATTACATCTGATATGCCCAGGGCTGCTAATACAATGCAACTTGTTACAGCAAATCCAGAGACGAGATCCCAGCAACACTGTGACCCCTCATAACTGCACAGAAATTACGTCTCTTTTTGGATTTGATTAAGTAAGACTCCCCCCAGCTGCTTCTCTTTGGCCTCCTTGCTTGTGAAGTTAACTCAGGTTGGAAGGTTGGGTGAATTCCTGTTGACATGGAGCAATGTGAAAAATGTTTTCTGATGTGTGTGAACTAGTAGAGACTGTACTTTGCTCCTGTAAACTGCAACAGTGAGGGCTTATCAGGAACACTGCTGAAACCGTGAAGGAGAATCGAAAACATTTGAGCATATTGCAAAGACAAAATGTTCCCGCTTTTTAAAAAAAAAAGCGTCGTTGATTGGCCCTCTTGTTTTCTCGCTGTTGCAGATTTCTCTTTCTTGAACCAGATGACCACCTAAAAATAGCTAAGCACAGAGAACAAAAATGATACTGAGTTCAGGCTTTCTTAACCTTTTTTCTGCCTGAGGCCTCCCTACCATTCTGTAAAATCTTTATGGCCCACCTGTGCTACAGTAATTGGCTTTCTGCATATAAAAGCCAGGGCCACCTTTGCAATAGTGACGTGGAGCTAGGCCCAAGCTCAGAAGATGGCCTTGTCCAGCTCTGCTTGCACTATGTTCTGAGATCCCACCAGCCTGCTGGCTCTCCTCCTGCCACCCACCAGTTACTCCTCTTGGCCTGCTTGCCAGTTGGCTGAGGGCTCCTCTCCACACCCTGACCTCACCTGCCAGCTTCTCTCTGCCTTTGGGCTTTGTTCCAATCTCTGCTTCCCACCACCTGTGGAGGCCCTACCTGTCTCCTTGCAGCTGAGTTGCCCGGGGCTCATGCAGGAGTCTGGCCCGTCTCTGCCAGTTGAGAGCAGGGCACTGGGATGGGAGCTTGGCTGGGTCCCTCCAGGCATTTGGGTTCTGAGGGAGCTCAGCCAGGGCAGGCCATGGCCCAACTTGACGGTACCACTCTTGGAATCACCTCGGGCCCAGCCCTGGGTGCACTGGCTCAGCCTGGTAGACATGGCTGCTTCCTAGAGAGCCAGTGAGTGCAGCCAGTAGGTAGGTCTTGGGGCAGGGAAGTGCTATGTCTCTGGAGAGCATGAGTTGGGGGTGCAGTGCTGTGAAGGAGCAGGAATGGGGGTTCTGTGTGGGTGGTGGGCAGGGACATTGGTGTGTTGGGTGTGCTGTGCATTTGTGGCGGGGTCTGGAGGATTGGGATGTTGCCTCTGCTCCCCACTGCCCACAGAGAAGCAGGACTCAGTGGGCCAGGACGGCGTGGTGGAGTCAAGCAGGCTCCTGCTGAGGCGGTGTGATGGTGGGGGCCTGGGGAGAGACGACTGCCTACTGCTGCTATGCCCTGCCCCAGGTAATCCTCGGTCCAGTTGGTCGGGGGAGCACAAGGGTGTGGGGTTTTCCGCCGTGGGTCTCAGCAGGTCTTATACGGGCCCTGCCTGTGAACCCTCTGAAACCTGGTCATGGGCTCTCCAGGGGCCCTGGCTTCACTCTCCGCCTGTCTGAGCCCTTCCTGCTTTGCTGGGGTTCAGTTTCTCCTTTGAATGGTTTCTTTTTCCCCTCCTTCCACTTCACTTCTCAAGATTCAATATCTGGATAGTGGTTTTGATAAATACTAGACCAGAGGGATGTGGTTTTAGGCTTCTGGGTGCTGGGCCCAGCTTTGCTACTACCTTTTGCCACTGTCCTAAGTAAAGCATTTAACTGTTTCTCTTTACTCATCTCTGTAATGGGAGATAAGACTTAATCAGTGTCTCCTTTTTTCTCCTGGGACCATTTATCCCACATAGTGAATATTATCCACATAAACGCTTTCTGCATAAATTCTTTTCCATGGTGTTCCTTTCTTAACTTAAGTTCATGTCCGCTGTTTGTGTCTTATCTTTCACTTTGGCTTGAACACTTTTGCAGCACATTTCCTATCTAGGCCCCACAGAATTTCATACACTTCAATGAGAGCGGAATAGGTTATTCAAGAGGAACTCACTGGAGTTTCCCCATTGATTTAAATGAGAGCAGGATGGTTTACTTTCACACAGAATGCAGAGCTTTAAAGATCCCTTGGCTGATTCTCTGAATCATCTCAATTTCTGTGCTCTGCTTTCCCCAGTGTGTCCAGAGGTGCAGAGTTTTTCGTAGGAGACCTGGATAATCCCTGAAGGAAGGCGAGGATAATTTTCCCATCCTTGTATGTAACTTTAGCAGTTCTTCTGTTCTTTGCATTTGCAGCCTGAGTTTTTAGGATTTTAGGTTTTAGTAGTGCATGTGCCACTATTCCTGATTTTTCTGCTCCTAAGAGTTTTATAGCATATCACCTTGTGCTCTCTTAATTCCCTTTCCTCCACTGTATGTCTCTAGCATCATTGCCAATTGCCCTGTTGGTTTTGATATTGATTAACATCGTCCTTTCCTACAGACAACCACCTCACCTCAGGAAAATTCTCTCAGGCAACCACATGCCACACCACAGCAATACTAATCCTGGAACTCTTCCTTGCAACAAACCCGGTTGCCAACTCTTTACAACTTTACAAGGATAGTTTCCCTATTGTTAATGTTTGGAGTGATCCCAGGCAGCCCACTTAGCTTAATGGATACCTACAGTGTGTATTTTTCTTCCCCCTAATCCTCCTGTCCTATCCAGCTGATTTGTCAACTTTTATTTTTTTTTCTATCTTTCTGTTAAATCCTCATCAACTCAGTCATAATTGATCAGAATTTTCCTGATCTGAAGAAGTGGGTCTGTCCCGTGAAAGCTCATCACCTAATAAATTATTTTGTTAGTCTTTAAAGTGCTACAGGACTGCTTTTTGTGAAGATACAGACTAACACAGCTGCTTTTCTGTGACTACCATCTGTCCTGTCTATAGATCATTGTGTATTTTACTGAACTTTTCCTTTCTTCTGAAAGCTACTTTCCTCCCTCTCAGCCTTAACATCATCAAGTTCCTGCAGCCAACTGCACTTCCCTTCTTCCAGGTCATTAAACAAAATTGATCTTTATTTACTGATCTGTGTGGCTTTGCACTAGCTAGCATCCTCCATTCCCAATTGCTAAGGTGTGAAAGCTCTGTGTTTGATAGTTAAACCTGTTCTTAATGTTCTGAAGCAGAGAAGCTAATTACCCAATTTACGGATTAGGGCTTTGCAAGGGGCTGTCTCCAGAAATGCCCTAAACATCCAAGGAAAAGTTGTCCATAGTTGGCTCCTCTCAACTCTTCCACCTTCCTTTTCAGAATTCACTTGTTGGTCTCACTTTCTGAATTTAATGCAGATTGTTCTCATTTTATTAATCCTTTCCTTGTCCTGCTTCTCTTGTGCATTTTCCTGCCACTTCCTTAATTCCGTTTTTGCAACCCTGTCCAGTCCTTCCCTGTACCTCACAAAGGCTCTTAAAATTGCTTGATGCTTTCATTGAAGCAAATGATGGTCCCAGCCATCAGACATAGCAATTCTGTCTTTGAAAATGTTTTGGCTCTCTTCTGTGTCTTTTCTTCCATTGCTTCCACTCCCTAACTCCAGCATACCCTCGTGGTATTTATTAACTGCATATGGGCAGAACCCACCATGTGTTTAGGTTCACTGGTTCAGGAATACCTAGGGCATGTTTCTCATCTGTACTGTTACTGCACGGGGTGGGGAGAGTGTGACTGACACACAAACCCTGCTCCCTGCCTATACGCTGCTTGTGATTTCTGCTGCAGTCTGCTTATGTTTTGTGTTCCCCAGACTTTAGACCTCCTAACTTGGTTGCTTAGGCCTGCAGCATTCCTAGCTCTGGGGCAGGAGCCAGTCACCTAGTGCTACAACCCTCCTTGCAAATGGGAGCGCTCTGTTTGGCTGTTAACCCCCTCCTGGGGAAAGAACCCCTATAAGAGCTGCTAGACAGTGCACTCTTTCTCTCCCTGGCTTAGTTGGAAGGGCTTCAGCAGGGGTTAGCTCTAATGGGGTCTTTAGCTTCCTCTGCCCCGACTGCATGCTGCAGCTCTTAGTTCCTTCCTCTCCTGCCCCATCACTGAGATGTGCTGAGCAGACAGGCAGTATAGGGGAGGAGCCCCTAGATCCCTCCCACCCCACTGCTGCACTTGTAGGCCAAGGGTGGAGATGAGGAACCCAGGAGGAGCAGAGGTGAATTTGAGGGCCCCAAAACAATGGGGCAAAGACTGATCTGCTGTGGTGGGGCCTGGGGGGACAGGATGAATTGCTAGGCAGGGGGCAGGCACAGGTCAGGGTAAGAGCTCTTGTAGCAGGGGCCCAATTATCTTACCATGTACCTTTTGGAAGTGTTGGTAACACAGTCACATGTAGACATCCAGAATAGTAACAGAGAAGGAGCCGTGCTAGTCTATACACTATATCAAAACAAAAAGCAGTCAAGTAGCACTTTAAAGACTAGCAAGATAATTTATTTGGTGAGCTTTCATGGGACAGACCCACTTCTTCAGACCGTAGCCAGACCAGAACAGACTCAATATTTAAGGCACAGAGAACCAAAAACAGTAATCAAGGAGGACAAATCAGAAAAAGATAATCAAGGTGAGCAAATCAGAGAGTGAGGGGGTGGGGGGGAAGGTCAAGAATTAGACTGAGCCAAGTATGCAGACGAGCCCCTGTAGTGACTCAGAAAGTTCACAGCACGATTTAAACCATGTGTTAATGTGCCGAATTTGAATATAAAAGCCAGCTCAGATGTTTCTCTTTCCAAAACGGTGCGATAATTCCTTTTCAGTAACACACATACCTTTAGGTCATTGACAGAATACCCTATTCCATTAAATTGTTGACTAAATGGTTTGTGGATCTGGAGTGTTTTGATATCTGTTTTGTGCCCATTAACCCTTTGTCTAAGGGAGTTAGTCTGCCCAATATATAAAGCATCTGGGCATTGTTGGCACATGATGGGATATATGATGTTGGTAGAGGAGCATGAGAAAGTGCCTGTGATTCTGTGAGTAACCTGGTTAGGTCCAGTGATGGTATTTCCAGAGAAGATATGTGGACAAAGCTGGCAGCGGGCTTTGTTGCAAGGAAAGGTTCCAGAACTGGTATTCCTGGGGTAGAGACTGTGGGATTTGCTCAACTTGATCATTTTTTTTTTCCTGATATGTCCTCCTTGCTTACTGTTTTTTGGTTCTCTGTGCCTTAAATATTGAGTCTGTTCTGGTCTGGCTATGGTCTGAAGAAGTGGGTCTGTCCCACAAAAGCTCACCTAATAAATTATTTTGCTAGTCTTTAAAGTGATTCTTGACTGTTTTTTGTTTTGGAAGACATCCGGGGGTGGAGAAGATTCTTTCCAAAAATCAAGAGACTATTTAAAAAAAAAAAAAAAAAAAGTGTGTTTTTTCTTTCTTTTTTTCCTGCTCTTTGCACTATTGAGACTGTGGATTGTTGCTGACTCCTTACTTCTCATCCATATTGCTATAATTCCTGGGTTTGGGGCTGAGCTGGAAATGAGCACTTAGGATTCTGTGTCTGTGGGGAAAAATGTGAATCTTTGTGCCAGCCCTGCATGTATTTCCACTGATGGCAGCAATCCAGGGGAGGGCCAGATGTGCAAGCTCTTGCATCTTTCTCCATGGGAATTTCCCCATCTGTGTTCCCCCACAGGTGGGTCTTTCTGCCTTGTGATGCAATGAGTCATGGTTATGCATTGTGATGGGAATGCAGTGATATACTGGGAGGTTCTGCAGTAGTTGAAGTTCATCCCTTTGTCCACCAGAGGCCACTACGCATGCAAGTGACACTTGTGATTTGCCTGGCCTTTCGTGAAGCTCACTCAGCAGAAGGGGTATGCATCTGCGTTTGCCACAAGGATATACCTGGAGCGGACAGGAGGCAGGTTTTAATATTAGCCAGAGTTCCAAGTGGGAGGGACGCTGCAGGGCCTTGAGCCATCTTGTTTTTCCAGTTAAAAATTACTTGGTTTGAGCTAACCACTGATACATTAACTTCAGTGCTGGTCCGCCTGAATGACCCACACTGTACAGGTCCTACCTGTTCCAGGTCACTGGGCTCCACAGCCATAAATCCCTTCATGCTATTACCAGACATCCTCTGGACTCCCTTTCAGTCCCAATTGTGCTACATTCCAAACGCCTAGCAATTGTGGCAGGGACTTTTCAAGCCAATGGGCACTGCTAGGTACAAGGTGGAGGGGGATGGGCTGATGCATATTCTAAATCAGTGTTTCTTAAATGTTTTGAGACCATGGAACACCAAACAATATTTTTATGCAGAACACTGTACGAACATTTAAAAAAAAAAGACCAAAAAACCTAAAACCCATATATACAGCAAAAATGAAATGAAGTAATTTAATCAGGTATAGCAGTGAAGTAGTAACATTGTACCTGGTTTTAATAGCGAAATCTATGCTTGGAATTAATTTTCCAAAGGCTAGTGGTGCACCTGCGTGGTGTTCGTGGAACGCCGGTGTTCCATGGAAAATAGTTTAAGAAACGCTGCTCTAGATCAGGACTGCTGAGTTCTAGCCACCTAACTTATGGGTTTCTACAACATTCATGGCCGTAATATCAATTCCAGCTCTGTCACTAAACCATTGTGTGATCTTGGGTGAATTATGTCTGCTGTCTGTGCCTCGGTTTCCCTATATATATAAACAAAAGGATGGCAGAACTGCAATTGCTTTGGTATGTGTGGATGTGAGGTGCTGTAAATGTGCTATACAGCATTATTACTACAGGACTGTCCCATCTGCTGAATTACCTACAGCAGCCACTTCACTGACTCCTGCCGTGAGACAGCTGCTTTGTTGCATCTACTCTGTATTGCTAAGGTGGTGGGGGAAGTTTGGCTCAGTTTTCAGCAGCGCAGCTGTCTGTAAACCACCAGATTATAGCAAACAACTGGGCTGCAGCAGCACATGCCTGAAGTATCCAAATTTTGTGCAGAAGTGCTGCCTGGAAAGCTTTGATCAGAAGGCTGAAAGACCAGGCATTACCTGCTTTGGTGATATTATTTTCTGTCTCCTCCTCTAGTGTTTTTCCTGCCCACAGAGTCAGTATAACTGAAGGGTTGACAACAGAAAACTGCAACTTCTGCTTAGAAATTGACACTACTATCCTGGCTGGAAAGGGAGGGAGGGTGTGGCAGGAGTGACAGGCAGGATCCAGATACCCCACAGGGAGAACGGGGAATCCCTATACCCCCCAGGAGTAAGCAATTGGATCAGTTGGTTGGATACAATGAGATTGTTTATAGATATGTCAGGTGAGGCCTTTTATGAAAGTTTGTAATGTTCTGAGCTTAATCATTGAGAATTCTGTGTACAGACTGTGGTTATGAACTTGGGGGTAGATGGCTTTGGGGAGACTCTGGAGTGGAAGGGCTGTTAGGGCCAGGGTAACGAGGCTGGTGGAAGCCAGGGTGAGTACTTATGCTTGGGGACCGACCACTGATGTCTGGGCTCTGAGCGATAGCAGCAGAGCACCTAAAGTTAGGCAGGTGATCCCCAAAATGTCAGAGGGGGCACATGGACATTTTAGTGGATTCACTGGCAAATCAGGGATGTTAGGGCAGCTTTCAATCTACTCTCTCCTCATCTCATCAATTCCCTGCTAAAAATTCCCTTATGAGGTGGAGTAGGCTATACTCAAGGCTGAACATGCTAGTAATGGCCTCTCTCAGCTGGAAAGAGGAAGGATGGCTCAGTGATTAAATTGCTAGCCTGGGACTCAGACCCTTATGACCTTGGGGAAGTCCCTTAGGGCCAGATCCTCACAGGCTTTTAGGCAGTTATCTCTCAAGTTAGTCACCTCAATACAGTGAAGGGTCTGGGCTACACTACAAAGTTTGCAAAAATGTTATGCCCTCTGTGATGTAATCTCAGGTGCAGACACCACTAGGGTCGATGCAAGAAGCCTTCCCTCAAGCTTCTGAGAGGTGGTTTTACTACAGCTCTAGAGGAACCCCTCCTGTCCCTGTAGTACTGGTCTCTGTTACAGCTGCACCGCTGTAGCATTGTTAGTGTAGACATATTGTCTTTTTGTGTCTCCTTTTTCCAATGGTACAATGGCAGTAACAGTGCTGCCCTACCACGTGGGTGTGTAGAGTGGATAAATACATGAAAGGTTGGGAGGAGCTCGGATACAATGGTGACAGATGCCAAAAAGTGCTTTAGCTAGTTAGAGGCAGTGCAGGGTGGAGTCAGAGCACTGGCTCTAAGGGTTTGTCTGCATTCTAAGTTATTGGAGAGTAACTTTCAGCTGGGGGGGGCGTGATTTTATCTGTAGCATAAAAGCCACAGTGTAGACACAATTGGTATAAAAGTTATGCTGGTATAACTTTGCCTCTGGAACTGGAATATGCTATATTATAACTGCATCCATCTGCATTAGTGGGATTGCCACTTCTACTGGCGCAGCTGAAGCGGTCCATCGTTTACTGGAAACAGCTCATACGTGAGGACACCTCTCTTCCAATCCTTTCCTTCTACAGCAAAAAGTGTGTGTGTGTGTGTGTGAGAGAGAGATCCTCTTGACTCTAAAATGCTACAAACAATGAGGCATTCTGTAGCGCCTCAGAGATTAAGGCTGAGTCTACACGTTCCCCTTCCTTTCGAAAGGGGCATGTTAATGAGCAGATTCGAAATATGCTAATGAGGCACTGCAATGAATATGTCAGCCAAGCTGTGCTGAAGTAGTTAGTAAGGGAGAGGTGAGGCTTGAAGGTATTGTGTGAGGTGAGGAAAGGTTAATCTGGGGAAGATAAGCAAAGCAAACATCCCAGAGAGGATGGGCTGTGGCTACAGGCGGGGCCTAGCCAGGTCCAAAGGGGAAAAGCTTTCTGAGAGCAGATCAGAATAAAGACACTCCCCTCTTTGAAGATGGCTGGGCTGGCACTGTGGGGAGGAAGGTGAAACTTAGAATTTCACCAGCTTCCAAACATTTCTTTCAGCCTTATGTATCATTGTTTCTTTTTGGGATGTGTATCACTGTTGCTCCTGGAGCCCTGGTCATGGATGAGAACCCGAATTGCACTGTACAAAGGCAAAACAAAAAGACAGTCTCTGCAGCGTTGCGGGAATGGGCTTCTTCTGTTCTGGGATATTTGCTTTTCGTACCTTCCTGTCTGACACTGTTGTCTGGAAGCTTGCAGCTCAGATGGCCTGCTTGGCACAGCCAGGGCACTGCTAGGTGGAAGCTGGTGTCCTGGCTGGCGCTATTAGAAAGCAGGCAGCCTTGAAGCATAACCAACCAATCCCCTATTCACAGCAGGTTCCCTTGAACAGCTGCATAAATCTTTAGGCTCTGCTACCCTTGAATAACAGACGAGCCTCCCAAACCCGCCCTCTTGCTTCCTTGGCCTGACATGTCACATGAGCTTCACTAGACACTCAGCTTTTGCATTTTCAGCTCACTTCAGGCTCCATCCAGGACACGTCCTGCTCTGAGTTAAAAAACACCAGGCAAAGTATTGCAACATGGACACGTGGAACATTCCTTGTTCCTTCTCGAGTGACTGTGGCAGCTGGAACTCCACCTTCCCTGCACTTGCTTTGAAACCTGTCCTAAAATCCATCTAGGAGGAAGTAGCCTGCTAGCAATGAAGGTTCCTGGCTGCCGGGAGAGCAGTTAGGTGGAAGGGGAGAGGCATGAAGTAACAGGTTTTCCTTTGGAATCTTTCACTGCCAGAGAGAGCACATGGCTGGAACCAACTACGTGGGGAGCTGGGAGCAGCCTGGGAAGAGGGCTCAGCCAGCTGGAAGAGAGGCAGCAAATCTTCAAACTAGGTTGACTAGCTTATTCCGGAACAGGGAGCCTTAACTCCCTCCCAAACTGAGACTGCCCCTGCAGGCTTCTTGGGGGAATCGCTGTAGCGCTAAGCAGGCAGTGACTGCACTGAGGTACCCATGTGCTGTTGGGTTATTGCAAGGAATCTGACTTTTTGGTCTGCGGAGGGAACTCGGGGAATTCAGAATCCTTCCCAGCGTTGCAGTTTCCTCATCTATAAAAGGGGGTAATCATGCTGGCTGGCTTTTCCAAGCATGTGGAGCGCTCAGCCGGGTTAGTTAAAGACTTAGATAAGCTCACAGAGGGTAAGGCCTTCACTGGGTGTTAGCCAAGATGGTCAAGGATGTAACCCCATGCTGTGATTGCCAGAAGCTGGGTGCGGATTACTTGATACGTTGTCTTGTTATATTCATGCCATCTGAAGCTTCTGGCCCCATACAGAATACTGGGCTAGATCAGTGTTTCTCAACCTCTGTAATATAAAGTACCCCCCTTTTTAAAATAGATAAAAGCAGTGATTTTTTTTTTTTTTTTTTTTGGTACCAGTTCTTGCTGGGCACATTCAGCAGTCCCAGTTGTGGGACTCATTGGGGGCGGGAGGCTGAGTACTGTCTCTCTTCCTCCCACAACAAGAAAAAGCACTATATACAAGTACCCCTAGTACCTACAGTTTTCAGACATACAATTTTTCTACCACTGCAATGCAATTGTTTAAGTAACTTAATCGTGACTGGTTGGTTGGAAGAAATGGCCAAGAGGCAATAAACTTGCCATTGCTCTTATGACTGTGTGTAAAAAGATAAATTAAAAAAAAAAGATGAACATCAAATAAGTCCAATTTTTTGTTCATAAAGTTGAGAAACACTGGGTTAATGTACCCTCTGGAAGAGCCTTGCAAACCCCTGGTTAAGAACCACTGGCCTAGATGGCCGTTGGTTTGACCGAGCATGGTTGTCCTTGAAATACTATATGAGAGTCATTCTCAGTCTTCTGGACCTTTCTTGTTCACCAGTGCCTGGCCTTGCCTCCTGTTGTGATCACCAGCCCTTGGCCCCCACCTCTCTCCTTATTTTGTGCTCATGCAAATCCTGCTCCCTTCCATTCAGGATCTCTCATCCTCCCTTGTCATTCACTGTTGCCTGCTCCTATCACCTCGCCCATTTGCCATAAGCTGACCCTCGCCTTCTTTCCCATTCAACCCCGTCATAATCTCCTCATTCTGTCTCCGTACTACAGCTTTCTGGCCCTGTCCGGTGAGAAAAGTGATGTGGGTTCTCCCTACTTTACAGGCTTGGACCTGTGGCAATGATGCCGGCGGCTGCTCCTCCTACAGGGAAGCTCTCTTCTAACCAGGTCTTCTACTTCTTCCCCATTGAGCTCTTGTTGTTTGAATAGTGTTGTTCTGGATTTCCCACTGGGCTAGACACTATCCATAATTCAGCCTGTTGGATGGGGTCTTCCTCCAGCTGTAAACAGATGGTATTTGACTAGTGATGAGAGGTGCTCATTGCTACTCCAGTCGTCTCGTTTTGGGGCAGGAAGCACTGTCGGGTGTGGATGTAAGAGCTCTAGCTATTGGAGAGCTGTCCATGGCTCCTATTCCAGGAGCAGGATGCCTCAGGAAATGGTGCAGACAGAGTAGCCTGGGTGCTGTGAATGCTGGCAGCATAGTGAGGGGTGGGACGCTTCTAACAAGGACGAAGAAAAGTGGGAGAGGGTCCTCTCCTCCTACTTCACAGGGAAGTAGATGGATAAGGTGCCCCTGAGGGCTCTTCACTGGAGTTTCCACATGGTGCACATACTGCAGCTCTGACGTATCGGAGTGTGAGCCCTCTGCTTGCAAATACTTTGTCTGTAGCAAGTGGGACATGTCCTCAGTAAGTGAAAACACAGGTCTTTCCCCTGATTCTGGGACATACTGGGACTTCAGCACACTAGTTTTAATTTTAAGGGGATACTGATGGCTTTCCCTTTAAGCTGTGCCTGTGGCCACAGGAAAAAGTCAAATGCCATCCAGCTGATTAGCAGAGTGCCCACAGCCTTCAACATGTGGTTCTATTGGTGGTGCTCATCTGCACTTGCCTCAGTGCACATAAAATTTATTCCCCACATGGATGGAAAAATTATTAGGAATGCTGGGTATTGCACAGGGTTTTTGTGGGATGGGAGGAGGCTGGGGGAACAGAGTAGAATTCTTGAGTGCAGGAAATTTGTTCTTGCTCTTGGCTTGTCCCTGACTGGCAGCCAGGCAGGCTACTACTGAGGCTTGTAGCAATCTGGGGAAGAAGGATGTTGGAGGCCTGATCCATCCTCTCCCCAGTGCTCTATGCAGTCTGTGCAATAGTTGTGGTGCACCTCAGGCTCTAGTGGCCTATAAGAAATAAATGTTGCTGCCCCAAGGAGTTTACAGTCTGTCTCGCACTGCAACCTCATCTCCAGGTGCCCTTGGACATTACAGAAAGTTACACTCCTGCCAGGGCAACTTTTTTTTGGAACCAGACTGCAACTGAAGAGAGATCTCAGGAATGGGGCACCTCTGGAGTTTGTTCTCTGCAACAGCTCTTGCATTGCTGAGATTTGCACTAACACTGAGATATATTAGAGATCCTTTCAGTAATCCTGGCTGCACACTGAGGAAAGGCCAGCCAGGTAGGTAGCTTTTCCTGGGCATAAAGCTTGGCCCTTAGTACAGGCATGCCTGAGTGCATGGCAGCTCAAGTGTTGGGCACTTGTTTGTATGGGTGTGTGAGACCATGGGGTGGGGGGGGGGAGAGAGAGTGCACTCTTGACTCCATGTGGGTGCCTTGATTGTGGGTCTGCTTGACTTTGACACGGGAGGTGGGAGGCCCTGTGTCTATCTACCTGCCTTTCATGTGTCACTGTGGAAATCCATGGACATCAGTGTTTTTCCTATTTATCTCGCAGATTGTGTCTGTTTTCTGCTCCTAGTTCAGTGGGTTTCCTTGGTTCACTGTGTGCTTTCCTGATTGTTTCTGTGCATCTCCCTGACTGTGTCTTTCTTGCTTCTCTATGACCCTGCATTTTTCCCTGACTGTGTGTATTTCCATGGCTGTTTGTCTCTCTCTCACTGTGTGCATGCATTTGGGCGTTTCTCTAATTCTGGCTCTGTGTGTGGTCCCCTCCCTTCTGTACTGATAGCCTAGGTCTCCCCAGATCTCCTGGGGAGAGCGGATGACTGTTGTGACTCAAATAGTGCAGTCCTTGTTCTTAATTCCAGGGTGTGGCACTCATTTGCTCCTTTGTTCTCATTCTGTGTGTATTTCTCTTGGCCTGAGAGTGACTTTGCTCTCCCGGTGCAATGCAATATCCCAGCATCCGCTCTGCTGGCAAGGAAGCAACAAGAAATGGAACAGCAAAGCCGTTAGCACTGCTCTCCTGTTGCAGACTCTTGTCTGGTGCCCATCTTCTCTCCCGTGGTATTAGACTCATTCGCATTTCATGCCATCACTGTTGCTAGAGTGGGCTGTTCCTCGCATATAACCCCCTCTCCCACTGCCTGCATCATCCTGCTTTGCAGAGACTGACCTGTCGCAGAGGGTCTCAGACTTGCAGTCTGTTCACCTGCCACAGCCAACACAGTTCCCTAATCTAGCCCGTCTGCCACGGCTGGCATGAGTCCCTGTTGCCTGGGGGAGTGTGTCTGTATCCTTCCACCAAGCTCAGCCCCTGCTCCACTCCCACTTCACCTCTTCCTGCCCCTGCTCTGCCTCTTCACTCCTCCTCCACTTCCCTCAAGTCCCCTCCCCTGAGCAACGGGGCCTGGGCGATTACCCGAGGGCATATCTGCTGATGGGAAGCAAGGGGGACAACTGAACGGGGCCCCAATGGTTCAAAGGGGCCTGTTGCTGCTTCTGCTGCTATGGCAGCAACAGTGGCCAAAGCGCCAGGCCCTTTTGAATTGCCACTGGAGCGCTGCTGTGAGGGCTGGGCCGGGGTGTGTGCCATGGTGCTAAGGGCTGACTGCCTGACGTCTCACCCCTTCTGCCACAGCCTCTGCCCTTTTCGGAGACGCAGAGCCAGCCCTCCCACACGTTCACCTTGTCCTGGGGCCTGACTGCCATGGGCTCTGGTATGGGGCGGCAGCAGAAATGGGCCTCCCCACACTTACCGCAGGAGCTGTGGGGAAATGGAGCGATGCAGCAGCCTCTGCTCTGCCATTTCTCAGGCCAGCCGAGTCGCTCTGCTTTGCGCCCTTTCCCTGGATCACAGGGACGTACTGGCAGTAAGATGGAGCTAGCAGCTGAAAGCCGTTCTAGCTCTGCTGTGCTGCTGCTGCTGGTAGCAGGGGCAATTCAGGGGGTTTAAATCACTTGGGTGCACCAGGCAGCACTGGGGGCTGTGTGCGAGCAAGGTGGGGTAGCATGCGGGTGGGAGGATGTGGGGGGATAGCACGTGGGGCAACAAGCAGGGCCAGGAAATACGTGTGTAGTGGGGAATGCACAGAGACAACTCCCCCACCCCGAGAAGAGGGAGGCCTGCCGGCTCGATAGAAGGACTTGAACACTGACACTGGCCCAAAAGTAAATTGAATTTAAGCCCCCGCATTAGTGTTCCCTGTAAGCCGAGCACTTTGGTAGCTGCCCAGGAGAGATTCACAGCTGATTAACAGAGCACCCACAACAGGCAGCATATATTTCTATTGGTGCACATCCACACGGGCCTTGGTTCATTTAACAATTTATTCTGCCCAGGGATAGAAAAAATTAGCAGGGACACTGGCCCATGGCCTGGGACCACCTGCCCCCTTCCCATTGTTGCCCTCTGCCTGTTGGCTTCTTAGAGATTCTCTTGTGTGTAAAACAAACCCTTGTGATTGCTGTAGAACTCAGTATCTCACCTGTCCCAGCTGGGAGGTCTGGTAGAGGCTTACACTTCTCACTGAGGCCGGGCGAGAGAACTAGTCCAGAGAGTTCAGGAGAGAGGCTGTCATATAAACCCTAGTTTTAGAAAAGCAGCAGGGCTTGTTCATGCTCCACTCCCATAACCCCTTCCCCAGGGGCTCTTGTGAGAGGGTGTGGCCAACCTCGTGTGAGCTGGTGGTATGCATGAATTTTTAAACACTCTTTTCATACGTGTTCCAGCGTGAAAGTACAGGTTGATGCGGATGTGCTGTGAACAAACACATATAAGGTTAGAACGAAGACCGTTTGTAACCATATAACACCTATTTCCTGAGACTAGTTAATCAGTTTCAGCTCTTTAACGCCCCCAGGCAATCCATGTACAAAGCAAGATGGGCCATGTGAATTCCTGGTGTAAATTGATTGCCCTCAGTGTTACATTGGGGGTGAGCCTGGTCCAATATGTTAAGGCTGTGCCACGAGTGATTACATAATGCACCAAGTGATCCACCGGGGCCCTTACTGAGGGTGGGGCGTGTGGCTGAAGCGTTACCTTGCCTCCTTTGGTGGTTTTGTATCGTAGGCTCATCCTTATCTAATGGGCATAAGCCCACCTCTCTGAGGTTGAGTGCACGTGATGGACAAAATCTTGCTGTTGATTTGCTTTAACTTCATGTCATTTGCAGTCACATGCAGCCCTGAGATTATGGGGGTAACCACAGGAATGGCAGGTCCTCCCTGATTGCCCTAGAAAGGGGCAGGGCAGTTCGACCTGACTCTGATAATGCCACTGCTGCTTAGATGAGAACCTCTGGGAGCAGAGCAAGCCCTTACCCCGCAGGCTTGGAACCAACGGAGGTTAATTCACGGTGCAGTGTGGTGGTTGCTTTCTAAGAGACAAAGGAGGATGTTGTTTCCATGTTCATTCCACACATTGTTCATGCAGCACAGCCCAGGGCTGAGGTGAATGTCTTGTCCCAGAGGAAGGAGGCTGTGCAGCTTTCAGGTTCTTCCACCCCAAGACTCCTTTGTGTGGAGCAGGGCCATGTGATTACAGCGTCTGCTTGGGAAGTGGGAACAGGAGTTCTGGTCCCTGCTCAGTGTGTGACCCTGGGCAAGTCATGCTCCTGCTCGGTGCCTCAGTTTCCCCAATCTGGGAACGAGGATGATGATTACTCCTCCCACAGTGGAGGGGTGGTTTGGAATTAAATCAGTAATGCTAGTAAAACACAGTGGCCACCTCCAACAGAAAGGGGATACATAGGATTAATGGTTGTGTGATTTGGAGCAGAAGGGGAGGTAGTGTTCCCATGTTAATTCAGTCTTGGGTTGCACTGATGGTTCTTTGACCTGCATCCTCTGTAGCAGGCTGGGAGGACAATTGTGTCTCTGTTCATTCATGGGCATCTCCTCCGCCCTGTGGCAGTGTAGCCTAATGTGCATCTTACGGGACCAACCTCTCGCTCCCACACTGTGGTGCTGCTCCAGGGGCTCTGAGCTGCCACACTGACAGGGGCTTGCTTGCTGCATTTAATCATGGAATTCATTCCCAGCAGCTGTTCTGTATTGTGCCAAAAATCCAGAGGAGCCATATTGCCACTGGCTGGGTGTGCTGCTTGTAGCTGGTCTGCAGGAGGCTTCCTCTCCTGTCCTGGGGGTCTGGCATTCAACACTTCACTAAAGAGATGTGTAGCCTAGTCCAAAACGTCCCATGCTATTTGTGGGAAGTGGGAATCAGATCAAGAGCTCTCGGGGAGGATCCTGAACTGAGAGACCGAGCGGCTGGAGACACCAGGAGAAAAGGAGGAGCAGGAGGAGGAAGGAAAATAGGAGAAAACAGACTACAATCTCTTCTGGTCTTGACTGAGGGGGTGAGAGATGAAAGGGAAGGGGCCCAGGCTGCAGAGTCGCCCACCCACTATTTCCCATGTTCCTGAAGGACCTTTGGGACTTGTCTATGCTGAGACAATAGAGTGACTGTGGGGAAAGGGGCAGCCAGAGCTGAGGCCTGCGGGGAGGTTCTAATCGCTGGCAGTTGCTAGCTTCTCCCAGTTGCCCAGGCTTCTTCTGGTGTTCTTACTGTCTTAAAGGGAAGGGAGTTGTAGAATATGGGGCATTCCCATGACATCAACTGCCAAGGAGAAAGACAGCCGTGGGGGAGAGTAGAGGCTCAAGGTTAGAAGCAGGCAGAGAGCTTCAGCAGAGGATACAGGGGCCTTTGGGGTTTACAGAGCAGGGGCGGCCCCTGTCTGGATGAGGCAGGAGAAGTCTGATGTTCAGAGGGGGCAGAGCCAGCCCCCTTCCTCCTTGGAGGAGTAAATAACATTTCCCATTGCTGGTTTCTTCAGCTGAGCCACCTGCCACCCCCACCTTGTGAGGATGCTCTGTTACCTGATTTGCCCATTACTTTGGGGTATATGCTCATTTATTCGGGTTGCTCTTTTGAGATGATCCGTAAGTCTATCACTGTGCTGTTTGTGTCACTGGTGTTCTCATGTGGAGCTCTACTTCTCCCTTCTACCAGCTGTCGTGCCGTTGAGCTATCTTGGGTTCCCTGGGGCTGGGTTCTTCCCCACCTGAGAGTCAGGCGAACACACGCATATGCTAACAAAGCATATCTGAGAGGACTGGTTAAATCAGCATCCAGAGGCTGACCACTTGTATGTGCCTGGACTCAGTGGGCTGGATGACACAGTGATGCCAGGCTGTGACCGTCGTGTGCCCTTGGACTCATTGTGCTGGCTTAAACAGAACTTTAAACTGCCACCCCTCATATGCCTCCAGGTTCCCTGCTTTCACGCCACAGATGTTCTGCTAGTAACCCACTTGATGAGCAAACCCTGCAGATTTTTGGGGCACGACAGGAAGTGTTGATAAGTGAATGGGGAAACCAAAAACAACATCCCCAAGAGGGGTGATGGGGGAAGATGGAGAGAAAGAGAAAGTAGTAACCAGCTTAACCATACAGTTATCTATTTCCAGGTGGTAACCATACAAGTGGAGCCAAACAAATAAAACAGCTACAATATTAAATCTGACTGTAAAACTTTGGGCTAGCAAACCATAACTGATGACAGAAGGCAGGGGCAGCAGGCTATACTAAAGAGAGATCCCGCCACTCCTGTGAAGCTGGAATTGATCAGGGTTCCCAGCTGGTGATGGGAGCTGGGAGTCTGGAGTGTTGGATTCAGGGTGAGCAGACCCCACAGCACCATCGGTCAGGAGAAGATGGAACTGTTGCAGAATTTAGATCTGGGCATTGGAGTACTTTACTTGAGTGCAGGGGGTGGGGGTGGACAAAGGGGGCAGTTACCCTTGGGCACAGCAATACAAAAGGGCCTGAAGGAGCAGTGGTGGCAGCCCTAACCCTTCCATCTGAGGCCCCACTGCTTCTGGGGGCATGAAGCAAAGCGCCCTGCCTTGCCCAGGAGCCCGGCAAGGCTGCTGGCCCCACAGCTTGAGTGTGGGTAGGGATTTTTGAAGGGCAGCAACAGTGGATCAAGGGGGAACACTAGATTTGTTAATGGGTAAACTGATGATTCAAAGGGGTATTCCAAAGTTTTGTTTGGGCATTAAAGAGAATAGGAACTGATCTTTCCGGGCTGTGTCCAATGTTCCTTCAAAGGAGCTCAAAAAGCAGTTAGGCAGCTTCAGTATTTTGGATACCAGCAGAGGAGTTATCACTAGAATTGGTCTGATAATTACTGGTCTGGGTGCATGTAAGTGTGGATGCTTTAGCGTGTGGTGCAGAGATTTCCCATCAGGCATTGCTCTCCTGCTTTTTGTGCCCCAGAGTTCAGTGTGGTGCTTGCCTTGGAATTTCTGTTCTCCTTTCTGTATGCTAATGGAGATGCCTTTCTCGAGTCACATTGGCTGGATACTGTGTTCTGGTTCCCCAAGGACACGGAGATGGTAGGTAATAGCTCCCAGTTCTGCAGAAAGAAGAGGTTGCAGGGGGCTGGGAATTGACAGGTTTTGCCCCCGCAATAATGTGAGAGAGAAACCTACCTCCTGTCTTCATGTCAGGCTCAGATTCCCTCCCCCCCCCCCCGGGGGGGGCAAAAAATGCTCTTTTGTCTAAAGCAGCCAAAACCTCAGTGCCATCTCTGGTACTGCAACCCCAAGACCAACCCTACAATAATAAATGTGAGCATGTGTAGCCCTGTAAGCCTGTGCAACCCTACACCATAAACCTGGGTGTGTGTGAGCAACCCTACATGAACAAACTGCTGAAGACAGAGTCCAGCTCTTGGCAACAGCGCTACATAATTGACAATCCACTGTGCTCATGGGAAGTGTTCCCTGTAAGCTGTGCGCTTGTGCAGCCACTCAGGAGAGGTTCAAATGCCGCCCAGCTGATTAACAGAGTGCCCACAGCTAGGTTTGTTTTCTACTGGTGGTGCACATTTGCACATGCCTCAGTGTACATAAAATTTATTCTGCACATGGATGGAAAAGATTAGAGGGAACATTGCTCATGAGAAGCGTGCATGGATGGATGTAGCAAAGAAAGGGATTTCAGGGTCATGCTGCTGTGAGGGGAAGTTTGTAACAATGCCTTGATTCTAAAATTATGAACTGTCTTTTAACAATGTCCTCCTGATTGCCATGCACTATTAACATTCACAGACATATTTCCCAAAGCTTGCTGAGCCCTTCTTATCACTGCCGCTGCTTGCCTTTTGTATCACAACTTGTGGTTTGCAGGAGTTTCAGACAGGCTCACAGTTCATTCCAAGGGCTCAGGGGAGGGTCATTTGCACGTCTTGTCCCAGTGATTAACCTACTGGATGAAACAAAGTACTGCCTGATAAAGACACTCCAGCCCTGACTCAGGAAAGCATATAATTGCATTCTTAATTGTAAGCATGCAATTAAGTTCCATTGAAGTCAGTGGGGTTTAGTCACATGCTTAGGTGCTATGCTGAATAGGCAGGCATGTGTTCCTGGATCAGGGCCAGGCTGCACAGATGTCCACGTAGATTAAACGACAGCGAGCTGGGGACAAGTGCTAGGCTGCTCTGCTGCTTTGTCCCTTGTTTGGGAGCTGCACCTTAACCTAATTCAAACCCTCAGTATTAGGCTTCAGCAAACTTTACAAAATGTAAACATTTGATGTGTCAACAATACCATATTAGCAAACCCCATGCCCAGATCCTTATGATGATGGGCCCACAGGAAATGCCTTAGACCAGTGGTTTTCCATTCTGTGGTCTATAGACCTCTGGGGTCCAAATATTATGTGTAAGGGGTCTGTGAAAGATTATTGTTAAAGGTTGAACCTCTGTCTGTAATCTGGCATGATTTTAATTAGCTGGATGACCACTTATAGGTGTGGCCAAATTTCCTGTGGTCCCATAAAGTTTATTTCCAGCCACCAGTCCTGGCTCTAAGTGTTCTGTGCTTTTATTTAGCTTTCATTTACCCCTAAATGTTTTCTGTGAGCCCAGTCAGCAGTGGAAGTGTTGGTAATGCTACTAAACAATATTGATTTCCCATAAGCTGGCAAATTCTCCCATCCAGCACTGGTCAGGCACGGAAGGTGTTGGATGAGAGAGGCTCAACCTGTACCCCATAACAGTAATTTTCAACCAGCGCACCACAGACTGTCTGAAATTTCCAAAGGGGTCTGCAAATTGAATTAAAAAAAGGTTGAAAACCACAAAGGTGGTCAGGCAGCCCTTCTAGAATGTCATGTACTTTTTTTCTGTTTCCTGCCTGTTGTTTAGTGAATTACAAGCTATTTGTGTGTAAACAGAAGCCGTGTTCTCTCTAATCTGCTCCCTTGGCCTGAATGATTCATGCAGTGAGGATACTATTCAGCAGCTGTGACAATACAATCACTTACCCAGCTATAAAGTGGGGCATCAGCAGCCCTGGTCTGAATATCACTGAATGAAGCAACCCGATTTAGAATGGAAAATGCTGCTGTTTACACACTTACATGCTGGTGCAATCACTAGAGGTGGGGAAGGAAATAACGTTTAACCCTGAAACTGTGCTTTGAATCACCTTACCAGATAGGGGCCCTGTCATCATGCCGGTTTTATAAACGGGCACAGGTGGTGCACATGGCAGTTGAATGGAATCAGTTTTTCAAACGTTGTTTTATAAAACACCTTTCTAAATTGCAGACTTACCTAGCTTTCCAACCCCTTGACAAATCCCTTGCTGTATAAAACAAAGAAAGCAGTCCAGTAGCACCTTAAAAACTAACAATATTATTTATTAGGTGATGAGCTTTTGTGGGACAGACCTACTTCTTCAGAGCTGGAAAATTACTGAGAGAAAAAAACTGAGGAATCAGTTAAATAGGGAAGAAGGAAAGAGAAAAAAACACTCTGCGAAGTATCTATAAACTTAAGTGGGATTTCTGCCATCTCCGAGACTGTTCACCCTTGCTGTACTTTCACCGTGAGTATGTTTGCTGTATGTTCACAGTGTTTGCTTTCTGATCACTGTAATGAAAAAAACCCCTGTTCTGTGCTTAGCGTGATTATCTAGAGATCTCGGCCAGCATGCCTGGTGCTGTACAAAACCCAGTGAAAGATGCTGTCCCTGCTACATGGGGCTTATGTGTCCTGCACAGACCAGATACAACTTTCCTGAAGCAAAAACGAGGGGTCCCAATTCTTTGTTAGTCTGTCCCTGAGCTGAGCACAGGAATAGCAAGTGAGAATGGGTGAGGTAAAGGGGCTTTAATCTTCCTTTGTAATCCCTGTGTTGTGGAGCTACTTGGGTACCCTGTAGCCGTCTCTGTTTGTAGGGTCTTATGGAGCTGAGGAAGCCAAGAATACCAGTAGAAGGGTGTGGTCTGTTTACTTCCTGACGCCCCTGAGGGAGTGAGTTGGGCTATCATGTAGCTGCTCCAGTTGTTCTGTGCTGGTGGCAGTGTGGCCATCATGAATCTCAGCCTTGGTCCATACTAGGCAGGTAGGTTGATTGCAGATATGCAATTCTAGCTACCGCAATTGCGTAGCTAGAATTGACTTGTCTGCAGTCAGCTTACATGGCCATCTACACAGAGGGAGGTTGATGGCAGAAACTCTCCCACTGACCTCCCTTACTCCTTGAGATAGCAAGGAGCGCAGAGGAAATCTGCCAACCCCAGACAGCTTGATTTCACGCATCTCTACCAGGCACATGAAATCGAACTCCAGAAGATTGACCCTGCACAGGTGGATCTTCCCGGTAGCATAGACAAGCCTTGAGACTTTGATGTTTTCTTTAAGGCCCCCACTGTTGGAGTCAGGTGAGTTCATGAGTCTCAGCCTCCTTTAAAAAATGAACTGTAAGTTTTTAGTCCCAGTGGTTGCAGAGGGAACCTTAAAATACAACCCCAAGTGCAGCTGAAAAGCTCCAATGCCAGAAGGCAAAGGGAAAGAATTTATTATTTACCTTCTCCCAAAAACCCTCCTGAATTTTAGTCAGTCACATGATTTCGGTGGGGGTCTGACTCATGATTTTGGAATGCTTGGGAAAAACCCATTCAGATAAGAAGTTAGAATGGCCTCCGGGCAGCTCCAACTTATGCCAGCCGGTAATGACTCACAAAGGGCTGTTAGATCAGATGGGGATCACCAGAGAGCACCAGTGGTCTGAGCTCTGTGCTGTCCTGTCCCCACTGCCCAACCCCCATAGTAGTTTGGTGCAATCATGGTGTAGAGCCCTTTTCACTGGGAGTATTCCACTCCTGCCCCTTCTAGTGTTTTTGTGCCCTGCAACATGGAGAAATGTCACCAGAGTTTGTAAAGCTTGCCCCAAGTGACAGTGGTTCTGTAGGACTAAGCCAATGCATCAGTGATTGCTTAGCCTGGGGTAATCAAGTCTTTTCTGTCAAGGTCCAAATTTCTTGTTCCAGATAGGGTCAAGTTCCAGGCTCCAGAGAAAATTAATACAAAAATAATAACAGTAAAGATAATGAGTAAACAAAAAGTTTTTGTCCTCTATTCGAAAGCATCTGGTGGTCTAGATTTGGCTCCCAGCCCATCTGTGAACTACCCCTTGCTTAGAATGTCAGTTCTCTGGGGGAGGGTCTGTCTTTTTGTTCTGTGTGTACTGCACTAAGCACAATGGGTTTTGGTCTCTGAGTGGGATTCCCAGGTACTAATACAGTCTACTTACTAAATCATATGTGACTGAATATGAATTTTTGTCCCTGGATAAATTACATTAATTACTTGATTAGCATTAATTTGGTAACCTTTATGCTCCTGTTAAGTATTAACTGTTTTCATTTTAAAAAATGGGTAAACCGAGGCACTGAGCAAGTAAGTGGCTCACCCAAATCAGGGGCATAATGGAGAAGAGAATCCAGGGATTTGACAGCCAGGCTCTGTTGTTTAACCATGAGACATTTCCTATCCTGAACAGTTTCAATGATTCATAGGTAGTCTGGGTTCCCAGCTAGCATGGCTATTGCAGTGCCTGAATGCTTGTCTAAAAGTCTCATGACTCAGTTTTTCCATCTGTTGGGGCAACTGCATTGAGGATGTGTCCAGGACGGACTGTTCCCAATACTGCCAGTTCCCTTGCTGCAAAATGGTTGTTTCCAAAGCAGGCACAGAAATATCAGCAACACCTCTTGGGCCCTGAGTCGCCGTGGCATTTTTTTTTCAGCCGGCACACCCAGCTGCAGAGGAACCCAGAGCAAGGGCCTGTCTGGGCAGGACACAGATCAAATTGCATTACACACACAGGCTGGGTGAGGACAGAAATGTAGGTAAAAATTAACAGGAATTGTGGATGGATTCTTTCCAGCTCTTTAGACTTACCTACAAGATGTTTGCTGTGACTTAGGAGATGAAAAGCTGAGGTGTCCTGAGCAGAGTAGGTGGGTGTCAGTGTCCCGGTCAAAGTGGAAGAACAACTGTGTCTCCTGATCTGAGCAAGGGCCTTGTATTGCCACTTCCATGCAGGTTACAAAGTGGGTGTTACTGAGTAATGAGGCTGAGGTAGACAAAGCAGAGACAGCTGGTCCAAGGAGGATGGCCCCTTTGGTGCCCACATGAGGGAGAAACATAGTGGGAGACGGGTGTGTGTGTGTGTGTGTGTGTGTGTGAGGATTTTAGTCCCCTAGTTAGGTGGCATGTGTTTCCTACTGTTCTGTAGTAACTGGAGGTGTGTGCCTCAGTTTCTCTAGGTAGAGCATCAGTGCATAGTTGATGTGTGTTTCTGTGTGATGACTTCTTACACCTACACAATGGGCTTTCATGCCATTTTCAACCTAAACAACCAGGTGACACCTTTTTTCTCACAGAAACAGGACAAAGGCGGGAGGAGGGGCCTGGTTGGTTGTGTTAGAACTGGGCTGTCGGGGTGCTCCTGGTTTCTGTGCTGACAAGTCTGTTCTATGCTGTGGTCCCGTTGACTAATAAACCTTCTGTTCTCCCTGCTGAATGAGAGTCACATCTGACTGTGAATGGGGGTGCAGGGCCTGGTGCTCCCCATGATCTGTGACATTGAGGAATCAAGAGGCTCAGAGACTTCATCATTCGAATGAGATTCATTTTAGGGTGTGCTGTTCTAAAAGCACATATTTTAAAGGGGAACATCTGGACAGATGGAGAAGAGAGGCTATACAGCTGGATCTGGCTCATGCTGTAGCCCCTTTTTACCACTTTGGAGAAGTCCAGAGCTGCCCAGCTAATGTGGGGACAGGGCCCAGTGAGAGGAGAGTTCACTGCTGCTCTCTGATAATCCCCATATGATCTAACAGCCAATTGGGGGCCATCACCAGCTGCCATAAATCAGAGCTGCCTTGAAGCTGCTCCAACCTGTAGTGTGGCGTGAACTAGCCTCATCATGAGAGAAAGAATAGAAAGGTGATATACAGTTATTTTTGCAGCCCATTCTGGCCAAGCTCAGCTCAGCCTGAAAGTCAGGGACACACACTCCACACCCTGGCTCCTGTTTAGTCTCCTGTTTTTGCATTACTCTGGAAACTTTACATGGGGGCAGGAGTTCTTCCAATGCAGCTGACTCACCTTGCTGGGAGTCTCAGTAGCGAGAGCTGGAGCAGGACTAGATAAGCCTCACTAAGTACGCTGATTGAATAATGTTTGGGGAGTCAGCAGCAGGCATTATCTCTTGGTGTACTCTACCTATGCTAACAAAACAAAGCAGCAGAAATTAAGCACTTTAAAGACTAACAAAATGATTTATTTGGTGATGAGCTTTCCTGGGATGGACCCACTGTTGCTCCTACCCTGGGGTCCGTCCCATGAAAGGTCATCACCGAATAAATCATTTTGTTAGTCTTTAAAGTGCTATGTATCTGCTGCTTTGTTTTGTTGGAGGACAGACCAGCACAGCTATCTCTCTATTACTATTCTATGTATGCTGTTAACAGAGGCCTTGGGCCAAATTCGGAAAGGTACCTAAATGCTTGAAGATGTGGATTGGCAGCTATTGGGAATTTCAAAGGCAGCAGAGCAGGCTGAGCAGAGTAGTGGGAGTTAGGCACCAAAGTGTATTTGAAAATTCCAGCAACTGCCCACCTGCATCTTTAGATGCCTAAATACGTTCAACAATCCCACCTCTTGTGGCTTCGGAGCTATCAGACGAGTAAGAAATTCAACTGCCCATGCACAGAAAGAAGACAGTAAAATTCTGACCCATTGTTCCCATTCCTGTTGCTGCCATTTCATTTTTACCTCTTCGCTAGTAAAGATCTACCTGACTTAAAGATGATCCTTGCCAGAGGGAGAAAACAGCAGGTTCATTCAAGCTTCAGCAACGACCAGACCTGTCTCTTATTCCTAATGTAACATCTCAGGTCAGCCAGCACACCAGAAACAGAGAGCAACATTCTTAGTTTAAAAATTGACCACAAGTTTCAAAGTACAAGCGAGAAGTCAACCTCTGTGTGTCTGAATTTCAAAGGGGAATTCTAACACAGTGTATATCCTCTCCCAACCTTACTCTCTGGGACCATGAGATTAGTGATGAGCAGGCAAGATCAGAGCTAATTTGGGGGCAGCGATATGGTTTTCAGCCTGGGGGCTGAGTCCCAGATGCAGTGTTTATTTCACCTTATTCTGTAGAAGTTTGGGTAGATCTCTCTGTACCTGGTTTCCTGATCTGTGAAACGGGGATATGAGAGAGCGAGAGAGTGTGACAGAGAGAGTGAGAGAGAGAGAGTGTGAGAGTCAGTCTTGTGAAGATGAAAGCATTCAAAAGAGAGAGACTCAAATGCTGTGATACCGAAGGCCGTAGTGATACCTAAAATCTGTAATGTGTTGGGGGAAAGGAGTGTTATAGGAATGAGGCAACAAAACCTAGCAAAAAGCATCTGAACGCCATTCGTCTTATGTTTTTTTATTGACCTCCAATCCCTAAAGCCTCTTAAATGCTGCATTGGTCTTTTGGAGCTGCACTGCAAAGACTAATAACATTCAGAGAAATTTGCTCTTCTCCTGTCCCAAGGTTAATGATGGTTGACTTGGGTGTGTCTGGAGTTTTAATAGCAAAGAAAACGTTCTGTTGTTGCGAGAAACCGCTGTCACGAAGGAGGATCCTGCAGTGAGCTCAGCTGTCCACTGCTAGCTCAATCCATGGTCAGACCCCCAGGAACAAGTATGCTTTAGCTTTTTCCCTCATGCTCCTTGTCCTGGGCTTTGTCAACTGTTTTGTCCCAGACAAAATACTTGGCTCTTGGATGGGAGATTTGAGCATGGATGTAACTGAGTCCTCACCCACCAACAGCTTTGTACATCAGACCCCTCCCCTTGAACAGGCAGCAGATGTTGCTTGGAAGTCATCAAGGAAGAATTGGTGCACAGGAGTGATGTGACATCAGTGGCTGGGCTCAGTACTGGGGCAGGTTGCTATGTACTGCGCAAACTGGTCTAGCTCTTGCTCCTGCTTTTAGCTCCAGATAAAGTCACAGAAGTCCAGCTGGCATAATAAATGCATGGCTCATTGGGGGGCAAGGGCAATGTCCCCTAGCAAGCTGACACTGCAATGTGTCACTTGACATTGTCACTACCTAGTTAACCATGGTTAATGATGAGTCCAGCAGGACTCTGAGGCTTTGCATCACCCTAATAAATGAGGGGTAGATGCCTGTAGTTGGAGGGAAGGCCAGTGTCCTGGCTTGAGCCAGGAAACATTTTCCTCTCCCAACTGGTATCACTTTGGTCTTGCTTGGGTTGAGTTGGAGCCAGCTGCTTTTTATCCAGACACTGGTCTCTGCTAGGCACTGTAAGATCCTGCAACGGTCTTGGCTGCAGCTGCAGAAAATGAATTACACAGCTGGGTATTATGAGTGTATTGCTGGCGGTGGAAGCCTCAGCCTCACACCACCGTTCCAGCTGCCTCTTGTAAACACTGCAGATGACTAGGCAGAAGAATCCTTGTGGGACTCGGCAGGGCTTGTAGGGAAAAATGACTATTACCCTCCTTGCCCCCACAAACACCCAGGTCTTTTCTGAGAGGAAGAAGTGGTCTTCTTATAGTGCTGGGCTGTCTACTCCAGCTGTGTCATGGAAGCAGGTCAGCAATACTGGTACTTCACTTCCCTAACTAGTGCCATGAATAGGACAATAACAATAGATGAGCAGGGGGGTGGGAGAAGGCGGAGGAGAGAAAGGGCAGAAAGCCCAAGATGACCCTTGTGGAAAGGTCTGGCCAGAGTGAATCCACTTTTACAGCACTTGAATCTCTTGTATTGTACTGAACAGCCCTAGACACAGGACTAGGTACAGTTATTTTAATTTGGGATTCAGGCCATACCTGTAAAATGAGACTGATGTAATGGCTGCAGTTACTTCATGAGCATTTTTGTCACTCTGTTGAAATCATCAGAGAGAGGATGTTTTCATCCTCATTTGCCTCTTTAGCACATCTAATGGGATAGTTTTCCCTGCAGGCAAATGGTTACTCTTTTTTATTTTCATCATGCCTTGGACAATGCCCTGTAACTGAGTGCAAAGATATTTTAAAATTGGTTCAGTTGCTACTTGATGAAGGGAAAGATGTGAAAAATACATAGGCTTTTTGGAAGGCCAGTGAGTCATTAGCAGATGTTTATTATTTTTTTTTTAAAAAAGGCAGCACTAATTAGGATTACCTTTTACCCTGCATAGTTCAGTTATTTTTAAATTAGTCACATGCACTTTTCATGACAAACTCATTTATTATGTTTTTACACCCCAGATCCGTGTAAGGTGGCATTGGTAGGGCCTCATGGACACACAACGTATGCTTTGTGGGTAGAACCCTCACAGCTGGTTCTCAGGGTATGTCTACACTACCCGGTAGATCACCCTGGTCAGGGTCAGTCTTCTGGGGTTTGATTTCTTGCACCTAGTGGGGATAGTGACAGAGAGAAAGCCGTGCTAGTCTATATACTATCAACACAAAAAAGCTGTCAAGTAGCACTTTAAAGACTAACAATAATTTATTAGGTGAGCTTTCGTGGGACAGACCTGCTTCTTCAAACCACAGCCATACCAGAACTGTGTGAAATCAACCTATCAGGGGTTGACACCTATACTCAGTCTTGCAAGGAATAAGGGAGGTTGACAGGTGAGTTTCTCCTCTTGACCTCCCTCAGTGAGGATGGCCAGGTAAGTCGATCGTAGATAAATTGGTTACAGCTATGCAATTTCAGTGAGAGGAATTGCATATCTATGTCCGACTTTAAGGTCTCATGTAGACCTGATTTCAGATGTGAAATCAGCATGTAATCATTGCTTCCTCTGGGAGTGGGTGGCCTTAGGAGGGGCCAGGATTTGCAGGAAATCCATCATTGTGGAGTCATGATGCAGTCCTGCGAGTACACTGATATTTATGTCCAGGTTGCCACTAATACCACAGTAGTTCAGGTGGAATGAATTCTGTTGCAGGGGTTAGTAGTTAGGCCACACACCTTTTGGTGGAAAGGGGGAAAAATGGAAGGGGATAAATACAACACTTTATCTAAAATGTTATTGAAGGGTAAGGGTAAAAAGGCAAGCCAAGGGCCCAGACTAGGAGCAATTAGAAAATCTAGTTTAAATATTATAGTGGAGAGCTAAGGTTTGAAGAAGTTGAAGAGGAGGAACAGTGCAGGGGGGAGTCTGAGCCCTGCTGCGGGAGGAGAAGGGGACCCAGAATACACAATCAGTATCCACATTTCCAGTACAGAATCTTTTTCATGTATTTGTTAAACCAGCGCTCAGCAAGTTTTCTCACCTCGTAGCACACTTCAGCACTAATTTCACAGCATGCCCAAAATATATAACCCAATCCCTTTCCCCAGAACCAGGCCCTCTAGCACCCTGCTCTAGAATAGAACCCAAAAGTCCTGGCGCTCAGCCCCCTGCTCGACTAGACTCTACCTCACTGGGATAGAAACCAAGAGTCCTGGCTCACAGCTGCCTGCTCTAACCACTAGGCTGCACTCCCCCCTGCTCCTTGGGGAGATAGAACCTGGGACTCCTGGCTCCTACCTCCCTCCACTAGACTCCCACCCTGGCACACAGGTTGCGGAGCACTGTGTTAAACAAGACACTCAGCATTATACAAACCACAGAATACACACCCTAAGAACTGACCATGTGAATGAAGTAGATCCAGGAAACAGATATGTAGAAAATCTGTATCCTCATCTAATCTGCAAAAATGGTCCACTGATATCTGCAGATTTGCAGGCCTCTACAAACAAGCACAGGGAAGCTCAGAGGAGACGGGGGCTAGTTTCCGGAGGGTGAGGTTTAAAATCTTTCTCGCTGTTTCTAGATGTTGGCAAAAGTCATTGGTATTTGGGCAGACTATTATGAGTCTCTATGAAAGGTTGCATTGTAAAGAGCAATCAAGCAGCCTACACAGTTAAGAAAAATACATCTGCACAATAACCTATGTATAGATTACCTGTTTGTTACGTAGCCTGGTAACACAAAAAATGCGCTTTCTGCTTTCTTGCAAGGTTTGTAGCCGGCCTCTCAGTTTTAACCCAGGAATATTGCAAGCTGCAGGCTGACAGGATGTATTGCTAGCCACCACAATGTATCATGTCAAAAATCAGCCAACTAATAGCTCTGACAGGATGCATAACAGCTCCTTTGGAGGCTTCAGGATGCATCAACAGGAGATGAATGGAATCTTGAGAGAGCAGAGCATGATTCAAGCAATCCTTCTGGCTCACATACACAACACTCCCACTGCAGCTATTTTGGCAGCCTGCTTTGACATTCCCCTTCCCTGAAATGTTTTGTGTCTGTCTGGAACTGTTTGTGTTCCTCATGCAGAGGTGGATGCATGATGAGAGTTGTAAGTTTGTCTGGGATTAAACTGTTTCCAGTAGATATTTATAGGGCTTTCATTACCACAGTGTCTGAACATTAGCTTTGGATACACTTAGTTGTACTACTGACAGAAATACACAATGCAAGTAAACTTTGCTGTGCTCGGTGTGGGCTTTTTACACTTGAAAGGCAGAAATTTTCTTCTCATGGCGTATCTTACATTTACTTATTTCATGAATACTGTGTAATAAAACTGCATCATACAACTAAAGACCCACTATCATTTTATTTTCCCATTGAAACAAGGACAGCCAGGAATTTGACACAGAGCACTTCCTAGGAATGAATGACCAACAAAGGGTTAATGGTTCTGGTCCCGCCTAGGCCACCAGTTTGCCTGTAATACTCAGAAAGTGTACCCTTTATTAGCTTTGTCGTCATTCATGAACAATAGGACTCTGCTTTGCTTTCAGGATATCATCGAGTGGCAGGAGTTGTGTTCAAAGCACTGGTGTCCTACCAGGCTGCCTGCAATAAAAAGGGAAAAAACAATCATGAAACCGGAAGTAATCTCTCCCTCCTAATTTCCTTGCACTGACTTTGTTGTTCTATGTAACTTACCTCTCTTGTGAAGATTGTGTACAGTCCTGTAAGGTGAGGTGTGCAACTTAAAATGTTTTCGCTTACCGTTTTTGAGATGGTCTCAGAGGGGTAGCTGTCCTGTGAGTCTGTCACTTCCCAAAAAATAAGCAGTCCTGCAGCACCTTAAAAACTAACCAATTTATTTATGAGGTCATGAGCCTTTATGGGTAAGACCCACTTCTTGAATCTGAAGAAGGGGGTCTTACCCACAAAAGCTCATGACCTCATAAATAAATTTTAGTCTTTAAGGTGCTGCAGGACTGCTTGTTTCTAGGAAATCAAGATGTCTGGTCACCCTAAGTAACTGAGATGTAATTTTTATAGTGGAGGTGCCATGAGCCATTGAACCAAACAGTAAATCCTGTATATAATGAAAAACATTTCCAGTCACAGTACCCGCCACCCACCCTTGTTCCAGCACCTATGGGTGCAGACCTGCCCACAATCTTTCAAGAATTCAGGAGGTGCTCTGATATCTCACAGATTGGCAGAAGATTAGACAGATGGAACACCCAGTTTGCTTTAACCATTAGACTACGCTCCTGTCCACGACCTCAGCAGCAGAACCCCCGGTCTTTCAGCTGTAAGCTCTCAGTCCCCAGCTTCATCCAAGAGACTCTTCCCTCACTTCCATTGTAATGCTGGAACTGCGGGGCTGATATTTCAATAACTGACCCGCCCTGGCTGGAATGCGAGAGGCGGTTTTTCAAGGGATGCTGGAAATGTGCCAGGTTCCCCCGGGATGGTGCTGAGCAGCCAGTTTAGTGGAAAAGGACAATAAAAAGACAGCCCCTAATCAAAGGAAGCATCTCAATGGAGACACCCCCCCCCCCCCCGGCAACACACACCAGGGGCCAGCGCGCCGGGGAAGCAGAGGGACGAGTGGGCTGGTGGGGGTGGGTGACACCCCGTCCCGAGCCAGGCCCTGCATCCTGCGGTGGATGAGTCCCCCCTCCGCTCCCCTCTGATCAGACTCCGTCCCAATGGGGCGTTTCTCTCCCCAGCCGGCTCCCGGGCTGCAGCTGCCTCGGGAACCCTTCCCCAGCCGCGCGGAGATTAACCCCCTAATCTTAGCCCGCCCCTGCTGTCCCCCCCCAACCCCAGCCCTCCTCTGGCGCACGCCCCGCCCCTTCCTCAGACCCCCCCCCAGGCTCAGCCCCTGCTGGCCAAGGCCGCTGCCCTGTCCCCCCCCGCCCGCCCGCCGCCGCGGTCCCCGGGCAGCGGGCCGGGATGGGCGGTTCGGGCCGGGCCGGGCCCCGCTCCGGTGCGCCGGGCGCGGGCTGAGGCGCGCCGGCCCCGGGCTGAGCGCGCTCGGGGAGGCGGGGAGAGGGGCCGGGGCAGAGTCGCTCCACACCCCAGCGCGCTCCGCAGGCCCCGCCCGTCCGTCCAGGAGAAACTTTCCCGGCGGCTCCCTTGGCGCGGCGGGGCCCCGGAGCAGGCGAGTCCCGCGGGGGAGGGGAGGGGAGCCCAGCCCCGGGCCGGCGCAGGTGAGGGGCCTGGGCGCGGGGGTTCCAGCGTGGGGCGCAGGAGGCTGGCCCCGGGGGCGCGTCCCCCCACCCCGGATGGGGAGCTCGCCCCGCTCGGGGGCTCCCGCGGCCGGAGCGTAGCCCAGGCGAGCTCTCCCCGCCGGGAAGCCGGGCTTCCTCCGAGCCACCCTCCCCTGGCCGGAGATGGCCGGGAGGCGCTCGCAGGCTGCACCTGCGGCGGCGGAGGACACGTGGATCCCCGCGGCAGGGCAGGAGAAGGGGGGCGGGCCTGCCGCCGAGGGGCCCCCGAAGAAGAAGAAGCCCAAGTCTGGCCTGCGCCGGGCTTTCGGCTGGCTGCGGGGCAGGAGGAAGAAGAAGAAGAGCAGCGGCCCCAGCGCCCAGCATGGGGCGCCCCCAGCGGAGGGGGAGGCGCCGGCGCCCTCCAAGGGGAAGAAGCGAGAGGAGCGAGCCAAGAAGGGCAGAGGTAGGGCAGGGGCTGCGGCGGGGGGACGGGCTCTTTGCTGGCTGGGTCCCTTCTCCCTCCCTCGCGTGCCACTGAGGCTTTCCGCCCCGCTGCGCTGCTTGGTGGGCAGCCTTGAGGAGCCCCGTCGGGGGACTAGCCGCCCCTCGCCTGTGCGCTTGTTATGGCTACTGCAGCAGGCCCGTTCCAGTTCCCTGTACCCGCCAGTGGCAGGCGCCCTCCTAATCTCTGTCCTTCCCTAAGGGAGGTTGCTGGGCCACTGGCTGTGTTCTTTCTCCGCTGAGTCAGAAGGTCACAGAGACTGGAAGAAACCTGGAACAAATCCAGCTATTTCCTCCTCCTCTTCCTCAGCCTGGCGGGGCCTGAGCTGCTCCAGGTGCGGCCTCTGGCTGGCGGCCTGCTGCCAACATCCCCAGCCAGGCTGAGCCACTGGCCTTGGTAACGTGTTTGCAGTTCTGGCTCATGACTTCAGGCTGGTGGTCAGGGCTCCAGCAGGTCTTCCAGGCCAGGCTATGAGCTCACAGCTGGAAATGGCAAAGGCTTAGGAGATCAACAGCTCTATCCTTTGGCTCACTGAAGGGTACAGGTCTTCACCGAGGGGGCACAGCTACTGAACCCCTGCTGTTCTCATTCCCTCCACTGTTCCTGCGTGTGATGTTCCGCGGTGCCATGCTACCAGGGACCCAGCCCTTCACCCCACTTACATTCCCTCTTGCAGCCCTCCTGGCAGAATAATGCTGTTTGCTGGAGTCTTTTGCACGGGGGCTTTCTCCGTTTGCATATGGCCCAGTATACAAGTAGCAGGGGTGGGAGTGCTGCTTGTTGTCCCGTCTAGCCTGGTGAGTTCTGACTTGTGCCTGTGCTGGGATGTGGTGTCAGGGGCTCTACATTTGTCAGTGCCTCTGTTAGAACATCAGTCTCTTCTGCCTGCCCTTTTGGGAAAGGGGATAGAGATTCCTGTGATAATCCACCCAGAGGAGTGCCCCAGACTATCACTCATTGCCCAATATTACCATCCTGGCTCCCTTGCTCAGCATTCATTACTTTAAATTGCAGGTATCCTAATGTGGGAAATTGCTGGTTTTATCAACATTCAGTTGCTCTTTTATTGGTCCCTTATTACTTTGGAAAGCACATTGAGACCTGTGATGAGAGGCTTGGAATAGCAAGTTGCACTTAGAGATCCCTGAAGGATGGCTGAGTTTTCACTTAGAAGTCTCATAAAATGCAAGGAGCACATCCTGTTAGACATGACTGCCTGCAGCTTTCCCCTAGCACTAGGTGACCAGATACCACAGTAATGGGCAAAACAAAAGAACCTGAATAGACTAGTCCAGCCGGTGTGATATTCCTCAGTGAGTTGTAGGGATGCCCCATCAATGCCCCGACTCCATTCTTAATCTTCAAAACAGGGCCTGTACAGCCCATCATTTTCACAGTCAGGATTAGAACATAGGAGACCTTGGCTTTCATTCTATTAAGTATGGACAGGTTGAACCTCTCCAATCTGGAACTCTCTTGTCTAGCAAACTCTGTCATCCAGCATGATTTTAGTTAGCCGGATGATCACTTATCCTGGATGTGACCAAGTTTCCTGCGGTCCCATAAAGTTTGTTTCCAGCCACCAGTCCTGGCTCTCAGTGTTCTGTACTGTTGTTTAACTGCAATTTATGTCTTCTAAGAGCCTGGTAAGCAAGGAAAATGTTAGTAATGTAGTAGACAATATGGACCTCCCATCGTCCAGAACATTCCCTCATCCAGCATGGGTCAGGTCCTGAGGGTGCTGAAAGAGAGAGGTTAAGCCAGTACCCATCTTAGAAACATTTGGCAATATGTAGTCAGTATCATCTAGGATTCCAGCATTATGCTGTCTTCAAACATAGCTAACGAGCCCTTTGATAAGCATAAACTGGATATGTGCTCCCAGCTCACTCAAACTTCCTTAAATGCCCCACTTCCCGAGACCCACAGGCCTTGCTCTGCTCTGCTGTGTCCCTCTTGCATGGGATGTGTGTGTGTGTGTTGTTGAGCAGGGACCGCCTGCGTAAAGCTCCTCACCAGGTTTCCTTAATGCAACTATTTCTTGGTGTGACGGGGAGAGGTGCGGAGTGGTGGAAAGAGCACACGTGAAACGATTGCAGTTTGCGCGCCTGATGAAATCAGTCTCTTCTAATAACATGCTCGCGTCCAAAATACGGAACATTGACAGGACTGCACCCTGTTTAACCCTTTCTGCCCCAGTTGCTTGTCCATTTGTGTTCCAGCGGTGTGAAATTTCCATGGACTAAGCCTTTGCTGCAAGCAAGGAAATCCAGCTCCATTACTGATTTGTTATTTTACCTCAGGCAAGGCATGGTCTGTGTTACAGTGGTGTGATCTGCAGTAAAATGAGGATGGAAACCCTTCCCTAGATCACTACCGAGGCTGTGAAGATTCTTCGGTTGACATTTGGGCTACGCTTTGAAGATGGAAAAAGTGACAGCTATTGAAGTGCTAAGTTATTGATTAGTTTCTTATGCACTGGAGTCAGGTAACCTGACTGAAACACTGACCTGCCTTTTGCGGATGACAAAGGCTGCCTCATCATTAGTACAGTGTGCCTGAGCCTGTCAATTTTCCAGTTCTTAGGCATGAGGCTGCAGGCCAGAGCTGCTGGAGGAGCAGTCTAGTCTGTTTAGGTAGGTCTGGGTTGGCCCATGGGGCTCTGGCTGTACAAGCTGCTGATCTTGACATACTTCTCTGGTTTTGTGAGGTGCTTCAGAACATAAGAACATACAAATGACCACACTGGGTCAGACCAAGTTTCCATCTCGCTCAGTATCCTATCTTCCAACAGAGGTCAATGCCAGGTGGCCCAGAGGAATGAGCAGACCAGGAAGTCATCAAGTGATCCCTCCCCTGTCGCCCATACCCAGCTTCTGGCAAACAGAGGCCAGGGATACCGTTCCTACCCATCTGGCTAAGAGCCATTGATGGACCTATCCCGCATGAATGTATCCAGCTCTTTTTTGAACCCCGTTAAAGTCTTGGTCTTCACAACATCCTCTGGCCAGGAGTTCCACAGGTTGACTGTGTATTGCATCAAGAAATTTTTCCTTTTGTTGATTTTAAACCGACCTATTACTTTCATTTTGTGACCCCTAGTTCTTATGTTGTGGGAACAAGTAAATAACTTTTCCTTACTTACTTTCTCCACACCACTCATCACTTAATACACCTCTATCATATCCCTCCCTTACTTTCCTCTTTTCTAAGCTGAAAACCCCCAGTCTTTCTAATCTCTCCTCATATGGTAGCCATTCTATATCCCTAATCATTTTTGTTGCCCATTTCTGAACTTTTTCCAATGCCACGATGTATTTTTTGAGAAGAGGTGGCTCCCTATGCTCATGGTGTTCAAGAGGTGGGTGCAGTATGGATTTACACAGCAGGAGTAAGACTCTGTCTTATTCTCTCTCTCTTTTTTAATGATGCCTAACGCTATATTTGCTTTTTTGTGTGCGACTGCACATTGAGTGGATGTTTTCAGAGAATTATCCACAATGACTCCAAAAATCTCTTTTTTGAGTGACAAGCAGCAGAGGGGTAATCATGTTAGTCTGTATGTGCAAAAGCAATGAGAAGTCCTGTGGCAACTCATAGACTAATAGATTGTTGGAGCGTAAGCTTTTGTGGGCAAAGATGAAGCACGTCTGCCCACAAAAGCTTGTGTGCCAAAAAATCTGTTAATCTGTAAGGTGCCACAGGTCTTCTTGTTGTTCTGTCTTGAGTGGCAATAGCTAATTTAGTCCCCATCATTTTGTACATATCTTTGATTATGTTTTCCAATGTGCAATACTTTACAGCATTAAAATCCATCTACCAATTTGTTACTCAGTCACCTCGTTTGAAAGATCAGCAGGGAATCCTGTGCCACAGAGATGCAGTTGCAGGGTTATGGGTCTCTTCACCCTCTCACTTCCTTGCACATTATGAATCCTTAGATTAGGTAAATGGTTGGGTGGCTGGGGTGAATTGGGAAGTATTGCCTCTGCTCCTCTGTTCATACTGGAATAAGAGGCCTTCTCCCCAGTGGAAGGGGTGGAGATGTATGTTAGAAGCCAGCAGGGGTGCACAGGGTCTGAGAAGCGAGCAGATCATTGCAGTGAAATCAAGGGAGGGCATGGGTCAAGTTTAGGTCAGGATCCAATCCCCCTGAGCTTTGATCTCTGTGTGTTCACGATTTGGGTGTAAATTAGAGCCTGGATGGTTGAGCATTGAAATAATGGAAACTTAAACATGCAGGAATTCCATACTGGAGAGCTCAGTGATCCATCTAGTCAAATATCTTGTCTCTGACAGACCAGTACCAGCTGACCTGCAGCAGAGAGAGGTGAAATTAATCTGTCAGGAGGCATGTCTAGGGTCACCTGCCCTTAGGGAAACTTTCTTCCTTCCCCCCACAGTCAGAGGGTGCCTTGTGCCTCGAAGAAAAGGAGTATTCGATCTCTTCCAAAAGTTTTTAAGAATCCTCTTTTGTATCCTTGGAGGTTCTAATTATCAATAAACAAGTCCGAACTTTAAAAATAGAACAAAAAGCTCTTGGCTGCCATGATCCCTCATTGCAAGGAGCTCACAAGCTAACTGTGCTGCAAGAAAAGGCATTTCCTTCTGCTGGTTTGAAACTTGCAACCTTGTGTCTTTGTCAACATGGCTTGAAATACCTTTTTCCCATGTCCTCTGATGGCTGCTTTTTTATTGCATTATTGGCTGAGGCCTTGTGCTGTCCAAGATGCTCCCTGTCTGTACAGAGCTATTGCCCCTACTGTTACTTTTGAACAGCAAAATCTTCTGTACAGCTGCTTGGTCAAGTTCCTCTCTTCTCTTTATTAAAAGAAATAAATCCAGTCACTGTAATCTTTGTTGGCACCTGGGGCATGGAAGGGGACCGTCAGTCTAGTTAACCCATTAGGGTTACCACAGTATTAGGAATACAGTCTAATCAAAGGGACTCCATCACCATGCTTTTGTCTGACAATAATTTACCTACTGCTGTTACAAATAACATGTGAGATTACTGGAAATGAGATGAGCCAATAATATTTCTCATTTATTCAGTTAGTCCATCTCATCTAGTCAGTCTGTCTAAGGTATTTATATGGCCTCATTACTGTGGTGTTTGAGCATTTCAGAGGCTTTGATACAGTAAACGCTTTCATATCCGGCTGCCTCGGGACTGGGAGGTTGCCCGATATTCAAATATTCTGCATGATAGAGAGCTGTACCTAGCAACACATGACACTAAAGAAAACCAAGATTAGATATTAAGAAACAAACAAATGTATGCAGAGTACTCTATTTACCAACAACAGTATTATACACTGTAAACTTGTACTGTATTTGCTGCATTTATTTGTATTTACTTTCACTATACTGTACTTACAGAAAATGTAACAAATTGACTTATGGTTAAAATGCCAGTTATTTGAAAGTTCTGGATAATAGAATGCCAGATATGAAAGAGTTTACTGTATATTTACCTGCACAACACAGGTATGTGGTAGGACAGTGTTGTTATCCTGTTTTGAAACAGGGAGCTGAGGCATGGAGAAATTAAGTGAGAAGATATTTATGATGAAGCAACAATTTGCTCTCAATTGTCAGGCTAGCGTCCGAACCACTGAACCCTGAGCATTTGAATGAACTGCGGTCGTAGTCAGATTCACTGTTTCCTGCAGGTAGTCAGTTTCTCCAGGAGTGGTGATGGATTTTTCACTTGGGAGAGGAAAGAAGAAAAGCATTAAGAAAAATTGTGGTTGCAAATGCACCCCAATAGTTAACCTCTCCCATTTTAACCTTTGGCACGGATGTGAAAGTTCGTGTGTTCCTACACTTCATTTTGGGAAGTCCACCGGAATAGAGCGTAACTGAGGAACGATAAGACTGAAGGAGTTGATGTTACAAACATTTTAAATAACTAGACTCTCACCTGCACCCAGGACTCCTGGCTCCCAGCCCACTGCTCTAACCGCTTGACTATGCTCTCACCTCCCTCCCTGGGGAGGGTGGAGCCCAAGGGAGAGTGGGGATAGGACCTGGCCTGGAGGGACAGAGCCCAAGTGAGGGGGCGATGCTGGAGCCTGGGACCTCCTGGTTTCCAGCTCAATACTCTAACCACTAGGCTATGCTCCCACCCCCTTCCTGGGGGAGGGCGGAAGCCAAGGAGTGGGGTGGGGCTAGGGCACAGCCTGAGTGGGACAGAACCCAAGTGGGCAGGCGGGGCTCCAACCTGGGACATGCCTAACCCAAGCATCATGCCTCCCAGCCGCCCTTCACTCTAACCACTAGATCCCATGCCCCTCCTGGTGCTGGGTTTGTTTGAAGGACCTTGTGCTGAGGTCAGCAGTTGGAAGCTGTGAGCATTCTTAATGAGGCTTTAAAGCCTAACTCATTGTTCGCTGATCAAACCCAAACCAGTGGGCAGGGCTATAAGGAAGACTGGCCGCGCGACCAGGGAGCTGATCTAACGGGGAGTTTGGTGTGGGAGTTTGCAAGGGGGTTAGGTGCATTTGGCATTCATTAAAACCTCTTTTAAATCAAATTAACACAAAAATCACCCGATTTAAAGAAAAATCCCATCAATAACCTAATCTGTAGGAGGAAATGCAGTCAGAAACCCAGCAGTAGTGTGGGGGTTTTCCTGTTTGTTGCATCCAACGTGGCATGTGTGACTACCTGCCTTATGGACAGGCGGCATATGTGTGCATTCAAAGCGAGGAGCTCCTGGCCTTCAGAGACTGTGTGTATGGGCTTTGGAGGCCAGGGTGGCTGAATTGGAGGGGCTAAAGGAGGTGGAGAGGTACGTAGATGAGGCTTTCTGGGACACTGAAGAACTGTCCCACCTCCATTCAGATGGCCCCTGTGTCGATGAGGAGGGTGAAGGGCTCAGGGAAGGAGACCCTCCTTCTGGGTGATGTCGTGGCATCCTCTTGCACTGAGGATTCCCTTGCAGTGGAGGGAACGCCAGTCATTGGGAAAAGGCAGGTGTTAGTATTGGGGGATTCAATCATTAGAAGCATAGACAGCTGGGTTTGGGATGAGCAGGGGAATCATATGATGACTTGCCTGCCTGGTGCAAAGTTTGCGGATCTCTCAAGACATCTAGACGGACTTATGTGTAGTGCTGGGGTGTAGCCGGTGGTTATGGTCCATGTAGATGCTGATGACATAGGGAAAGGTGGGAAATAGGTTCTGGAGGCCAAATTTAGCCTGCTAGGAAAGAGGTTGAGATCCAGGACCTCTATGGTAGCATTCTCTGAAATGCTTCCAGTTCCACATGCATGGCTGGATAGGCAGGCAGAACTTCAGAGTCTTGATGTGTGGTTGAGATGATGGTGTAGGGAGGAAGGGTTTAGATTCCTTAGGAACTGGGGAACCTTTTGGGGAAGGTGGATCTTATACTGTTACCTACCAGCTCTGTGTTTTTGGGGAACCAGAGCCTGAGCACCAGTCAGCCCTCTGCTCTTGGGGAGCCAGGGAGTAATCCTCATGGAAAACAATCCCCTTCCCGCAGGCCTCTTTTGGAACCAAAAGACAAAACACTGAAATTGTCAGGGGTAAATGCACCTAAATCCCACCAACAAGGGTGATTGGGTTGAGAAAACACCTCTAGGATCATCTGCACTGATGATAGAACAGAGAAACATCTCCATCAGCATACGGAGTAGAGAACAGCTTTTCCAAATCAGGAACTGCACTGAACTGTGGGATACCAGAAGCAGAGGAGCACTGCCTGATGGGAAAACTGCTCCAGATGCTAATGAACCCAGGCCTGCTCACACCCAAATTAGTCATTATCAGACCAGTTCTAGTAATGGAGCCTATTGATATCCAAAATATGAGACTGCCTAGGTGCCTTGTGAGCTCCTTCAAGGAACATCACCCATACTAGGCATGATCAGTCTCTAGTGTGTTGCCTCTGTTCATCCATAATCGAATCCAGTGTTCTTCTTGAACTAATGTCCTATCCCTACGAAAACACCTACCCTTGCTCAAGAAACTGCTCTGATGTCTGGATGTAAACTCTATCTCTGTTCCATTGAGACTTCATCATCTCCTGCCTGATCGTGCTGGGAGCTTGCTTGTCTCCTGCCCTCTGGACCACTGGCCATCATCACCATCTGGGAACTGCCAATCAGTGCAAGCCCAAGAGTGGTGAGATCTGTCTCTCTCTAGGCATAAACAACAAGAAGTCGTGTGGCACCTATAGACTAATAGATGTTTTGGAGCATAAGCTTTCATTGACACAGACCTGCTTCGTCAGATGCGTGAGTGCGGGTTCCAGAGGAGGGCCTAAATGTATAGGCTCATGAATAAATGAGCATACCCCAGAGTGACAGGCAAATTGGTAACACTACAGGAAGGATAGATTCCACCTAAACCAAAATGGAACCAGACTGCAGGCACTTAACATTAAAAAGGCCATAGAGCAGTTTTAAAACTAACCATAATAGAGGCCCAACTTAGTTCTCTGAGGTGGTCAATAAGCATGTGGACAAGGGGGTTCCAGTGAATATAATGTACTTAGGTTTCCAGAAAGCCTATGGTAAGGTCCCTCACCAAAGGCTCTTAAGTAAAATATGTTGTCATGGGGTAAGAGAGAAGGGCTTCTCATGTACTGAAAACTGGTTAAAAGGCAGGAAACAAAGGTTAGGAATAAATGGTTAGTTTTCAGAATGGAGAGTGGTAACTCGTGGTGTTCCCCAAGGGTCTGTCTTGGGACCAATCCTATTCAACTTATTTATAAATGATCTTGAAAAAGGGCTAGACAGTGAGGTGGCAATGTTTTCTGGTGATACTAAACTGTAATACTTAAGGACAAAGTGAACTATGAAGAGTTTCAAAAAGATCTCACAAAACTAAGCGATTGGGCAAAAAAGTGGCAAATGAATTTTAATGCTGATAAATGTAAAGTAATGCACATTGGAAAAATAATGCCAACTATACATTCAAAATGATAAGGTAGCTATAACCACTCGAGAGAGATCTTGGAGTCTTTGTGCATAGTTCTCTAGAAACATCCACTCAGTGTGCTGCAGCAGTCAAAAAAGCAAACAGAGTGCTCGGTATCATTAAAAAAAGGACAGAGAATAGGATAGAGACTATCTTTTTGCCTGTATATAAATCTGTGGTACACCCGCATCCTGAATATTGTGTACAGATGTGATCACCTGATCTCCAAAAGACACATTGGGATTGGAAAAGGTTCAGAGAAAGGCAACAAAAAAGATCAGGGGTTTGGAACAGTTGCCGTATGAAGAGAGATTAGAAAAAAGGTGACTAAGGGGGGATATGATAGAGGTCTATAAAGCCGTGACTGGTGTGGAAACAGTGAATAAGGAAAAGTTATTTCCTTGTTCCCATAACAGAAGGACTAGGGGGTCACCAAATGAAATGAACGGGGAGCAGGTTTACAACTAACCAAAGGAAGTTTTTCTTCACACAGGCCTGTGGAACTCCCGGCCAGAGGAGGTTGTGAAGACCAGGACTTTAGCAGGGTTGAGAAAAGAACGAGAGAAGTTAATGGAGGTCAGGTCCATCAGTGGATCTTAGCCAGGGTGGGTCGGAATCCTGTCCCAGCCTCTGTTTGTCAGAGGTTGGCAATAGATGTTAGGAGAGGGATTGCTTCATGATTACCTGTTCTGTTCACTCCCTCTGGGGCACCACGTATTGGCCTCCATCTGAGGTTGGTCTGACCCAGTATGGCCATTCTTTAGTTCTTATATGTGATCCCAGGAGTCCTAGCTCCCAGCCCCCTGCTATAACCACTAGATTAGACTCCTACCCTCCTTCCAGGGCTGGGATAGAACCCAGGAGTCTTGGCTTCCAGCCCCTCCCTCCACTCTAGCCACTGGAGCAGTGCCCAGCAACCTTTATCACCTTGTGGCACACTTCAGCACTCATTACTTTCACCACACATCCAATATGTAAAGCTCAATCTCCTCCCACATCCCCAGAGCCAGGCATCCCCAGCCCCCCTCGCTCTAACTCAGTGCCTTCCCCCTCCTCGAGAACCAGGCACCCCCAGCTCCCCAGTATAACCCAATCTCTTACCCCTCCCCCAGAGCAAGGCACCCCTAGGTTCCCCCGGCCCCACACACTCTAACTCCATGCCTATGATTCACCAGAGCTGCCGGTACCCCAGAGCTGCCGCTGCCACCATGCGCTTCTCCCACCGAGCAGTGGAGTGCATGCACGGAGCAGTGAATGGCACTCCCAGCGTGCAGCTCAGAGGCACATTCAGCTCCGCTTTGCGGCACACCAGTGTGCCAGGACACACCTTGCTGCGGAGCACTGTTCTAGAGGTTCGGAGTTGTGCAGTAATAAGTGAGGTGTTCCAGCCATATGGACATTCCTGCAAGCTGCCTCTGAGTCTCAGGGGAATTGTTTCCATGCATTTGGCAATGAACTTGTTAATCTGCAGAGAGCGCAGAGTGGCATTTCAGAAAATCTGAACAACAGGAATCTACTGGCTGGTCTAAGCTGGAAACTGTAAGCTTCTCCGCTAAACAAAGAGAGGTGTGTCTGCCAGCCACAGCCATTCCACCTGGAAACCACTGGAGACAACTCTTGCAAATAACGTTCCATAAGATCCGATAAAACTATTTTGCTGGCGTCGGATTTCTCTTCATAAGGAAGGTTTTATTTCATAAGACAATATGATCATTGATTTTAACTCCAGCACGTGGAAGAACAGAAACCTTTGAAAGGTGAAGAGCTGAGCAAAGTGTCGACCTGCCAAACTAGAGTTTAAGCTGTGGGGTTTTGTGTGTCTGCTGCTACAGGTGATGAGCACCTGATGAATGCCTCAGCCGGATCAGGGAACCAAACTCATGCCGCTGGCGTGCGCACTGGTGCTGTTGCTAGTCATAGCAAGGTGCACACACAAACTGGGGGGTCTGGACCTGGGCTTTGCAGGATGGGACTAAAAACCCTTCTATGGGGTATTTTTTTTTCCCCTTCTGTTGAAGGTTTGGGATCTTAAACATTTCTGTGTTACCTTTTTTCCCCCTCTGAGTTCCATTTCCCCTTTAAGAGCTCATCCTAGTAGCCCAGGCTCTATGTCTGTTCACTGGAGTGTCGGTGGGGTTAGAAAATCCTAGAGCTGACTTATCTGCTCCAAGAGAGATGGAGCCCAGCATTGTAGGACAGCGTTGGGCAGCCTCGGCCAGTCAGTGGACCGTTTGCGTGTGTAGCCTACGTACCTGCTGCGTGTGGTTCACTGTCCCATGTAGTGGCACCTCGACCACTTGCAGCGAGGAAGGCTGAGTCCTCCTCTCCAGCCTCAGCTGAGAGCCGGCAGGGTTTTAGCTCAAAGCGTAGAGGCGCACGTGCTCTGCTGCAGTGATCCCAGGTTCAAATCCACCTCTTGGCAATTACACATGGCCCTTTGTCATCCCAGTGAGCCACAAGATTATCGTCACCAAGAGTGTCTTCCAGGAGAGGCTGGTTTTGCCAATGGCACTTGCAAACCTAGCTTTTGCAGGGTGTACTGCTTGAACCGTAGCAGGGCACTCTCAGCCAATGTTGCGTGCGGTCTGCATGCACCACACTTCACCTGCCCTGGCTTTACAGGTGTGTCACTTTAATAATACGGGCAGGGAAAAACCTACGCAGATGGAAACCACTGGAATTTGGGAGCCCTGTGCATAGGCAGTAGTGAACAAAATGTCTTGTGGGCCACACATAGGACCCTGAAGGGCTGCAGATCACCAGCCACCACTGTAGGACTTTGGCTCGTTGGGGCAAAAGCTAGGCAACAGTGACTGTGGCGTTTGCAACCACTCTCAGCAGTGTTAGGAGGAGAGAGTGACAGGTTGAGGCAGGGGCGAGCAAACTTCATACCTTGGGCTGCAGTTTTCATCCCTGCAAATAGCTGGTTCCCCCCTGCTCCCCCAGCCTGTCTAATGTATCCCAAACTGGAGGAAATTTCGGTTAGGTTCACATGAAAAAAAAAAACAACCCAAACAAACCCTTTCAGCATGTGTAGGAAGATAAGTCTGTAGGATGTAAGAATTGTATTAATCAGTCTATAAATGCGAATGCACAGACACAAAAACAGTAACAGATTTCAACATTTTGAATGAGCTGGATGAGCCTGAGACCCAGCAGCAGATCATGTTGTGTCCCCCTTATGAAATTTCATGCCCCATGAGGGGTGGCCCACTTCCCACTTTGCTCACCCCTGGGTTCGGGGCTGCTGCTGAAACCTCAAATGGCGTGCGATGCAGTGTTACGATGCAGAGCAGCAGCTGGGGGGAACTTAAGATGTTTTGTTTCGCCGCAGAACAGGTTTGACCTAGGCTCCGTGGGCCAAGCTCTCCCATTCCGATGGGTGGGGAACAGCAGTGGGGTGAAGAGGGCAGCTCAATTTCCATGAGCTCTTCAGTCTTTTGGCTCTCGCCCAGAGGGCTCTGTTGGTGCTGGGTCTGTGATGTGGATACTTACAGGAACTGGAGTGAGACCATCAACTCATTTCATATAGGCCACTAAATTGCCACCACTGGGGAGCTACTGGTAGCTAGGGACCCAAGCTGGGTTTGGACTGGTCACTGACCATGTTCCCTCTAATTTTTTCCATCCATGGATGGAATAAATTTTGTTTTGTGCGCTAAGGCATGTGCCGATGTGCACCACCCAAAGGAAGACATCCTGCTGACTGTGGGTGCTTTGCTAATCAGCTGGGCAACACGTGAATCTCTCCTGGGCAGCCATCCAAGCGCTCAGCTTACAGGGAACACCGGTCACCGAGTGGTGAAAGGCTCGACATCTCACCACGAACCCCCTGAACCATCTGGTCTCCCTTGATGACTATCAAGAATGTTTCTTCCGGAGCACGTGCTAGAGGCAGCAAGGCCCCTGGCATTGTGCCCCCATCCTTGGTGGTCTTACTGTCATTTGGGTTTATAGCAATGTGATTGTGTCTCCTTGGTGGTAATGACGTATTGGGAGTCTCTGATACTTCCAGGCAGCTGGAGTACGGTATGTTCTGAGGGGACTCTTGAGTGTAGTGTGGTAAAATTCGAGTCCGGAAGGCAGAGCTGTACAGGGCCGGTTGCAGCTGCAGGTAGCGTGCACAGGTGTCCGTGCTGGGGCTTTGCAACGGAGCCTGTGACTGGGTCTGCTCCTTCTAGCGCAAACAGTAAGCTGTTGAGAAATGAGCTGCTCTCAGTGGAATAGGTGGTGGGGCTTCTCACTGATCTATATTGTAATTAAGAGCAACACGCTTGCCCTTGACATAGAAGGGGCCATAGAGGCAGCAAGGTCTGAAACTAGCGAGGTCAGCAGCTCCCTGGGCTGAGCAGATTGTCTCTGTAGCTGGGCCAGCCTAGAAGGGCCACAGTTCTTAATCCCAGCAAATACAGGCTCAGTCCAGCTGTGAGGCCTCACGGGGATTTCTGTGCCTCAGAGCTTTATCTGCTTGTGCTGAGCCTTGTGGCCATGCCCGTATCATTGTGATCAGAGGCAGTGAAGTATAGCGCTGTGTAGAGAGGCTGGGTCAAGCGTTCATGGGGGAGCACATGTTCCCGGCCTGGGCACTGAAGGGTGTCTGTACTGGGGATGGGCTGGGGGCGGGGGGCAGGTTCAGGCTCTATCCAGACTGGTCAGTCCCTTTTGTGGCAAGAGAGGAGCAAACCTGTCATGTGGAAAATCTGTGGCATGCAGTGTCCTTTTGGCCCTCTGCTGTAGCGTTCCCCCCCTGCGTTGGGCAGAGGAGGGGAGAGTTTCCTTCCTTCTGCCACCATCCAGCCACTGCCTTGAGACCCTTCTTTTCCCAGGGTTAGAGCCTGCCAGGGAGAAGCAAACGCTGGGGCAGCCCTCTCCATCCTTTCCTCACGGAGACTCAAGAATGCAGTAATGGCCGTGTGACTCAGGCGTGAATGGCCCCTCCCTCGCTGGTGTGATTTTTGCCGTCTGGGCAAAAACACAGCTCCAAGGCACAGGCCCACAAGCTTGTCTCTCTAGTGACACTGTCCCAGTTGTTTTGTAAACTAGGGTGCAGGGAGCAGTGGGGATCACGCAGGCTGAGCCATCCTCTCACATGCTCTCCACAATCCCCATGGTCTCCATGGCAGAGCTCCGCTGGCGCATTGGGTGCAGCTGCTGTTAGTTACTTGTAGAAGAGCAGCACCTAGAGTTGTCAGGACCCCCTTGTATTAGGTGCTGTACTTCGTCTATGCCAGTAAGACAGGCTAGGTGTGAGGGACGGGGGAGGAGTTATCCCCACTCACTTACAGAGTAGAGCAGGGGTCAGCAGCCTTACCAAGGCGGAGTGCCAGAAATTGACCTTTTGGTCTCTATGTTCTGTCGGAGTAACAGTGATACTTTTTAAAGTCACTAATAGTCCCCTTTGTGAGGGGAATTAGGAAGAGTCTTTCAGTCACAAGCTCATCCCACCAAATACTGTTTATTTGTTTACAAGGAAGCCTGTTTCATGGCAATCCCTGCAGGGTGTGTGTTTGCTGTTTATGCACAAGCATGTTCTCTCCCCAAGCCATGTAGCAGGAGTCACAAACACAGTGGCTTGTCCCTGGTGTGGCACGGTTGGGACCTGATAGGTCCCGAACAAGAGAAGTTGCCAGCAGCTGCACCCAAAGCATCCAGGGCTTCTGCCCTAGGCAGCAGCTCCAGCCTCACCTCCTACTCTCCTGGGACTCCGGGCTCCCTGGGGTGCCATGGAACTCCAACCCCACTCACCTGGAGCTGGCACAAGGCTCCATGTTGCAGAGGGGCCAGCTGTGCCCCCAGCAGGGCTGAGCTCACGAGGTGCGCACTGCTGAAAAATCAGCTCCTGTGCCACAGGTTGTCTGGCGACTTTCCTAGGGTCACATCAAGTAGTGGCGGCAGGGTTGGGAGGTGAACATGCAGCTTCTGATTCCTAATCCTCTGCCTTGGCTGATTCAGAGGAGGGGCCGTGCTGAGCCAGCTATGTGATGACTTACCTAAATGTTGCCTTAAGGGAGTGCATCCCATGTGCTCATCTCTGACCAGCTGACCCCTCCCTGCCCTGGTACCGTCTGTTTTTTGAATTAAAAAAGGAAAGAGGAGAGGGGGAGAAAATTACACTTCAGCCAGCTCGGCTGCTTTTCTGGGCGCATGCCCTTCACCGTCTCAGGGCTTCTCTGCACCATGGGTGCAGCAGGGTAACTCTTGATTCGGTTTACTTAAACCAGTGCAGCTTTGCACAAGGACATTCTTGCGCTATCACCCGGGTTCCTGCTGGTTTAAATTGTGCCTCAGGATGGCAGGCGCCAGGCTGACAGTGATGGAAGTGTCTGGAGTGACATCGATTTAATCTGTGTCAAATCCTACCTCGAGCTATATTGCTGCAGCTTCACGTCAGGAGCGTGCTCTGGAGGGCATATGGCTTGTATGTGGGTTCTCGTAGCTGGCAGACTTGTTTGCCTGTTTTGGGTCCTTATATGGCCCCCAGCTCCATCGAATCTGAGTGTTACACGACCTTTAATGGATCATCTCAGACCCCTTTGCACCCATTATGCAGATGGAGAACTGAAGCACAGAAAGACTGAGTGACTTGCTTTCTAGGACTCTTCTACTGTTACCCTCACCTCACTCTGCTACTGCTGCTTCTGTTGGAAGGGGTGTGTGTGTAACAGATATATCAGTGTTTCTCACCTTCTTTTTTTTTTTTTTTGTTAAGAAAGTAGCCCTTTAAAAAAATTATAAGTACCCCCAGTAACTACAGTTTTCAGACACACAATTTCTTTTTCTACCATTGCAACACGTTTTTTTTAAAAAAACTTGAGCACAATTGGTTGGTGAGAAGAAATTGCCGAGAGGCAACAAACTTGCCGTGGTACTTATGATTGTGCAAAAAGGAGAAATAAAAAAATCAGATGAACATAAAATACATCCAATTTTTTATTCATAAAAAAGGTGGAGAAACACTGAGTTAATAGACCCTCTGGAGAGCTCTGAGTACCCCCCGGTGTACACGTACTTCTGGTTGAGAACCACTGAGATATATGATCACCTGAGCTGGGAGCTAATGGCTGGGGAGGGAACGGTCCCAGATATAACGTAAGCCACAAGGCCAAGTCGCTGACTCCTAAAGCCAACCCTGGCCGTCACCCACTTTATATCTCACGCCGTGACAGAGCCCTGTAACCAGCCTGATGGGCTGAGCAGAGAGAGAGAGAGAGAGAGAGGGCAGCAGAGCTGCAGGAGCCGAGAGAGGGAGGGAGAGTGAGGGCAGCTGAGCCCAGGATTCTCCTGGAGGCCCCTCCTCTGTGTCAGCAGTGATTGGCTCCAGGGCGCTGGGCGAGCGCAGCCTGGGGGAGGCTCGGCTGTCGCTGGAGGGATGGGAACCAGAGCTGAGTGCCATCTATCTGGAGCTGGAAGCAGGCCAAGCTGAAGCCTGTTTGGTGCAGCCATGTAGCACCCCGCGCTTCCTCCACCCAGCCGAGGGAGAGGCACAGAGCTGCCCGCACACGCTGGCGCCATGGGCAACATGCACCACAAGAGGAAACCCCCGAAGGCCAGGTCCTTCTGGCACTTTGGCCAGGCAGGGAACCTGAAGACAGGTAGGAGCCTGAGGCGGGAGCCAGCCAAGGTGTGGGTGGGTGGAGAGGAGGGGAGGAGAGGAGGCATAGAGGGTACAATTCCCTGGGTGGCAACTCCAGCAGGGCTGGTACGGCTCACACACAGTGCAACAGGATTCTGCCTTCCTGAGCCACAGCCTGTTGCTGGCAGGGTGTGTGCCCAGGCACTGGGGCTGGCATGTTAGCACCTAGTAGGGACTGTACCTGTAAAGTTTGTGCCCAGGCCCTTGTACCTGGGGTTGGACTTCTGTGGATAGGAGCCAGCATATCGGTGCTGTGTGATGTGGGAGCTTTGTGAGCTTCTGCAGAGAGGCCGGAAGGAGCTGGGGCGGGTCTGAGGTGGCTGGAGCTTTGCAGGCTGCTGCAAATTCACCTTAGCTGGGGCCGAGTCTCAGGGCGCTGGTACTGAAACGCTCCTAATCTGCTTTGGGACTGGGGAAGCTCTCATGGTACTCGCACTCAGCAGCCAGGGCTTTTCAGCATTGTCAGAGCAATGAATGTCCTTCCAGTGAGTTACCGATTTGTTTTGCTTTTGTCCCGGTGGTTGGTTAGGGTGGGCAGCAGGAAGCCAGAGCTCCTGGGTTGTAGTCCCACCTTGCTGCGTGGTCTTGAGCAAATTTGTGCACGTCTCTCTTTGCCTCAGTGTCACTGTCTTGTAAAACTGCACCAGGTTAATGATTGTCTGCAAAGTGTTTTGAGAGACTTTATATGAAAGTGGCTTGCTGTGAATAGGCTGTTTACATGCCCAGGATTCTTACCTGGACTTTTCATTCCTCCCTGGTTGACTGTAATTCCCATATGTGCTCTCTGGATGTCTCTGTCTAACCTACACCATGCGGAGCCGGGAGGGCAAGGAGTGGATTTTCCTTTGACCTACACTTTCCCGCCTTCTTCCATGCTGGGAAGACAGTGAAACGCTGAACAATACCCAGTTGTTGTCTGCTGGCTCCTGGAGGGGTACAAATTCCATGGCTTTTCCTGCTCTGGTTCTGTGGATTCAGAGTGTGAAAACTATTAAGATCTTTAGAGACAGGGATGGGGTGGTGAATGGGCCACCTCCCTCCTTATAGAACTGGGGCATCAGGGGAGACAGGGGATGTGATTCCTGGCCACTTGAAGATGTGTCTCAGAGGTGCCAGGCTGGCTGGGGCACTCCTCCCCATCAGTTCTCAGTGTCTGAACTGGAGCAATCTGGAAATCTATGAAGTTAAAGTTCTTATGATAGTTTTGTCCTGGTTCAAACACAGAAACTGGCCCAGGCTTTAGGTTTTGCTATGTTTGCAGTTGTTCTCTCAGGCTGTGTGTGTGTTGGGGGTGGGGGTATGCGTAATGGGAGATCAGTCTGCACTTGAGTTGGGGTCTAGGCTGGAAAGAAGGAGGTTTCTAGCCAGCAGAGCAGGGAGGTTCTGGAGCAATCTCCCCATGGGAGTTGTGAGGACTGGGGGGTGAACAGCTGAACTAGTTTTAATGAAGAGCATGGCCAGGTGTGACCGGGATGACGGTGGAGTTGCTTGAGGTAGAATGAGACTGGGCTTGATGGGGTGGGTGATCTGTACCAGTCTTATGGTCCTGGGTTTGACAAAAGCCCCCCAGAAGTGGGGCACTCCCATGTAAGGGGCCAAAGTGGGCTTAGTCAGGAAGCCTGGCTCCTTGTGCTGCTTTTGACCCTGTCTCGCTGCATAAAACTTCTTTCCCCGTCTCTGCACAGCGCCAGGAGATCTCTGCGTAGAGAAGTGTTGGAGAGTTGGGCTTTAATCCCCGCCGCCCCCACCCCCGTCTCTAATGCTCGCCAAAACCGGGAGGCTTCTAGCTGAAGACCATCTGGCCCAAACTGACTTGTGAGCACAGACAAACTGAGCTGCTACCTTTCCAGGCCAGTCATATCCTGGACAATAATATCCAGTGCCTGCAGCCTCAGCCTCCTGGAGGCCAGTGAGTGAGACCTGGTTTGGCAGGAACTTCTGGGAGCTGCCCTGAATCCCAAGTTCTGGACTTAGAGCAGAGGACAGCGATCCCAGGCACAGGCGCCGATTTTCATTGTCACGCGAGGCAGAGCTCAGTCTTGTGCCTCTTCCCTGTCAAAGCCAGGCCGCCTGTGAGTTAACAAAAGACCAGCTAATGCTCCCCACCACCACCGGAACAGTAAAACTCTGCATCTTAAGGTATTTATGAATGAAGCTGTTGCAAGCAGGACTATTAGTGACTTGAAAAAGTACCCCTGGCACTCAGACTGTTCAAAAGGTCGGATGTTGGCACTCTACCTCGGAAAGGTTGCTGCTTGGGCCATCTTAAAACAAGTTGGGTTAAAATATCAGAACGATGATTCTCGGGACCAGACCTGTGCAGGGTGAGGAGGAGATAAGGGGCAGAGGGGGATCTAACAGGTCTTTTCCACCTGTCATTTCTCTGCCTCTCTCGGAGAACTGGCTTCTCCTGTGCCCAGCTTTGGTTGCTCCGAGAGCGCCAGATGTCCCCTGTCCTTTGCCAAAGTCTTTGTAGTCGCACGTTGAGACCCAGCCCCAGTGAAAAGTGTAGCAGAGCCAGCAGTGGGCACTGGCCGCAGATTGCGAAGCTCCAGGCACCTCAGACCCATGTCCGTAAACGCTCTCCAAGCTGTCTCCCAAAAGGAAGTGCGACTCCTATTGGTCAAGGGGGGTGAATTTTCCCAGCCAGGCGTCTTACTCAGCCTGCTCACTCCTCAACGCTTGACTGGTTCAGACAGGGTGAGTGTTTCACTATGGGAGACATGGATGGCCGGGGGCTCCCGCTGATAGGCCCTGCTGTAATCACCCACTGTCCAAGAACACTTGAGCCTCTGCTTCACTCTGTCTTGCCTGTCAGCAGATTGCATAGGTGTGGCTGGAATGGGTTAGCTGAACTGTCTGTAATGTAAACATGCACGGGACTCCGACTCGAACCCTCCGGCGCAGGCTTAGGGAGGGACAGAACAAAGCACAGCTACCCACTGGGCCTGGCGTAAAGGTGACCTGCAGAGGGCCCAGAAGGAACGAGGTGGTGCCTTTCCCTGCTGCTCTGTGGAGAGGAACCAAGACTTGTGAGGTTTTTGGCTTGTGCCTTACAAATATCAGGAAGGTCAAGTCAGGTTTAGCAGGGACACCTCGGAGGTCTCAGGAATGTTGTTCTGGAGCCTTTGCTCTTGAATTGAAGTGGGAGGGAGTTGAACTTGTAACAAAGGGTGCCTTTCCTCAAACCAATAATTATTGGTCCAAGTTAAATGGAGATTAACCAAAGCAAAAAGCCGCTTTCCCCTGAGTCTCATTCATAAAGAAGCCAAAATGAAAAGGGGGTGCAAGCCTCAAAGTTGTTTCCCTTTGGAGTTCACTTCTCAGGACAGCGGAGAAGGGTCAGGACCACCTGGGGACACAAAGGCAGGTGGATGGATAACAATTCTTAGCACTTCTCACAATGCACAGCAGTGACTGAGTAAACTTCAAACTCGCCGCTGAGACAAGCTGGTGTCTTGCAGATGGGGAAACTGAGGCCCTGCAAGGTCATGTGAGTGTCTCAAGATAGTGCAGGGAATCAATGGCAGAGCCAGGATTGGAACCCAGGAGTTGGTGCTGATGTTGTGCTTTGTCCTCTAGATTGTGGGTTCCCAAATAGCCTCCCTTCTTTGTGGCTGCTTGGAGACCCCCAATACTTTTCTGTTGTGAGACAGTGTTCTACCATGAAGAGTTTGAGAAGCAGTGCTCTAACCTACATTAGCACTATGTCAGTCTGTTTTCAGTCTGGTGGGGCTTTTCGTCCCGTGTTTCTCTTCCTAGAGGCTGTGAGCAAATCTTGTGATAACATACGAAGTGGAGGTTACCTCTTGGTGAGGAGAGAGATTCAGTGGGGTGATTTCTGTTCTGAGAGGCTAAAAGTAAGTTTAAAGTCCTAGTTTATAAAGCCAGAAAGGCCTCAGGACTTCCCTGAATTAATTCCTGTTCGAAATAGGGCATCCCATCTTGATATAAAAATTCCCAGTGGTGGAGAATCATGGTTAATTACTCTTTACCTTAACAATTTTAATTCAAAACAAAAAAACAGTCCAGTAGCACTTTGAAGACTAACTTCATAAAGACTAATTTATTAGGTGATGAGCTTTCGTGGTTCAGACCCACTTATTCAGACCGTAGCCATACCAGAACAAACTCAATATTTAAGGCACAGAGAACGAAAAATAGTAATCAAGGTTGACAAATCAGAAAAAAAATTATCAAGGTGAACAAATCAGAGAGCAGTGGGGTGGGGGGGAGTCAAGAATTAGATTAAGCCCATTTTAATTCAGCCATTGAAGTGCTGCCCCTCTCCTGCTTCAGTTTAGGCTTGCCTGGGAGTTGCTTTCTCTGCTTCATCCCTCTCCTCTAGCCCCGCAAGGTGAAAGGGCTTGTTTACCTGAGGACTTGCTTTTCTGCTATGATTTTCCAGATGTAACTGTCCCAACAGAGGCGGCTCCCACATCATGTTGTTTATGCTGGCTTAAGCCCCTTCTCCCTTGCTTCTGCACAGCCCTGTGGTTTTTGGAAACAATCACACAACTGTCTGGACAGGTAGCCTAGCAGAGGAACACTGCACCATAGGCTATGTGCATTCTGGTTTATTTTCCCCACAGTGCATTGTGGGATACTACCAGAAACCCCTGGAGTTCTAGTACCTGGGGTCAAATTAATGCATTTCTAGCTCTGGCTCTAAGGCCCATTCACCAGCTGGTCGCTCACACCCCATCTGAACTTGCCTGGACTTGCCAAATCTCAGTTTCCACTTGCCATTGTAACTCCCCAGTGCTTGTTGCAGGGTGGACACTGGGACTGGCCGTGGGATGATCCCCCTAAGCTTAGCAATGAGGAAGGAATGTGGCAAGCTCTTCGTGTGCCAGGCCCTCCTCTTCCAGTGTTGGCAGGTAGGGTAAGCCCAAGGGCAGGTCTCTGGCTTGGGATCCGAGCAGTGTGGAGCTGCCCAGGGTTGTTGGCTGGGGCTCATTCAGAATGCTGATTGGAAGTGAAGCTGAGTGGTTCTGGACTGGTCAGCAGGTCGTGGGGGGAGGTATCAGGTGCTGGGAGTGGACTCTGCAATTCCCAATTCCTCCCACGCTCTTGTGAAGACTGAAGTGTAAATCAAGTCTAGGGGAGCCTGACCAGTCATTGTGAAACTTGGGGAAGGCAGAGGGAGGCATGTCCGGGCCTGGCACTCAGTATGGAGACTGGGTGTGGAGCTCTAGGGCAGTGAGGTCTGGCTGTCTGGGGTGAGTGGTCAGGCCTTCCCGGGAGAAAACTTTCTGTCCCCCTTGGATCTCCCTATCCGGCTTGGGGCCTTCATTATATTTGATGCCTGTGTGGGGCAGAGAGCTGAGATGTGCACCCCACTGCCCTCCAAGGGGGCAGCAGTGGCGGGAGGGGGGCTGGAACGGAAGAGTCCTGGAGGAGCGGTGAGAGGAGAGACCCACCCACAGGGGAATGCACGTCACTCCTCTGGGGTGGGAAGGCTGATCAGTTTCCATGCAGATCTGTTCCCTCTCCAGTTTCAGGTCCTTCCTAGCTGGATCCCTGACGCTAGAACTCGAGGCTGGTGGGCAGCAGGTCACCCTGCTACCTTCTTCGCTGAGCACATCAGACATGCACTCTTGGAGGGAGGGACCGTTTCTGTGTGATGCTCCCAGGGGATCCAGCCTCTCTTCTGGTGCCTTGGTGCTAGGCGTGGTGGCACTCCACGAACGCCTGGGTTAGGTCCTGCTGGGCGCTGAGGAAAGCGCAAGGGGCAGGTTTTCACTTAGCTGGTGCAGCTGGGCCCTGAACATGAGCCTTTGTGCTGGCGTCCCCTTGGGGCAACAAAGAGGAGGTTGTAGTTGGTAAGGGGATGGGGACGTTACCCGTGCTGGGGGGAGGGGAGCAGGAGAATGAATGGGAATGACGAGGCAGGAGAGGGTGGAGTGCGGGGGAAGGGCATCCGGCCGACCGTGCTGCGAAAACGTAGCATGAGTTCTGTTTGTTCTCTGCCCTGGCTCCATGGGAACGGCACAGAGGCCACTGAGCAAAAGAATTTGCATTGTTGTTGCTTCAGCATTTTGCGGGTGCCTGTGGCTGGGATCAATAGGCTGGGGGCAGGGCGTGTTCGGGGAGCGGCTTGAGGAAAACCCACAGGGAGCAGGCACGGTTGGTTGACGCGCGCTTCCTCTATGCAGGGGGCAGGTGGCCTCTGGGGCCTGGGAGTCAGCAGTGGAGGGCGGGACACACCTGTGCGTGGGATTACATGAGTGTCGAGGGTGATTTCCCCCCGGCCCCAGATAGGTGCATAATCACATCCTGTTTGAGGGATCAGAAATCCTCCATTCTGCAGCTGGAGGTGTTTGGGGGTGTAGTTAATTACCTTTGGTGATTGGACCAGTAGCCCAGTGTTTCTGAACCTTTTTTTTTTTAAAAAAAAAAAAAAAAACTTTAAAAAAATAAGCACCCCAATACCTGCCGGTTTCAGACACACAATTTTTTTCTACCATTGCAACACATTTGTTTAAACAGTGTAATCGGAGCTGGTTGGTTGGGAGAAACTGCCTGGAGGCAATAAACTTGCCACCGTGCTTACGACTGTGCAAAAAGGAGAAATAAAAAAGAATTAGGTGAACGTCAAATAAGTCCAGGTTTTTTTTTTACACCTGCCCCTGGTTGAGAACCGCTGCAGTAGCCAAATAAATTGGAGAGAATCTGTCCCTCAACCTGCGACAGCTCAGCCTCCTTCCATCCCACTGACCCCTTCTCTCCGCCATTCATCTCCAGCCACCCTGTGCCTCGCTCCCTCTCGGGCTGGGCCTTTCTCCTTTCTCCGGGCAGGGAGGGTGCCCTGCACCAGCCCTTCCCATCTTCCCCCTTTCTCATTCCTCACACCATCGCATCTGGGCACTGCTCCCCCCACCCTTTCTGGGGCAGAGAGCAGCACTGGCAGAGGCTGAGTGGACAGTGTCCCAGTTCAGTCCCCAATCCATGCAGCTGCTACACCAGCCTGTGCAGCTCCAACTCCCCCCTTGCACTTCGGAGCATCCCTGTGTTTTCTTCCATCTTCACTTTTGCTCTCCTGATTTCTCTCTTCCTCTTCATAGCCTTCCCTCCCTCTCACCCTCCCTGCTGCCTTCTCTCCCTGTGGGTGAATACCAGCACTTCCTGCTCCTGGACGCAGCGCCTGTGAGGCCAAGCCAGCGGCGGAAGGAACCCGTTGAGACCAGGAGGACCTAGTCAGTTTCATGGCTGCGTGCCAGCCTTCATGCCAGGGGCAGCTCACGCTCAGGTGTGATCCTGCTGTGCAGACTGGGCAGAAGCAGCAGAGGCTTCTTGTAGGTGTGCTGCTGTCTTGAATGCTTCCCTGGCAAGGCATCTATCTCCCTCAGCTCCCACAGTGCAGGGAAAGTAGCAGGGGAATTCCTGCAAGGCAGGGGAATGTGGGGTCACCCAAGATGAAGCTGAGGCTGAATCAGGAGCTAGGCTTCTCCCAGGAGCTGGGGGCAGGGCATCCCTATGGGTTGGTTCCTGGGGCTGTACCGGGGCTGTAACCTGATCCATCTCTCCCCCACCTGACAGCAAGTTTGTCGTGAGACGCTGTGTTCTCAAACCTAGCCCCACCCTGGGTTGGCCGTACCCCAAAAGTCACAAACGCGGATGCCTCCACAGAAACACCCTTTCCTCTCACACTGGATCAAACGCTGCCTAAGCTACCTTGGGGCGAATCCCACTCCTCCTCGCCCCAGCGAGCCTGCAGCACCTTATTCCTCTGCTCCTCTGAATGGGCCTTTGCAGTCCTTGAACTCCATGGAGACCAGAGCTCTTTATCTTGTCCTTATCAGGACGGACACACCGGGCAGCTCACTGAGTCATGGCAGCGGAACGTGGCTTCTGGCCAAACTGCACCCAGTGGAAATAAAATGGCTAGCCGAGTCAGCTGCCACTGGGGCACTGTTGGCACCGGCGTGGGGTTTCATGGTCACACCGCTTCCTGCTTGGCACGGTCCAGAGCTGAGCCTCCTGCTGCAGCACAGTAGAGGAGGAAGGGCCAGAACGCTGAGGCTTGGCAGTGATTGCCCCACCCTACTTTGGGGGATCACCAGGGTTTAAAGCAGTCTGAAAGAAATGGACCACCTACTTTCAGCAGGGTGTGGCAGCTGGGATCAGACAGTGCTGGCAACGTGCCCCTTAATGGCCCAGCTTGTGTGCCCATTATTTTATTCACCAGGTCTGTGACCCACATGTTTGGGGCAGAGTCCTGAACCCGGCAGGGTGGAGAGACAGCTGATCGTGTCAAGCAGGTAGCCAGTAAGAGCGTGTCTACCTAGCAAAGTTATTTTGAAATAGCTTTGTGAGCAGCTACACAACGCAACCACTATTTTGAAATAATTTCTAAATAGCGGACAGCTTATTTTGAATTTGGTAAACCTTGTTGTCCGAGGAATAGCACCTATTCCGAAATAGACACTTCAGAATAATGCCTGTGTAGACAGGGAATAGGAGCTATTTTGAAATAAACTATTCTGGAATAGCTTATTCCAGTGTTTCCCAATTTTATTTGGCCATGGAGCCCTTCTAAACACGAAAGAATTTTGTAGAACCAGATTCCCAGGCTCTACCCCACATCAGCCCCCAAACCGGCCCCCCATCTCCAGGCTTTACCCATGTCAGCCCCCAAATGTACCCCCTTATCCCCAAGCTTTACCCCCCATCCTGCAAACCCTCTCCCATCCCCAGGGTGTAAAGCTAGCACTACAAGTCCCATTCCCCTGGGGTAAGAGAGAGCAGGACCCCTCGGCTCAAATAATAACCCTTCCCCCAAACTCTGAAATATCCGACCCAGCGTGAGAACGTGAGGGATGGGGTGGGTGTGCCTATAGCAGAGCCTTTGTGGCAAGGCATTTGTGATGAGCATGTGAACCTGTGAGCCTGTGTGTTGGGCAGCAGGGTGTCCAAGGGTGTGAGTCATGGATTCCTGATTGCATATTGGGTCAATGCACAGGGAGCACGCGTGGTTGCCGGTGGCTGCATGGTGAAGTATTTTCACCCAGAAGGATGTGCTAGGTCTTTATGTCAGTAATCTGCCTCCCTCCCTCCTTGTGTGATTCAGAAGGGGGGAATCAAATCGCTGAGCTTTCATATTAGTATCTGCTATTTTACATTCCTCCAAGTGCAGCTTATGTGCGACTTGTTTCACCTGTCGCTGAAATGCAGCCAGCTATGGGGTGGAGCGGAGCAGAGCAGTGCTCTGCAACAGGTGGGAACGGAAGGACCGGAAGTGAAGAAGAACAGTAGCGTCTGGTTGAAAATGAAACTGGCATAACCGTATGAGCTTTGGCATGCTGGCCACACGTACCTGCGCTTGTAGGAGAGAGCGTGGTGGAATGTCCTGTGCCTCCTAGGCTCAGGACCTCCTCAGCACCCTCTGGCAGCATGCGCATTCCCTGGAAGCACTTTGTGCAACACCCTGGGTTTTCCTGGGCCGTCTCAGTGGCCTGAACCAACCCTGTAGAGCTCGTGCCGAGATCACAGTCTGAAGTGGTTTGCTTGCTGCCACTTCAGGCTCGTTGTCTGCTCAGCTTTGCACTCCTGGGTCTGGGCTCCTCCTGCAGGGTTCTGGCTCCAGAGGAAATCTGTATTTACCTTAAAACCTGTCGGGTGGTTTTTCTCAGGGGTGCAAGCAGGGAGGTGGGGATTGCTTGGAGGAGGAATGAGGCTGAGGCGGATTATTGATGGAATGGAGAAGCTCTGTTAAGGAGAGCTGGGACCTGTCTGGAGCAGAGACGATGGTTCAGCTGCTCTAAACCCAGTGCTGGAGTGATGTGGAATGTGTGCAGCTGAGTCTGAAGGGCTGAGCTGTTGTTATTGCATGTCACCCTTCCTCCCTGGGGGCCTCGATCCTGACTCCCACAGGAGCTTTGTCTCAGTGAGGACTATAGTCAGGTTGAACCTCTCTAGTCCGGCACCCTCAGGACCTGACCGGCGCAGGATGAGAGAATTTGCCAAACCACGGAAGGTCAATATTGTCTAGCAGTATTACCAGCACTTCCACGGCTGACTGGGCTCTTAGACAACTTTTAAGGGTAAATTACAGCTAAATAACAGCACAGAACGCTGAGAGCCAGGCCTGGGGGCTGGAAACAAACTGTGGGACTGTGGGAAACTTGGCCACACCCGTTGTAAGTGGTCATCCGGCCAACTAAAATCATGCCGGATTACAGATGTTGCCGGACGAGAGAGTTCCAGATTAGAGAGGTTCAACTTGTATCAGGTGCTGGAGTTACAGTTCCGTGCCTCAACATTTCCCACTTTTAATGTACATTAATGCCAGACGTTTGTAAGCTGAGCACCTGGGCAACTACCCAGGAGGTATTTAGGGGCTGCCCAGCTGATTAGCAGAGCCCCCACAGGCGGCAGCGTGTGCCTCTACTGGTGGTGCACATTGGCACACACCTTGGTGCACATAACAAAATATATTCTGCCCACAGATAATAAAAATTAGAGGGGACCCTGCTGCCAGGCCTTATGTCAAGACGATGGAGCTGGCAGCGTCCATTACTCCTTGTTGTTGTTGCGCTCATGGACTTGTTTTATTCAGCATGTAATTAACCTGTGGAAAGTCAATGTACAATGTGGGGACACTCGCAGGGAGGGCAGCATTGTCTAGAGGTGAGAAAGTGCAGTTGGACTTCAGGAAACTAGTGCTCTGAGATTTTGTGACCTTGAGCAAGTCACCTAGCCATCTCTGTCCTCAGCTTGCCTCCATCTCCTTCAGTAAACTGGGGATCATCACGCGAGCACAGGCGTCTCGGGGATGGTGGGAAGATTTGTCTCTTGGTATTACCAAAGTGCTTTTAGAGCTTCCTGTGGGGGTTGGCGGAGCATTGCTAAATATTGTGGTAAGAGTGAGATCTGCAGTTGGATGGAATCCCAAGGGGCCTCCAATCCTCAGTCTTCAGGGCATATATTCATCACCTGCTGGGGTCAGGAAGGAATTTTCTCTTATTGCACAAAAAGGTGTGTTCCCTTCCTTTAAAACAGCTGGTAAAAACCAGTGCTGGGGGCAGGTTGCTACTCTGGATGGGCCCCCAGTCCTTTCCAGTACAGTAATTCCTACAGGGGATTACATCAAGGCTTGTTCCTTTGTGGATCTTTGCCTGGTTACAGTCTAGTGCAGGGATGGGCGCTAATTTTTGATGGGAGCCTGTCCAAGAGTCTGGCAAGCGGTTAAGGGTCACACTTTCCTAAGGAAAGGGCGCAAGGTCTGGGACAAAGGTTGAGTGCAGAAGGGAGCTCAGGGCAGTTTGCTGGAGTGCAGGATACAGCGTGAGGTTTGAGTGAAGAAGGGGGCTGTGACCTGGGCTGGGGTATTAGGATGCAGGGTCCAGGAGAGAGTTAGGGTGCAGGAGTGGATTCTAGCCTGGGGGAGGGATGTTGGAGCAGATGCAGGGGCTGAGGAAGAGTGTGACCTGCAGCAGAGGAAAGGAGGGTGCAGAAGATTTGGGTGGTGACTTGGCTCAGAAAATTGCGGTTCAGGGTACTAGAGAGGGCACAGGTACTGTCCGGGAGGCATTTACCTAAGCAGCTCCTGGCCAGCAGCACTGTCAGGCAGGTCTCCTATTGGCTGTTCTATGCTCTCTGGACTGTGGGGAGAGGGCTTCATGCACTCTCCTGCCCCCAGCAAAAACTTTCAGCTCTGATTGGCCAGTTTTGCACACGTCCTTTACCCCCAACAAAATCTCTCGGCTCCTATTGGCTGGTTTCTACCCAGTAAGAGCTGAGAGATTGTGCTGGGGATAGCAGCTGTGCACGAAACCAGCCAATGGGAGCTGAGATTTTGCCGGAGGAGGGTGTCACCCGAAGCTCTCCCTGCTCTGCAGCAGCGGAAACCATTCATGAGCCAGACGGAAAGACCCCAGTCCATATTTTGCCCACCTGATCTGGTGGGCCAAGGCTGTAGCTTTCCAGGCGTGTAGAGGGACCTGGTTGGACAAAGCAAAATACCACGGTTATTTCTCTATCTAGGGCCATATCCAGAGCAGGTGTGTGTGTCGCAGGGACTATATTTCCCTCTGCATGTGGAACTCTAACTGGGCTTAGAAATGGGAACCTGGATTATTCATTCATTCTTAAAAGAAGAGTTTCTGGGCTGAGGCGCGGGGCTCTGACCCTCTCAGCCCAGTGAGGTGGTTAAGACAGGTTGCAAGCCCTGGGAAACAGTGGATTCGGAAAGGGACTGCTGAGAGTCTGTATTACTGCTGCTGTGCCCGCAGAAATAGTGTTGCACTTTTTCTCTGGCCTTGACAGAGCCTGTTGCTGCTGCGTACCAGATGGATGCAGAGTTGGATACAAGACTCGGAGAACAACAAGGGCTTGGATTCCAGGCACAAACAGAAGAGAATTTTGAGAAGGGGGAAAACTTGGTTTTCATTTCGTCCGCTTGGGCTCAGCCTGGCGCTCCTAACCTAGGAACCTGAGCACCTTACCTGGGTTTTACTCTTGTTGTAGCCTAAGTAGGAAGTGGGCAGGAACTGGCTGAGGACACCAGGTCTGGGCCACAGGTCCGTAAAATAGCCTCCTTCACTGCTCATTGCTGCCAATGGGATCTGAGAGCACTCGCTGCCAATGTTCCTGCTTAATTTTTTTTTTCAAGCCATGCGTGGAACAAATTTTGTTATGCGCACTGAAGCATGTGCTGATGTGCACCACCAGTAGAAACACACGCTGCTGGCTGTGGGCGCTCTGCTAATCAGCTGGGCAGCACCTGAATCTCTCCTAGGCGGCTGCCCACATGCACAGCTTCCAGGGAACACTGCTCAGCACCTTTGCATACCGGACCCCAGGTGTCTCCAGCAGACACCCCAAATGAGGAGCTGTTTTTGAACACTCAGACCAGGGGCCAGCAACCTGTCCGAGGTGGAGTCCCAAAATTTGACCTTTTGACCTCAACGTGCAGGTCAGGTGCTGGTGGTACTTTTTAAAGTCACTAAAAGTCCTACTTACAAGAGCTTATTCATAACTAAATGAAGACACAGAGTTTTACCAGTTAGGTGGCGGTGGGTAGCATTAGCTGGTCTTTTGTTAATCCGCCAGTGGCCTGACTTAGAGCAAGCTCCCAGCTATGGGGCGGGGCTGAGCTCCTGCCTCACGTGCCAATGAAATCAGCTCATGTGCTGCTCTTGGCACCCGTGCCGGGGGGTTGCCGACCCCTGATTTAGACCTCGGCGATTTGCCCAAGAGTCAGCTGGCACTAGAACCTGGGAGTCCTGGCTCCCCGCCCTGTGCTCCACCTGTCGGACCACTTGGCCAGATAAGGATATAAAAATCTTTCCATGTAAGCGCTGTCCTTCGGAGAGGTGCCTTGGAGCTGGTGTGCGCTGGAGAGGGGAGGATGTGTTTGGGGGGGGCAGTGCGCTGGGGCAGGCAGAGAAGCGAGGATGTGACGGGTGACACGGTGGAGGTGCTCTCGGAGGCGGTTGGCTTGTGCTAACCCGGAGTCTGACTCATGGGTGAATGGGCTGCCCCAAGAGGAGGTGCTGTCTGTCGGGGAGAGGTAAGGCCAGTCACGCCCAGCGCGTGTTCCCTGAAAGAGTCTGTGTCGCTCCCAGTGCGGGTCAGGAACTGATTCGGCCCACTCCATCTGACTGCTTATTTACCCAGATCTAATGAGAGGCTGGGATCTTAGTCCTTGCACGGTTCAGGCCTTTCCCAGCTAGCCAGTGTCGAGAGTGTGATGCTCACAGGTGGAGCCTCCCCCCGGCTCCTTTGAGCCTTTGGTTCTCTGCTGGTAGGGCCTGACCTGCCTTGGGCACTGGAGTGGGTGGCACCACATATCCATGCCCTGAACAGGAGCGGCTCGCCTTGCCTATGTCACTGGTGAGAGAGCCTCGAGAGGTGCTGCAGGGAGACAAGGAAGAGATCCCCATTTTACAGACAGGGAAACCGAGGGACAGAGGTTGACTTCTCCAAGCCCACCTGGGGAGCTGGAAACAGATGAATTTGCGCAGAGCTGCATTTTACCAGCAGCCCTGCCCTCGGTCCCTTACTGGAGCTATTCGTTTCTTCTTAGAGCAGCGCCGGGCAACCTAGGCTCTTGCGTGGCTGCACACGCGGTCCTCCTTCGTCTCAGTGGGCTGCAAGATTGTCACAACCAAGATGGTCTTGCGGGATTGGATAGTTTTGCTAACTGCAGTTGCATGCCGAGCGCTTGCCTGGCTGCGTAGAGCTGAAGCCCAGGGCTCCCACTCCTGCCACCTGCAGCTGGAGTTGAAGCCTGAGCAACTCAGTTTTGTGTGGAGCCCTGTGGCATGGGGCCTTGGGCATTTGCTCTGCTTGGGTACTTCTAAAGCTGGGCCTGGCTTTTATATGCAGGAAACCAGGTATGGTAGCTTTGGCGGGCTGTGGAATTTTTATAGCATGAGTGGTGGGGGGCTTGAGAATCTCTGCTCTAGAGGATTTCTGTTTCTGCAGCTTGACTCAGGTTTTCTGCAGGATCCAAAGGGGCTCATCCATTCAGCTGCAGCAAGGAGGAAGAGAGAGAGAGACACACACACACACAAGGGCTGGTTGCACGTACATGCCCCAGTCGCTGATGGGGTTGTGCGTGAGCTGCAACCCACCTGGAGGCTCTGCCTGGCACGCTGGCTAACCCTCAGGGCTGCCTGCAGCACCTCACGTCCTGGAGTGGGGGTGCTGGCGCAGAAATTGAAGGGAGACACCTGGCTGTGTGTGATGAGCCCCAAGGCGCTGAGCACTGCAGAGAAAGACAAGCTGGTTTTTCCTCTTCTTTAATCTCCCTGGTCCTTTCTGCTGTCCATCTCCACCCAACTCGACTAACCTCTCCCACAACCCTTGCTGCTTGTTTTTCCACTGTGAGTCAGTGGTGGTGGGAGGGGGCTGATAGAACTGAGTGTTTCCCTGCCTCCTGCTGCCAGATCCTTTGCAGAGGGAGCAGACAAGAGGAGGGAGAGCAGTGGAGGTTTGTGGGCTCCCCGCAAGAGTCCCCCGAAAGCTGCCAAGCACAGAGAGCCCAGGCCTCCTCCTGGCATGAAATGCAGAGAGCAGGTCTGCTTTGCGGAAGGGCCCCTCCCTCTAGGGAGACACTGAGCGAGCCCTTGTGTTTAGCTAGCCCTGAGCAAGCAGCACAGCCCTGAGACATGCAAAGGGCTGGCAGAACTTCCACCCCACAGCTGTGGGCCTGGGAGGAGCCCCTGCCAACCTCACCGAGCGATGCCAGTGCCTGCTCCGGATTCTCAGCATCTGGGCTGTTCCAGACCTGGTGCCCCAGTTTGGCAGAGGCTCAGTCCCAACCTGAACTAAGTTCAGGCTTGGATCCTACAGCACTCAGCTCCAATCAGCCTCTTCTCCTGTTCCTGCCCTGCTTCCCCAGGGCCCTCCTAGGGCATCGCTGTTCTGACCTGCAGCTGCCTGTCTGGCCTAGAACAGAGCCTCGGAAGCCCCGGCTTTCTCCCCTGAGCAGCGTTCCTTCTAAGCTGCAGCTTCTTGTTTGCACCTGCATTTCCTTTGGTTTGGAAGCGAGAGCCAGAGTCCCAGGCGAGGAGGGACTAGGCTTTGTGTCTGGGTCTATCAGAGACTTCAGAGGTGTTGCGAAGTTGGCTTGTAAACTCCTCACACCCTTCCCCACGCAGTGGTGTTTCCCAGAGGAGAGCAGCTATCCCTTTACCTTGGGGTGGGGCCAGATCCCAACTCAATCCACACTCACTGCCGTCAGTGGTGGTTTGCCTGAGCTAACGAGCTCTGGAAACACTCCAAGGAGGCTGTTCCCAAGATCTCTTTTGGCGTGGGCAGGCCAAGATTTCCGCATCCATCTCCTTCGCCTCCAGTCCGGGAGCTCACGCGAACCAGACACGGGGCTCTCTGAACTAGAGCTGATTTAATGCATCCAACTAATGTGCACTGGCTGGGATGAGCAAATCCAGCGCAGTTGACCAAGGACTCATCGAGAATGAGATGCCGATTACACCTGGACATGCTGCTGTCAGCACAGACTGTGGCTGGATTAAATTCCTCTTCTGTGAAAATCAGCAGGTTCCACTATCGTCTCAGGCCTGTCTTCTCTTTGAGCTGAGTTTCTGCTGCTGTTTCTACATCGTCATAGAATCACAGACCCCTAGAACCGGAAGGGACCTCAAGAGGTCATCAAGTCCAGGCCCCTGCCCTCACAGCAGGACCAAGCCCCACCAGACCATCCCTGATAGGTGTCTGTCTAACCTACTCTTAAGTATCTCCAGGGATGGAGATTCCACAACCTCCTCAGGCAATTTATTCCAGTGTTTAACCACCCGGCCGGTTAGGAAGCTTTTCCTAATGTCCAAACTCAACCTGTCTTGCTGCAGTTGAAGCCCATTGCTTCTTGTCCTGTCCTCAGACGCCAAGGAGAACAATTTTTCTCCCTCCTCCTTGTAACCCTCCTTTAGGTACTTGTAAACCACTATCACGTCCCCTCTTGGCCTTCTCTTTTCTAAACTAAACAAGCCCAGTGCTTCCAGTCTGCCCTCAGAGCTCATGTTCTCTAGACCTTTCATCATTTTTGATGCTCTTCTCTGGATCTTGCTGGTCCATTTCCTAAGTGAGTCCATGTGGGCATTTCTGAGTGGAGCTGGGATCCTCTCCTGAAGTATTTGTGATGTATGTAAATACAGTCCACTGGTACAGCCACACCTACAACCCTGTTTTTTTCCTGGGAATGGAGTAGTGGGTGCCACAGAAAGGGCAGCCAGGGCCATATGAGACTCAAGCAGGCATGTAAGGTACTGAGAGAGAACCTGAAACCCACGTTGGGCGCCTCCCCTGGCTGATAAGATGTTATTGCGGTTATTAGACATCCCATTGTTTTGTGTATGGGGGAGGGGTGTTGGTTGCATTGTCCTGGCGGTATTAGTGGGGATAGGCTCATGGACCGCTAGGACTGGGAGAGACCTCAAGAGGTCATCAAGTCCAGTCCCCCTGCCCTCGTGGCTGGACCAAGCACCACCTAGATCAGTGTTTCTTAAGCAATTTTAGACCACAGAACACCAAACAATAATATTTTTACGCTGAACACGTGTGAAAATTTTCTTCAAACAAAAGTTGTCAGACTGAAAAAATAGCAAATAGCAGCACAGCCAGCAAAGCCAAAATGAAGTAATTTAATCAGGTATCATAGGATGAAGAAGTAACACTGTATCTGGTTTTAAGAACAGAAAATTTATACTTTGAATTATTTTTCCAAATGCTGGTTGCTCACTTGTGAGTTGTTCGCAGAACACCAGTGTTCCACAGAACATAGTTTAAGAGGTACTGATCTAGATCATCCCTGACAGATGAGCTCCCTCGGCTCTCCCCAGAGTAAGCATCTCCTGCCTCGGAAGTTTCAAGTGGGTACAAAACTCTCCATCCCTTCCTGCCTTAAGCTGCTGCTGTTTGCTGTTGTTGCTGCACCTGCATCTGCCATGCTCCACCCTACAGCTGGCTGCATTCTGGGGATAGGGATGGGATTCCTACCATGTGCATCTAGTGATGTTTGCAAAGCGCTGTGGATCTCTGTGCATGAATGGACCTGCCTAAGCTTCAGCTCGGTGTCCGTGGTCTGCGTCCCTCCGTAGAGGAATATCCCCATTCAGCAAAGCACTGCCAGGAAATCCCTTGAAGTTTGCTTGTGATTAAACCTGAGCATGTGCCTAAGTGCTTTGCTGCATGGGGAGGACGAGAGACTAGCCAATGGCTTTTGCTCTGAGCTGGTAAACACTGGGATGGTTTTGTGAATCAGGCGTCTCCTTCCTGCTGTAGCAAGGGAAAGTAGGTTAGTGCCTGGAGTGGAATGCATTCTCTGTGCTGCTGATACAGTGGCAGGGTGACCGTATTCCCCAAAGGGAAGAGAGGCCACCCCGTGGGGCTGGCTCATGCAATTCATCCAAACCTTGCTCCCTGAGCTGGCACCGCTGCTCACACCTCGACACGTTCCTCCGCACCCGGCTTGTTGGGCAGAAGTGAGTAACTTAAAGTTAGTAGGCCGGAACAAACGGGACAGTTGCCTAGTTGAGCCAGAGCTTAAACAGGGACCGTCTCTCGGCCCAAACAGCCACCCTACAGTGGGCAAATCTGCCCTCTGCCATTGCAGCTGGCCCACGAGCTTGGTTCTCCCATTCAGCCGGTGCTAGGCGAGCTGAACTCTGCTGCTCTGGCTCAATGGGACACAAAACCCTTTTCCTAAGTGCAGGGGAGAGGGGATGTCCTAGTCCTAGTCCTTGTGCTTCCCTGCAGCGCTGGATGGTGGTAGCAAGGGCAGCATCTCCTTTGGTAGCGGTGCCCTGGCTTGCCAGAGCCTCCTGCATGGCTCAGGCTGCGTTGCAATAGCAGCATGAGGAGAGGGGCAGGGCAGTGCTGAATGGCAGCCGGGGACTCCTGGCTTTGTGCGTTATCAGCCCGGTTAATTTGCGAGTGTTCTGCTTGGGCACCGCAGCAAATGTTTATTTAGCAGGGCCCGATCCTGTCCGAGCTGACCTTAGAGGGTATCTGGCTTTGACAGGAGCGGGGAGAGGGCCCGGCGAGTGCCGAGAGGGGGAGCTGTCCGGGAGAGCGTGAAGCAATGATTGCGCCAGCCGGGTCGCGGACCAGCACCATCGTGGGCTCTGGTTAGAGGACACGTCCCTGCAAGGTGCTGCTTGGCGGGTGGAAGCTCTGGCTGTGTGTTTGCTGGTGGCACATGCATTGCGTAAGGTGCTGTCTACGTGAGCGAGAAGCACAGTCCCTGCCCGACAGAGCTGCCGAGCTAAGGAAGGGCTGCTGGAGGCAGTGCTCCGGCCCCACTGTCCGTCTGCATACAATTTCCATTTGCACAGCTCTGCATCTGCTTTGGGTAACTCCATTCAGTCTGCCGCTGTGTCTCACTGGGGTAATTAACCGGCGCACGCCGGAAAGCTTGTTCGGACGCCGGAACTGGCAGCCGAGGGAAATGGGAGATGCTGGAGGAGGAAGCGAGGTGAGAGTTTGGGGAAATCTCCTGCAGAAAAAAATAGTTGGAAACTGCCGGCCATTTGGTGAAGCGCGTGGTCGTGAGCTGGGAGATCAGAGCCCTCCTGTCTGGGCGGGTTTAGAAAGCTCCAGAGGAGTGAGAGGGGAGCCCCAGCACAGGCAGGGAAATCTACCCACCCTCCCCCACTTTGAACGCTGCCGAGGGAGAACCCAGCCGCCCCCAGTGGAGTGAGCTGAGAGCATCCTGCTGTTCCCCATGCTCTGCAGTAGGTCCCTGTGCTCCGTTCTCATTGGCCAGCCATAATCCCTTTCCGGCTCGGGTGCAAATCAAGGATTCCCCACGCTTTCCAAGGGATTAGCCCTGCCTTGAGCTCTGTGATTCTCCCACTCCCTCCCCCATGCTGTCTGCCCCCTGCCGTGGGGAAGGACCTTCGCAGATGGAGGTGCTGCCCCCAAGACAGCATGGCATTTGTGCCTGTTTGAAGATAACCGAGCTTAACCAGAGTGCCTGTGTGTGTCTGGGGGCGGGGGTTAGGTGGGTGTGGGATACGTGTCAGCATGGACATTTCAGTTTAAACATCAACTTGTAGGGAGTTCTGTTCCTTGGGCAAGTGCAGTTAGTAACAATAACGCATGCCTCTTACAGCACTGCTCAAAGGACTAAGCCCCACTTAACTGATGGGGAAACTGAGGCACAGAGACTTGCTCAGCGTCTTCAGCAGCAGAGTCAGGACTAGAACCCAAGAACTGGTCTAACCACTAGGGTACGTTGCCTGTCCCACTAAGCCTCAGAGATTCTTTAGATTCAGAGTCACTTTGAAGGACAGGGAGTTAAATCAGTATACAAGAGTAGAGCCCTTTTAGTGGTAGTAGCAGTGTGATGTGCTGGCTTACCTGTGGATGAAATCTGAACTTTCTATTGTATGTCATAGGCCCTGTAATGTGAACAGCTGATGAAGCCTCTTTAGCTAAGTGTAGCCACTTGGTTTTGGCTGGTATGAAGTTCCCAAGTGGCTGTGGTGTGTCGCATACTGACGACAGAAAAGTTCCGACGGGATGGGAATTTGTTGACACTGGGCATTTTGAGCTTTACATTTTTTAGAAGGCTCAGTCGATCCCACTGCCCCAGGGTCACTTTTCACTGTAATCACCTCCCATTGTACACATGGGAAACTGAGGCACAGACTGGTTCGGTGACTTGCCCAAGAACATGCTGCAGGTCGGCAGCAGAGCCAAGGGTAGGGACTCAGGATCCTGACCAGGGTTCCCTGGAAGCTGAGCGCTTGGGCAGGAGCCCAAGAGAGATTCAGGTGCTGCTCAACTGATTAGCAGGGCATGTGTGTCTATTGGTGGTGCACACCTACGGAAGTCCTGGTGCACATAACATTTATTCCACCCACGGATGGAAAATGTTAGAGGGAACATAGCTCCTGGCCCTGATTCCCTGCCTCATTCTCAAGCCACTTGTTAACGTGGCCTCTCTTTGCACCCCGGCTCTGAGGGGCTGATCCCAAGGCAGTGAGAATGCCCACCGCCTGGGTAACAGAGGTCTCTTCCTACCTCGGCCCAGCCTCTTCCAGATGAAGATTCAGCTCTGTCCTGGGCTCCTGACAACTTGGAGGCGTGTCCTTCACTCCCTGCGGAGCACGAGGCGTATGCTGCATGTGTGGACTCATCAGACAGATGAGACCCTGGCCGGAGTATCGTGCTCTGCCCAGGCAGGATGAAGCAGCCCAGTTTAGGACACGTGCTCCGGACAGGGATCCAGCTTGTGTGATGCTGTCAACTTCTGTCCTCTCTCCAAACATTGAGCAGGACAGAGCCATCGGTGATACTTGAGCAAACAGCCTCACGTGCTCCTTGTCTGGGACATGTGCCAGACCCATCTGGCAGTGTCGAGGAATCCCACAGCAGCATCTGTCTGTCGGGTCCGCAGGGAAGGCGCTGGGAGCCCTGTGCAGCAGGGAGAGGTCACCGGCGGGTGCAGTGACATCCTTACTTACCAGGACTTCTAAGCTGAGCCTCAGAACTGAGGCTGAGAATGAAGGTCCGGGGAGATTGGAGCTGAAACTAGGGCTATAGGGTACACTGGGGGTGGCGGGGAGAAGGCACGGAGAGCCCTGGACTCCCTTCCTGCCCTGGGCTCCCCCATTCTTGGTGCTTGGCCTTCTATCCGCCTCCTCCTCAGCACTCTCTGATCCCAGCTGCCTGGTGCCCTCCCTGCACCCGGCCAGGCATTGTGAGGACCCCGGATGAGGGACACTGCAAGGGGGAATTAGCAGACTCGCCGTCTGTCTCTCCGCACTGCAGCTGCAGCCAGCCCCTCGCACTTTTCCTTGGGCTGTGCAACAGACCTGGCCCTCCCTGCATGCCAGATGGTGCTGGCCTGCCCTTCCCAGGAATCTCCTCTTCCAGTCCTGATGAATATTCAGCAGTGAGGGTCAGAGGTTAGGCTCCCCAGGGGGCAGCAGGGGGAGGGGGAGGGCCCTGTCACCCAGCAGGAGTGAACTCAGTTACACCCCTAGAATGGGACCTGGTGCCGCAGAGGGGCAGAGGCAAATGCTGGGAAATGTGGACAAGTGAGGGGCACACACTGTGTTGTAGGTGGCAGATGGGTTCAGCTGTTCAGCACCAAGGTGTGGGGAGAAAGGGATGGAGTGTGGTCTGGGCTGGTTGCCAGGATCCATTCCCGGCTCCGCCAGACTCTGTGTCACCCCCAGGCAAGTCACAGCCCCTTGCTGTGTCTCAGTTTCCCCTTCTGGAAAAAGAACATCCTCCTGACCCCCCTTGCAGGCAGGGGCCGGTGAGATTCGGGCCAGGTCCACCCAGGAAATGCTTGTTGATATAGCAGGGTCAGGTGGGTGGTGGTTGTGCTTCGTGTGGCATTTTCCTACACCGCACTGGAGGCACAGTTACGTTGGCACCAACGTGCTTTTGCAGATGGAGATTACGTTGCTTGGGGAACGTTAAACCAGCAGCAGAAGCGCCTTTTGGCCAGTATGAGCTGTTTCTTCATGCCGAGAGTTTATTGGTCTAACCTTGCTTGCATATCCCTGGCACCAAATTGTTCTCCTCTGCCCTGGCCTCAGCCAGCGTCCATAAAGTGCTCCAGGACCCTTGCTTTTCTGTGTTAGTGACTCTGAGCGCTTTCCCGGCTGTCGTTACTGCTGTAAGGAGATGGGTCCCCATCACGTTACAGCCAGGGAAACTGAGGCACAAAGCAGGACTGACCCAGCCAGCGGCAGAGCTGGGAATAGAATCCGGGAGCCTAGTCCTTAAACAGGCTCCTTGCACTTGTGGTGTTTCGGCCATACTCGTGGGGCTCAGTCGTCAAGCTGGGGGACTGCTAGCAGATTGCTGAGAATTCCCCAGCTCTCTCTGGACTCGTCACACGTGGCAGCCAGAGTGAAATCTCCTAGTGCTCTGGGAAGAACCATCCACCCCCATCTCTATGGGTCTGTCTGTCCATCTGAGCCTTGAGGTAGATACTCCGGCGCTGTCTCTTCCCCATCACGCTGGTCTGTCCCAAGCCCCCTTCGTCCGGGAAAAGCAGCTGCTACCCTGATACCAGAGTGGAGGTTCCAGACAACAACCCCCTAGCTCCTGACAGCTGGCATTTGGGCTTGCAACAGGTCCGCTCCTTCCAACAGGCCAGGGAAAGGGCTCCCTGGACTTTCCATAGCTCCCTTGGGTTTCCCAGGCCCCTCACGCCCTGAGGCTCCCCCTTGCCTTGCAGACTTGTGCCTGCTGGACTGTCTCGTTCCAGGCAGCTGCTCTGGATTTAGTGTCCTGGAAGCTGTGGCAGGTGGAAAGTGTTTGCTGAGCTCTTCTCTCTCTGGATGCAGCATCTGTGCTTGGGGCAGCCCCTGGGCCTGGCGGGAAGCTTGTGGAGGGAGGAGGGGTGCAGGGGCGGGGCTGCTTTTCTTTTTCAATGAATGGACTGTGCAGTCGGAACAGCTGGGGGCTGGTTTGCACGGCCCCGGCGGGCCTCCGAGGCAAGGCAGAGCAAGAACCAGGGAGATGAGATCCCTCCCCCCACTGCGCCCCGCTCCCCTCCCTGTCCTTGAGTTCACACTTCTTCAGCCCTGCTCTCCGGATGGAGGCTGCTGCATCCGCAGCCGCTCCGTGCGGCTGGTTTTGTGCGTCTTCCTGCCGGCTCCCGAGGCTCAGATGAGCGAGAAGGCGAGAGGAAGGCGAAGGTGCCTGGGATGCTGAACGCTGGGGGACAGCTGGGACCCCTTGTGTGGCAGGAGTTCTTGGCTCCATAGCCCATCTCTAGAGGGTCCCTTGGGGCCAGAGCCCTCCAGGTGCCAGGATGGTGGTTTTCCTCGGCAGAAACCTCCCCTCCCTTCTGGCTCTGTTTAAGAAGAAAGGTGAGTACAGCCTTGGTGTCCTTGTATAACCCTGGCCATTGGACATCTCCAAGCTCTCGGTTCCCTTGCATGGTGGGGCTGGGATGGCTCCCCAGCACGGTGCGGGAAGGATCCTGTAATAATTGCCCAGCCCAGAGAAGCAGCCAGAGAAAGGTCACCCCAGCCGGAGCTGCTCTGGTTAGGAAGTTAATGGAACAACCCAGCCAGCTGCTTCCTGCCTGAAGGTGATTTGCAGAGTGCCTGGGCTGGGGGAGCACTGGTGCTGAAATCACAGTGGTAAAGGGCTTGTGGGGAGGATATGCCGGATCACATGGGGGTGGATTGGGAATGTGGTGGAAGGCCCTGGCCCTTGTGAGGGGGTGTGTGTGTGTGTGTGTGTGTGTGTGTGTGTGTGTGTGTGTGAGAGAGAGAGAGAGAGAGAGAGGGAGAGAGCCCCTCGGTGCCATAAATTGGATCGTGTGTGCCTTGCAGTCTGTCCCAGTGTATCCAGGCTGCCTTGGCCCTGCTGGTTTCTACCCTTGTCCAACTGCAGCTGCTGCCTGGCTGGGCGAGAATCTCTCTTTTCAGTGCGGCTGAGCAGGGCGGAATCCTTTCTGTTGTCCTGCGTCCTTTCCCCATTGTGTGGGTCTGGAGCTGCTGCAGCAGCCGGCGTTGCATTGGCCTGGCTTTAATCTGAGCGCGTGCACAGGGTGTGTGCGGCAAGGCCCAGAGATGCTGTGGGGTGAGGGCGGATCTCTAGCTAGCTGGGTTAGAGGCCTTGTGCATGTGGCCTGCAGACCGGATGACTAGCAAAGGAGCCACTGGAGCGTGTGCATGGGAGAGGTGGGGAAGGCAATGCCTTTGTGGGGATTTCACAGCCCCTAGCCTCTCTTCAGCACAAAGTTGTTTTTCTCTCCGGTGTTGTGGTGAGCCTAAATGGGCAAAAAACAAGTGGAAGGGAGATCGCCCAGTGAACCAGCGCCCAGCTCTCTCCCAGGGTGGGCTGTGGGAAGTGTGACCCTTGTAGAACTCCTCGGGGGCAGCCAGGGCAGGTGACTTAGTCTGCTCTGCAGCTGTGGGCCTGGAGGCTGTTTTGAGATGGGAATCTAGAAGGCTCCTGCAGGGCAGGGGAGGATTTCACTGGGCCTGGGGTAGGAAGTGTGGCCTAATAGATAGAGGTAGGAACTGGACGTTTACGAAGTCTAGGTTCTGGTTTCCCCTGGACTGGCTAGGAGACTGTGCACCAGTCATGGCCTCCCCTGTGCCTCAGTTTCCCCAAACCTGGGTCAGCACTTCCCTGCCTCCTGGGGGATCAAATCATTCCTGTGTCTGAGGGGCTCTGAGCTGCCCTGCTGGAGCACCGTAAGGGGAAGGAGAGTCTGTTTTCTGACTTGTTTCACCTCCTCCGCTTTGCTGAAGGCAAATCTATGTCTGATAGTCAAATTTGGTTTCCTTTGGCAAAGATGCTGGTCTGCACCTCCACCTTTGTCCTTCTCAGGCAAGTGGAGACGAAACCTCCCAGTGCTGGAACCCATCTCCACCATATAGATTTGTCACTAAGCTGGAAAGAGGCGGCGGGGGAAGTGCTTCTGTGGGAGGCAGCAAGCAGAAGATTTCAGTGCACTAGTATACAACAGTCCCTCTAATTGTTTTCCATCTGGGTGTGGAATAATTTTTACATGCACCAAGGGATGCACGAATGTGCACCACCAGTACAAACAAAGACCCTGGCTGCGGCCGCTCGGCAGAGTGGCCACACAGGTGCACAGAGAACACTGCTAGTGATGTATGGTGATAACCTGGCCTGAGAGCCAGCCTGGGCTTCTGAATTGTGCCTCCACCTCTGCCACAGATTGGCTGTGACACCTCATTCAGAGGTGAACAGATTCCAAGGCCAGAAGGGATCATGTGGTCTGACTTCCTGCGGAGTACACAGCAGAGAGCTTACCTGTGCTGGGCCCTAGAACCTGTCCTGGACCAGAGCATCTCTTCCGAAAGGGAGCATTGCTTTGAACATGGCCTCACTCTCTGGCCTGGGATAATAATCCCTCCCTCAGGCAGGGTTGGAGGATGACGTAGGGTTCGAAGGCATTAAGTGCTGCCAGCCTGGGGTGAAGGGAAGTGTGGGATTGTGGAGAGAAAAGGGAATGTGAGAGCAGGGTTCCCTCTAAGCTGGGAGCATGAGCAGCTGCCCAGGAGAGATTCATATGCCACCCAGCTGATTAGCAGAGCATTCATAGCCAGCAGCTTGTGTGTCTCCTGGTGGTGCACATCTGTATATATCTCAGTGCACATAAAATTTATTCTGCATATGGATGAAAAAAATGAGCGGGAACTCTGTGTGGGAGGAAGGCCTTGGGGACTGGGAAAGAAAGAGCCAGTTTGGAAACTGCCAGGCCGGGATGGGGTCTGATCTCCAAGCTTAGAGTTTGCAAAGGCCCAGCTATTGTCATCATGAGCCCTTTCCCTCCCCTGCCAATGTCCCCACTCATCTTTTCCATCCGTGTGCAGAATAATTTTGTGTGCACCGAGGCACGCGCAAATGTGCACCACCCCTCGAAAGAAAACGTTTTCTTCAGGCTCTCTGCCAATCAGCTGGGCAGCATTTGAATCTCCCCTGAGCAGCCACACAAGCACCCAGTTTACAGAGAACACTGTCCTTCACATCAGCTGGCTGTGAGGCGCTCAGAGGTGATACCAGGAACTGTCCTTCCTCCTTCCAGCTGGTCTGTGGGAATGCAAATTTCTGGTGTGGCTAAATAAGGCCTTCTTTATGGCCTGCTGTAGCTGGACCAGGATACTTATAGCAATACCAGCCTTCTAGGGTGGATGCAGACCTACTGGTGTGATGGTTTAGCTCATTCTCCTTCCAGCACTAGAGTTTGCACGATGATAGCAGTGATAGAAAGTCATGCCCCAACTGACAGCTGTACTGGTACAAAATCTCTGCAGGCCAGGGAAAGTGAGTAAGTAAGCGAAGGAAGATTGAGACTCAAAGCCCCTAGGCTCCACTCCCGGCTCTTCCACTGACTCATTGTGTTGTTTCCCATCTGTGAAATGGGGATAATTCTCTGGGACTGAGATACTCAGTGTCAGCTTTGAATCCTGTGCTGAACCGCGTACATACTGAGAACTTCACAGAGGCTTTGGGAATGGAAAATTAGTCGTCCTCTTTCAGATCAAATCTACAGGCCCCTGCCATTCATATGCAAGGAGATTCTCCTTTGGTTATTATCCATATAGGGGCTGGGACACACAGTTGAGCAATGCTGATTATACTCAGTGGCAGGCAACGAAGCCTTCCACAAGCTAATGTATTGCCATGCATAGCAAGTGGGAAGAGAGGCAGCTGTGATGCTTAATTAGTGTTTGAAAGAGCTTTGAGATCCTCAAATGAAAGGGACTGTGTAACAAGAACAGCCTATTATTAGTCATTTATTGGCTCAAAGTTATGCTATAAATAGCATGTAAAGGGATGTTTTGAAGGCCTCCTTTCTCAGGGTGTTTTGATCACCAGGGCAGCAGCAGATCAGCTGATTGTTACCTTATGGTTCTGAGATTATGACAAACAATCCCTTAGTCCCATGCAGCCGGGCTCCGGCCACACTCTACTCCCATTGTTCCCGAGGTGACTGCAGCTCTCCGGGGAGAAGCTGGAAGGTGTGGGGCTCTGCAGAGGGCTCTCCCCCATTACGGGGCTGGCCTGTCTCTTTAAGCTGCCCCAGGCTGCCGGCTCATTTGGTTTGTGTGCAAGGTGCACAGATATTTCTGGTATCAGTCATGTGATCCACCCTGGGGAGCTTTTGCTTATGCAGTGTATTCAGCTTAAAGGCACAGGGTCCACTTCCCAAAGAGCAGAGTCAGACCTGCAGCCTCCGGGCCGGGGCTGCAGAGAAGGGAAGGTATTAGATCACCTCCGCCAGTGCAGGGCTGTAAGGGGAGCAGGCTGCAATGGCTAATGGAAGTGCAAAAGCCCCACTCGTGCGTAGCTGGCTTGCTGATTCCTACCAGTATCTCTAAGTGGGAAACCCCAGGCCATGGGGAACCAGGCTCCGGCACAGGCGGAACACCAGGAGGTGTGTAAGTGGAGAAGGGGGTTCTAGAGCAGACTACCGCCAGGTCCGCACTATCCACGTACAACAGGATAGTTGTGTCCTTGAGGGTGTGAAAAATCCACACCCCAGAGCCCGAGTTAGACCGACCTGGCCCCTGGGCAGGGTTCCCTCTGATTTTTATAATCTGTAGGTGGAATAAATGTTGTTACCTGCACCAGAGCATGTGCGGATGCGCACCACCAATAGATGCACAGGCTGCCGGCTGTGGGTGGCTGTCCCCGCCCCGCTAGTCAGCTGGGCGGCACCTGACTCTCTCCTGGGCGGCCGCCCATGCGCTCAGCTTCCAGGGAGCACTGGCGGGGGTGGCCCTTCCCTACTTGCCACAGGGCAGGGAGTGGGGCTGGCTGCATAGAGCCCCAGGTGTGACGAAGCAATCACTGGCATCCCATGCGTGTGGCCAGGCAGTACATGGCAGCAGGATCAGGTGGGAACAAGAACACCGAGGTCCCCGGTGAGTGCAGGGACTCCCATGTGCTGCTTCCTTAGAAGTCCCCCAGTGTCCCCCCATCTGCACCTGCTGCTGTTCAGTCCCCTCCCCGACTTTCTGTAACACACTTCCCCTTCCCCAGCACCTGCCCTCTGTACCAGCTGTTGATGGGAGCCACACAACCCAGGGGAATTTCCCACAGCCATTAGTGGAGCTAGCAGCCAGACACCCAGAGCTGCTCCTGGCTGTCCCTGGGCCTCCTGCAGCCCAAACCAGAACCCGGCAGTCCCACTCCGCCCCGTCCCCACCCGTTGCAGTGCCAGGGTTCCTGCCCGTCCGGGGTCAGCTGTTTGTTCAGCTCAGCTGCCGGGAGCCAGTACAGGAGCAAATACTGGCCCTTGCTGACGCCTTGTGGCGCCGGCTGTGAAGCAGCGAGTGTTTGTGCTAACTGGGGGCTGCCTCTGGCTGTCGGCTGCCTGTCCCGGTGCCGGGGTGTTTGCAGTGCTAGACATTCTCCCTTTGCCTTCCCAGGCTCGGCCAAGGCCGAGAACGACAAGAGGCTGAGTGTGCAGTACAAGGCGGGAGAGGAGCGCCCCGACAATGTCTTCTTCCCCAGCAGCCGCCCGCCACACCTGGAAGAGCTGCACAACCAGGCCCAGGCGGGGCTCAAATCTCTGCAGCACCAAGGTACGCCCTGCCCCCTGGAGCTGCCAGTCCACTCCAGCTGCTCTGCCCTTGCTTTCTGGAGCACCCAGAGGGAGGCGGGGTTGAGTGCTCCGTGGGGAGACAAACGGGCACGGCTCACCGCAGTGCCAGGCCAGCGCTGGTGCAACTGAGGAGGAAAAGCCAAAACGGTGGGGTGAGGTGATAAATCCGACACTCCCCTCGTCTCCCTTTCCCACACAGGGACATGCGACCCACAGTGCCCCGGCCTTCTCTGCCCCTGCTGGCCCATGGGAGAGGCCCAAGAGCCTCTGGCAGGCAGGGGGCTGTGGGCGTTTGGATTTGGGTCTGAGCCCAGTCCAGGAAGGGCAGAGGGGTTGTGTGGGTGTGGGGGGAGGTGTACTGACCTGCAGGACACATGGGGCTGGTGTCTCCAAGAGCTGAGGAATCGTGTCACCCCAGGTCACCTGCCAGCTGGTGAGAGTGCAGCTGAGGTGCCCACTGTCCCCCAGCCCTGCTGCTCCATTCCTGCACCCCGGGCTGCCGGCACTTTGATGGGGGGCCTCCTCGCTTACGTTCCCCTTAGGGATTTTTGTCCGTCTTTCCTCTTCCAGAAAAACAGAAGCAGGCCAGAAGCGGCTGGGACTATGGAGACAGCAACAGCATCCAGGTGGGTGACTCTCTCCGCTCGCCTGCCCTGGCCCACGGCTCCCTTGCTGTGCAATGCACTCTGCTCACGCACGTGGCAATGGGGCAGGTACAGCACTCGGCCACGGACGTTCCCATGTGCTCCCCACTCCCATCGTGGCGAAGGCTTCAATGTCCCGGGACGTCCTGTCTCGGTTGCCGTCCTGCTCGTGCTGGGTCTAAAGATGCTGGACAGTGAGGGAAAATCCCGGCAAGCAGCTCACTGGGGGTGCTGGGCAGGGAAGGGAAACTCGGGGGTCGGGGGGATGATGATCTGGGACAGACGATTGGATGCTTGGACTCCAAAACGCAGCAGGACGTGAGCTGATAGAGCTGAGTTCAGCTAGAGCTGCGGTCAGGGTTCCTCTCAATTTTTCCATCTGTGGGCAGAATACATTTTGTTATGTGCACCCAGGCATGTGAGGATGTGCACCACCAGGGGAAGCACAGGCTGCCGGCTGTGGGCGCTCTGCTAATCAGCTGGGCAGCACCTGACTCTACCCTGGGTGGCCTCCCAAGCGCTCAGCTTACAGGGAACCCCGCCTGTGTTTCTTAGGTCTGTGGTTCCCAACCTTTTCACTAGTGTGTACCCCCATTGCCTCCAACCCGTCCGCAGGCCTCCATCAAAGACAATTCTAGCTGCTCTGTAACTTCATTACATGACGAAGGAAACCGCCCCATTGATTTTTCAGGCAGCAATTAACATTATCGGAAAATACTGAATTTAAAAATTGAGTGTAACTTTGCAGTTTATTTAAAACTCGTTTTCTAGGATCATTTTTATTTCTCTTTCCTTTTTTCCACGGCCCCCCTGCAACACCCTCACAGACCACCCCCCACCCCCCGGGGCTGCGGACCCCGGGCTGGGAGCCAGTGTCTCAGGTGGTTCTGCAACTTGGTGACAGACGTATATTCCACTTGAAGCCTAACAGGCTGGGGAGAGCAGAGCCCCATACTGCTGTGTGCAGGGGAAGGGCAGGCCCTGCAGACAAGCAGTCGCATGGAGCTGGGTGTTCCTGGAGGAAAAGTGTTCCCTTAGGTTGACTGCATCAGCAATGAGCGGCGGGGAGGGCCTGCCCTACTGCGACCAGGCTGCCCTGAGTGCACTGATCCGCCCAGCTCTCTAACAGACGAGAAATGCCCCCTTTGGCCAAAGCTTGCTTTCAGCCAGACTCTGGGCCTCTGACCCTCCTCGGCCACCCCGACAGCCAGCCACAGTGGGTGTGTTTGCTCCAACAGCTGGCTGGGATTTTACCTCCTTAACCCCTTTGGTGGCAGAAAGCTGAGACAAGCGGCTGTAGACCAGGGCTGTCCTGGGAGTGGCTAGGACCTGTGGCAACCTGCCCCCACTCCCGGGATTACCTGGGGCAGGTGGTGCAGCAGAAGCCACAGTGGATTGCTACCTCCTCCCCAGCCTGGAGTCCCCCACTATGCTGGTGGCCCTGTGGCCAGCTGAGCCCAACTGCTCTGTGGGAGGCTGGGAGCAGAGGCCTCGCAGCTGTAGACTCAGTGGGCCTGGAGGCCGTGGCTGAGCACCTCGTGGCGAGCGGGGGAGGGAGAGGGACGCCACGGAGGAGGTCAGCTGCTGCAGCTTCGGCCCCAGGTAATGCCCCTCCTGTCCCTAAGACGAAGTGGGGCAGCCACTGTGGGGACGGCAAAACCCTGGGGCCTGGCTGGCCGCCCCCCCTCGTCCTATGGCGGGGACGGCTCCGGCTGTAACTCAGCAAGGCAGGCAGAGCCACTGTGACAGGCGAACCTGAGACCCAGCAGCTCTGTACACTGTACCACATCCGGAGCCCTGTGGGGGCGGATGCTGAAGTCCTCAGCGTCAAACGTTGGAGAGAACTCGGAGAAAAGCAGCGACCATGATTCATAGGCCAGGCCTGCCCCGGTGCAATCCGGGTGCGGCTCATCCTGATGTACCCAGCTGGGCAGAGAGGCTACGCTGAGGCTTTGGCTTCAGTGGCACAGGGCTCATCCCCTGGAAGACAGGGATTAGTGCCTCTGCTTGGCAAGAAGGGGAAACCGAGGCACAGAGCTGCTAAGTTGCTTGCCTGAGGTCACCCAACAAGTCTCTGGGGAGGGAGCCCAGGTCTCGTGACTCCTGAGTCGGGGGCTTGAACCCCAAAACCATTCATCTTGGTGGCAAGAAGGGGAAACCGAGGCACAGAGCTGCTAAGTCGCTTGCCTGAGGTCACCCAACAAGTCTCTGGGGAGGGAGCCCAGGTCTCGTGACTCCTGAGTCGGGGGCTTGAACCCCAAAACCATTCATCTTGGTGGCAGCGGCTACCCCCCCGGAGTCGTTGGTTTGGTTGGGGGCCACACAACCAGCATATTATCAAGGAAGGCAAAGGGCAGTTGGATGTTAGGTCACGTTCCCCACCAGTAAGATCCGACAGCCTATGAAACCGTCTCCTGTGGGGAATGGGGGAGCCCCGCAGCTGGCACCATGGCAAATTAAACTGGGGGAAGCTCCAGCAAAGCAGCAGCACCATGCTGAGCTGCGAGCCTGGCTGGCACCCGTGAGCCTCAGTTCCCATGCTGGGGCGGGAGGAGGTGCAGAGAGCAGCTGGGGAAGTCGGACACTGGCGTGGTTTTCGGCGAGCGGCAGCAGAAATAAGCTACGGGCTGTTGCTGGCAAATGCAGCTGCCCATTTGCCACCCAGGGCTTTGTGCTGCTGGTCCGCCCCGACATGGTGCTCCAGGGTCCCAGCCGCAGCAGATCTTTGCTGCCTGCACCACTTGCAGTCCTGCCCGTGCGTGATTGTTTGCATCCCTCCCAGAGCCACCCGGCTGTCCTTCCTAGTCATCGCCAGGCCGCTCCCTCCTTCCCAGCCGGCCTGTCGGAGCGACACGCCCCTCCTTTAGGGAGAAGGAGATGAGATCCTGGATGCTCGGAGCATGTGTGCGCACTCGCAGCGGTGCCCAGGGCTGCCTAGGGATCTCATTCCGGTTCACGCCAGCTGCACTCACTGGGGAGCCGAGTTAAACTCAGCTGCCATCCGTATGGCCCCAGTCAGCCACTGCTCCAGGCGCCTCGTCAAGGGTATGTGAAGGAGGCAGCGCCATCTGGTGCCAGGTCAGGTCCCAGCTGGGCACTGGTTCCCTCTGGCTGGGTCTTCTCTGCCCAGGAGCTGGCTGAGCACACCCTGATTGTGGGGGGTTTTCCTGCCTGCCCTCTCAGGCCCGGTTTGCGAGCTGGGCGGGTGCCCAGCGTGCAGATGGGGCTGACTCATCACACTGGGCCTCTGAGAAGGGGCCCTGTTGGGGGACTCTGGAGCTGGGGAGCGAAGCCTCTGTTCCTATAAAGCTGAGGACTTACTGGAACCCGTTTCCCCCACCCAGTCTTCCCGCACCTCCACAGAGGAGGATGAGGTCTCCTTCCGAAGCAGGACCCAGTCGTGCACGACGGAGAGCACCTCTGAGGACGCCCTCTCCATCCGCTCGGAGATGATCCAGAGGAAAGGTACGAGGCGCGGCTGTAATGGGGAGGGCGAGCTGTCTCGACAGCACGCTCTGGCCAGAGCGGAGCACCGAACCCGGCTGAGACATGGGAGCAGGGGCGTGGGTGGCCAGGCTGCTGTGTGATTCCATGAGGGACATCAGAAGCCTGTTGTTTGGGCCAGAGGCTGCCACTGCGATAGGGGATGTTGCAGGACAAGGCAGGACGTTGGTGGCGGGGCAGTCCTCTTCCACACTCTGCCGCTCGCAATAGATTCTGCAGTGGTCAGCGTAAGCTCAGGCACCACTGGCTATCCCCGCGCAGGGCCTGGATTGTGTCCTGGAACAGCAGCAGGGAGACCCCTTGACCGAGTGACGCCGTCGTGGTGGGGCAGGCTGTTGGAATCAGGTTTGTCAAGGTTCACCAGGACTCAGTTTCCAAGAAATGGCCACGTGGAGTTGGTTACACCCAAAGTATCACTATAACCCTTTACAGCCTTGTATTCGAAAGCCAGCCGCGGGCCAGTTGTACGCCTCGTAGGAGATGCTGGCCCACGCTGGCCTGGCTCCCGAGGGGGAAGAAAAGCTCTGCCGAAGGGCCCCTCGAACCCACGGCACTCTGTGCTCTAACGAACCCTGCTGGTTATTGGCTCTTTGCTGCGGTCGGCCGGGGCGGTGCAGATCTGCACTCTGCTTTCAGCGAGGATTTTTCTCATCTCACTTTGCCAGATTCCCCCAGCTACTGGACTAAGCGTTTCCCACCAGTTAATCCCTGCACCTGGTGCCCAGTTACCCAGGTTATTTGTACTTCTAGCACTGGGCCCCACCCGTAAGTACGAGAACGCTGGTTTCCAGAGCTGTTCCAAGCTTACCACAACCCGCCCCCTTTCTTGTGGCCTCGGTTGGTTTGGTCACAGGCCTGGAGCCTCTCGCGCATGGGGAACTCCAACCTCACTGTAAAGTCCTTGATTGCTTAGGTCTAATGTGGGTGTCTGCACCTACAGGATGGGTGTCTGGGGGTGGGGAGAGGCAATGTCCCAGTGGATGGTCCCTGCTTGCCAGGCAGGGGCTTAACATAAGTGGCCACGCTCTGTCAGATCAAAGGTCCATCTAGCCCTGTATTCCGACAGTGGCCAATGCCAGGTGGCCCAGAGGGAATGAACAGAACAGGGACTCCTCAGGTGATTCCTCCTGTCGCCCAGCTTCTGACAAACAGAGGCCAGTGACCCCATCCCTGCCCAGCTGGCCAACTAGCCACTGATGGACCAATCCTCCATGTATGTGTCTGGCTCTTTTTCGAACCGTGATAGTCTTGGCCTTCACAACAGCCTCTGGCGAGGAGTTCCACAGGTCGACTGTGCTGGATACAGAAGCACGTCCTTCTGTTGGTGTTAAACCTGCCGCCGAGTCTTCCCCTGTGGTGACCCCTAGTGCTTGTGTCACGGGGAGGAGGGAATAACTCTTCTTTCTTCACTTTCTCCGCCCCAGTCATGATCTTATCGACCTCGCTCCTATCCCGCCTCCGTCGTCTCTTCTCCACGCTGAAAAGTCCTAGTCTGTTCAGCTCTCCCTGTTCCGTACCCCTGACCGTTTCATTTCATCACAACTGCATTTCAGGGTCCACCTTCCGGCCGCACGACTTATTCCCCAAGTCTTCGGAGAAGGCCGGGAAGAGGCGGAAGGAGAGGAGGACGACGGTGCTGGGTATTCCCCAGCACGTCCAGAAGGAGCTAGGTAAGGCGGGATGGCAAGGGCAGCGGGACAGCAGCTGCTCCGTGCACACAAGCGAGTCAGGGTTCTCTGCCTGCTGACAGTTCGGCTTGAGGAGCTGGCAGGTCCCAGTGCCACCCCCGTACCAGCGAGTGCCCAAGGGGGCAGTGGGTAGGAATCGGAGGCAATAGGCGCCCCCAGAGCCCCCGGTCTGACCTCTGCCATAGCAAAGACCATCACCCATCCAGCCACTTCCACCCGGCCCAGCAAGCAGAATCAGACTCTGGTATTACAGCCCTCGGCAGTCTGAACTACTGGCTGTCCCAGGCAGGATGGAGCTGCACTAAGGCCTGGCCAGGCCTCCCTTAAGTGGCAGGCGTCAGGGGAAGAGGCGTGCCCCGGCGGCCCATAGTGTGCCAGCGCAGGCTGCCCGCCCACGGGATTGGTTTATAATCGTATGGGGTTTTTCCTCCCTCTCTGCTCTCAGGTCTGAGAAACAGGCATGAGCTGAAGAAACGGCCTGGCAGTGTTTCCCCCAGGGATGGCGCCGGGCCAGAGGGGAGCCCCCCCGGCATAGCATCCCAGCCCTTGGTGAACGGCAACGAGGCGGACAGCGGCATGATCCTTATCCCCACCATCAATGGAAACCTGCAGCCCCCGCCGGTCCCCCAGGGCGGCGCTCGCGTGTGCCTGCAAGCCCTGGCAGAGGCCGAGGCTGACGCGGCCATCCAGAGGCACATTAACCGAGTCTACTATGACGACACGCTGCTGGGGAGGAGGACGGCAGCCAAGCTGTCTCCTTTGGTGAGGCCGAAGTCCCTGGCGGTGCCGGGCATGACCACGGCAGGCCCGTCTCCCGAGCTGCTGGGCCCTGTGATGTCCATTTCCCCCCAGGGCACCTACCTGTCCAAGATCATCCCCAACGCGGTGCTGCCGCCCACGGTGGATGTGGTGGCTTTGAGCAGGAGCAGCGTGCGGACCCTGAGCCGCTGCAGCTTGGTTTCCTCCAGCCCCGCCTCCGTCCGCTCCTTCGCCCGCTTCTCGGAGCCCCGCGCCCGCAGCCGAGAGCCCTCCTCCTCCAGCGACAACTGGAGCCACTCCCAGTCCACCGAGACCATCGTGTCCAACAGCTCCACCATCTCCTCGCAGGGTGGCTCCGGCAGCAGGAAGCGGGAGGCCGGGCCACCCAGTGAGGTGGATACAGCCGGCCGGTCCGACACAGACCAGCTCAGCGTCTACAGCGCTGTGAGCGGCACCAGCTCCTGTCCCAGGGCCCACGCCAGGCCCAACGATCCATCCCGTGGGCTGCTGGCGGTGGGGCTGCGGGGCAGCAGCGGCAGGGCCTCACCGGCGTTCAGCACCAGCAGCAGGGCGGAGGGCTCGGACACGGCCAGCGTGAGGAGCGACCGCTCTTCCGCCCGCAGCGTCTCCCTCAGGAAGATGAAGAAGCCGCCGGCGCCCCCCAGGCGGACCCACTCCCTATACCAAAAGGCTCAGCAGCCGCAGGCGACAGCTGCAGAGGGGCAGAAGGCCCTGGGCCTGCCCCCTAAGCCGGACCCCAGGCACCCGCGGGAGGGCAGCACGCCGGGGACACCACGCCTGGAGAGCCAGAGCCCCCTGGGCGAAGACGAGGTCTTCTCGCCTGGCTCGCTGAGTGAGACCAGCAGCATCCGCTCCGACAGCCTGGCCTACTCGGCCGACGCCAGCTCCCCCGACGTGTCCTGCTGCAGCCCGGGGCCGGGGGAGAAGCTCCGCAGGGAGGGGGTGGCCGCCCTCCTCCGGGAACAGCGGGCAGCCCCTCCGCAGAGCTCCCCCGAGGGATTCCACCGCACCATGTCGCCCTCCAGCGGCTACTCGAGCCAGAGCGGCACCCCCACGCTCCCCCCCAAAGGGCTCTGCCCTCACGCCGCGTCTCCCGGCAAGAGGAGGCCCCAGCCAAAGAAACCAGAGCGGGTCTGTTCACTGCAGTCTCCTGCGCTCTCCTCCGTCTCCTCGTCCCTGACCTCCTTATCCTCCTCCACCTCGGACCCAGCCCCGGCAGAGGTAGGGCCGCCCCCAGCAGGCCCAGCCCTTCCCTTGCAGAGTCGGGTAGACAGGTTTGTTATTCCTCCTCACCCCAAGGTGCCAGCCCCTATGTCCCCACCACCCACCAAACCCCGGCAGGCGGCGCCCTCTGCCAGCCCCCCCGCCACCTCCCCTGCCCAAAGCACAGCCAGCCAGGAGGCCTCGGCCCCTCCCAAACTCAGCAGCCAGTCCCCCCCGCCGTCTCCTCCGCCTTCCTACCATCCTCCACCACCCCCCGTGAAAAAGGCTGAGACCAGCCCAGAGGCCCCCAGCTCGGAGACTACCCCAGAGGCACCTCTGGACCCCTCGTGGCCCCCGCCACCCCCACCTGCGCTGGACGAACAGGATCTGTCCATGGCGGATTTCCCTCCTCCAGACGAGGCCGGTTTCCCCACCCTGCCCCCAGCCAAGCCGCTCCCTGTCACCAGCACCGCGGCGTCTCCCTCAATCGCAGCCCAGCCGGAGTCTGCGGGTGCAGAGCAGCCAGCCAGCCCCGAAGGGGCAGGTCCAGGAGCAGCCTCGCCCTCCTTCTCAGCCAAAGTCTCCTCAAGGATTCAGCCGCAACAGGGCCCATCGGCTGGTTCGACACCGCTGGCTCCTGCCGCGCCCACGGCCATGGCAGCTGCTGCACTGCCCGACGTGCCGCCTAGCCAGCCCAAGCCGGTGGGTGCTGCAGCCCCACCTCCTGCCCCTCCAGCTCCTGCCCTGCCCACGGTGCTCCAGCCTCAGGCGAGCCTTAAGAAGCCCCCAACCAGCTCCCAGCTGGACCCTAAGAAGGAGCCCATCTCTCGGAACAAGAGCAACCCCACGCCCAAGGAGGACGCAAGCCTCCCGATCGTCACCCCCTCCCTGCTGCAGATGGTGCGCCTGCGCTCGGTCAGCATGGACGCGCACCCAACGCCTGGCCCAGGCAAGCCGACGCCTGGCCAGAATGGACAAGGCACCAGCGGTGCGGGGAAGCAGGCTCAGCCAGCCCCCCAGAAACCCATCCGCAAATCCCTGTCCCTGCGGCAGGCCCCTGCTCCCAAAGACACCGTGCCTTTGAACCAGCTGCAGAATGCCGTGCGGCTGAAGGCCTCTGCCTTGTCTTCCAGAGATGCGCCGACCTCCAGGCCGTCGGACGGGTCTAACGTTAACAAGAAATCTCCCCCTGGCCAGGCCGCCTCCGAGCCCACCGCAGGAGATGCCAAGGATGGCCAGGTGTCCCCCAGCCACAAATCACCTGCCTCCACCGCCAGCTTCATCTTCGCCAAGAGCTCCAAGAAGCTCGTCATAGAGACGCCATCGTCCCCAGAGGCCCAGGCCGACCTGAAGAGGAACTTGGTAGCTGAGCTGATGAATTTCTCCGGGCAGCGCTCCGCAGTCCCAGCCATGACCCAGCTGGGCCAGGTCCCCCCTGGTAAGCTGCAAGCACAGAGGAGGTCCGGCAGGATCCCACCCCCCGTAGCCAGGAAGCCTTCACTTGGCATGGGGCAGCCTCAGTCTCCTGTGAGCCCCAGGCCCCAGGGAGCAGAAGCGGTGAACTGTTCCCTGCCTGACGGTAAAGCGAGGGCTCCCTTGGCAGACAAGAACAGAACTGAGAGCAAACTCTCCACGAACGCGGCCTCCCCATCCCAGAGCAGCCAAGTCGGGCACCTGGCAGGTCCAGAGACGCCAAAGCAGAATCCCCCAGCACAAGGTATGGCAGGATTGGTGGGGGAGGGGGGCATTTCTAGATCAAAATGGTGAGCTGGGTTCCCTCTAATTTTTTTTTACATCTGGGGTGGAATAAAGTTTGTTCTGTGCGCTGAGGCATGTGCAGGTGTGCACCACCCATAGAAACACACACTGCCGGCTGTGGGCGCTCTGCTAATCAGCTGGGCGGCACCTGAATCTCTCCTGGGCAGCTGCCCAAATGTTCAGCTAACAGAGAACGGTGACCCTGAGTAACTGGGTAGTGTAGAATCAAAACAGAAAGCAGTGAAGTAGCACTTTAAAGACTAGCAAAATAATTTATTAGGTGTCAGGCATCTTCTCACTTCTGCCAACGTACCCCAGCCCCAACAGGCACTCCACTCCTGATCTGCAGCTCCCCACCACAGCCCTGCCAGGGCACCCTCATCCCCACCCGCAGCTCCCCATTGCAGTCCTGCCAGCGCACCCTCAACCCCACCTGTAGCTCCCCACTGCTGCCCTGTACTCACCCTGTCTCACTACCGGCAGGAATAGAGCCAGAAATCAGACCCAGGACAACGCTGGAACCCTCCAGAGAACATGGGGCGAGGCAGATTATCTGGAGGGGGACCACGGGGGGGCAGAATTGTGGCTCGCCGACCCATTTCCTGATGCCTGAATCAAAGGGAGACAGGGAACAGACCCCATGAGCGCAGGCTGTTTGACCCCATCCATCTGTCTACACCGCAGTCAGTCCAGCAGTACCTGGCTCAAAGCTGCTCCAGCACAGGCTGATGTGCTGGGGGCTCTGACTGCCTCGGGGGGCCTTAAACCGTGGCTGGGGGTGTTGTGCAGGGGCATAAGTATCACTTCAAGCTCTTTAGCTTTGGAAACCAGCAGTGAGCATTACATGACAACCACCTCCTTGGCTGACGCTGGTATGAACCAGGAGCTCCCAGAGCTAAAAGCCTGCGCTAGAACCCCAGTTCTGTGACAGTCGCGTATCTTGTGGGGCCCAGCCGTTCTGAGCAGTGGGCTACCTCAGCCCTGCAGCAGCTGTGATTGGATATCGCGCTGATGGGTTGGGTGTAAAAAGCCAGGGATGGGGCATGGTGGCGCTGCCTATCACCCGCACCTGTGACTTTCTGACGAGAATCCCTCTCCTTTTCCTGCAGACAAACGGGAAGAGACAGCCTGAAGGATGGAGCTGCCGCACTTGTGCCTGACACAGGAATACGCATCTCTCTCAGGGACCTGAGCAGCTGAAAGGACGAAGGTGGAGCTGGCCCGACTGGCTTAACAAAAGGAAGCAAACAGCCTTAGCCATTGATGGCCTTGATGATATTTATGCAAAAATTGGTGGTGGTTTCACTTTCTTCAATACTCCAGCTTTCTTTTGCATTTTTTTAAACTAGAGCCCTGGCCTGGGGGCTGGCGCCTCGCCCTTCCCCCATTGGCTGGGCTGGTTTTGGTCTTGTGAGGGGGAAAGCTGCAAAGAAGCTACCGCAAGGAACGCATGGGGGTGTTTTTAGAAGACTGGGCTGCACTACCTGCGCGTGACTGGCGGAGGCAGCACGGTCAGGGAGAAGACAACCTGTTTTTCCTCCAGGCAGAGGCTGACCCTCTGCTCTGTGCACCTGAGGGGGCACGAAATCAAAGCACTTGGTAAAAAGAAGCTGAAGGAGCGTCCTGACTGCTCCGGAGCTGAGGGCGGATGCGTGGCCGGCTTCCCTCTGCTGAACAGGATCGTCTTGCCTCGGCTCCAGCAGGGGCTCTGGAAAGGTGCAGCACCAGGACTGAGGCACATGGCTGCTGGTTGCAGCTTTGCCTTTGTGGGGTAAATGCCTCTGTCGTGCTAGGGGCCTCCCCAGGGCATAGAGGGCAACTTCAGTGAGACTGTGCAGGGGTGAGTCAGCCCCGGCAGAGTGGAGGGGAAATGGGGCCCAGCCCCCGGCCCACTCCCTCCAGAGCTGTTAGTGGAGAGTTGGTGGGCACAGCCAGGCTGCCAGAGGGGGTCGTGTGAGCCTGGCTTCCTGCCCCTGGGAGGTAGGGGTAGCTCTCTCCCTCTCTGCTGCTCAGGCGAGGGAGACACTCACAGGCATTACAAGGAACTGCCTGCTTACAGGCGAGGGTCTGGCCCAGCACAGCTGGGCAAGGGAGCTACACAGCCATGGTAGAACCATGGTGTGTTTTGGGGGGGGGCCTTGACCGGCTGTATGGGCAGAGCAGCCCCTTGGGCTGTGCCAGGAGCAGAGGGGTGGGTGGGGGAGGGCGGACAGCCTGCAGTGCCCCACGAGTCCCTTGAGGTGAGAGTTCAGCCCTTTACTTTGGGGTGTGGGAAAGCGCAAGCACCACACTGCTGCCTGGTGAGTCTGGCACATGAGGCAGGGGAGGAAGCAGTCACTGGTGGGCACCTACCCTTGAGCCACAGCTCCCCCACACTGGCAGCCTTCTGTACCCAAGGAAGCAGCTGGGCTCTGGGGCCAGGCCTGAGGGGTCGCCCCACACGCCCTAACTTCCACCCTGAGAGATTCCACCTTCACCTCCACCCCCAGCCAGGCCCTGCTCAACAGACAGTCCCTGGGGGTGGAGTGGGGAGAGCCCAGCCATCCCCCGAGCCAGCCCCCCACTTTGTTTCTGTAAGGGGGGGCGGGGGAGGTTCATGCTGCGATTTCCGGGATTGTAAAACCATCTGCCTTGAGCTGCAGCAGCAGCACTCGCTCTGTCTCTCTCTTTGGTTAAAGAGGATTGAAACTGGCTGTCTCCTTTTGTGTTGTGGTGACAGGTGGGGGTTTACCTCCTCCCCAGGGGGCTGGAGTGATGGGAGAAGTGCCCCATCACATGGCCCCACCCCACTGCCAGGAGTGGATAAGTCACTCTGCTGCACAAGCTGTTTAGTTCTCACCCCAGCTGGAGGGAAGCACACAGCTCTTGCTGTAGTCTATGGTGGCCTCAGGTGGTGCTTTTACATGGAAGGGGCCTTGTTACCCCACTGCAGGGTGGTAACACCCCCCCCCCATCCCTCTGACTTTTCTCAGCTGACAGGAGAAAACTGCCCCACATTTCCCCTCCCTCCTGAAATGTTTCCACAGGGACAACTACCCCCTCCGTTGTCAGTGTCAAGACATCCCAGCCATTCCTGTGGCCACCTGCTCTGCTCTGCTCTGCAGGGGGGAAGAGACATTGGGGTGCAAACATGGTCACAACCTGGCTGTCCCAAGCACCCGAAAGGAGCAGTACCTCAAATCCACATCGGGGCTTACTAACAGTCTAGGCCTAAGAAGGTAGTGCCAGCCCAGGGAGAGTGGTAGAGGGTAGGTGGCCATGGCCCAGCACAGCTGGCAACATGTCTTGAAGAGGCAGCTGTAAGTAGAGGGAAAGCCCCTGCTCCTAGAGGCAGGTCCCTGCCAGAGCCACACCCTTCCAGGGAGAGGACCCTGCATTGCTGGGCTGGCCCCTGGGCCCAGCCCTACATGCAGGATTGAAGGTGGCAGGGGCACTCTGCACAGTCAGAGAGGCAGCTCCGGCTGCTTGCCAGGCCCACGCCCCACCAGACACACCTCAGTTGCTGTGACACTTTATTGGGGTTTTAACAATGACAGATGATTTCAGATCCACCACCAAAAGGAGAGGCCTCTGCACCTGCAGCCCCAAGCACCAGCTTGCCTGGGCAGCCTTGCTGCCTGTTAAAGCAGCTGCTCATATCCAGAGAGCCCTGTGTGCCCTCCATAGGCCCAGGTGCCAGTCAAACCCCACACAGAGCAGAGGGGTGGCAGAGGCAATGCAGGGTTATGGGCAGAACGCAGGAGGCCATGCAGTCCCTCTCCTCCGTGACGACCTAGACAGCTTAGAACAATGCTTTGTCTTGAAAGATTTGCATTTAAAATTAACAAGAGCTTGTCAAGGGCAGCAGCTGCCACCCAGGCTCCCAGCCAGCTCCAGTGCAACATTCGAAGCCACCCCCAGAAAGCCAGGGGAACTAGGAGACAGCTGGTGCTTTTACAAACCACAGCAGCCCCCTGCCCTTCAGACCCATCAGGAGGGCAGCTCAGGAGCTACAGGGGTCCCCTGAACCATGCAGGGTCTTTTCCAGAGCCCAGCTGGTGGGAACAGGACAACAGCAGCTCGCAGGGAAACAGGTTCTCTGCCAACCGTGCCCAAGTTCAGGGGCAAGGTGTGTACCAGCTTCCGCAGCCTGTGCATTCATCCTGGGAGCCCCTGCCCTCACTTAGCACAGCCCCCTGCAGCTGTCACGGAGGGGGAAGAGAACCCACAATGGAGCGGTGAAGGGGTACAGGTCAGGACAGGACCAGGGGGACAGGCTGGCACCTGTTAACTGATGTTCCCGCCCTTCAGTGTTTTACACAAGACATTCCCCAGCTTGGTCATGAAGTTTTTCTGCTTCCACTGGGCGACGCAGTCCTCGGAGATCCGGAAGTCAGCCTGTGGGGAGAGGCAGGCGGTGTGACGCGTTAGACTGGCTAGCCAGTGTCTGTTCTCCCGTCATACCTGCAGCACCTGGCCTCCCGTCTGGGAAGCCTTGTTTGGGGCCCTCCTTCCCTGGGGACGGGCACGCTGCTCCTGCCAGGCCCACAGAGGGCGGAGCGCCTGTTAGAGGTCTAACAGGGAATGCTGCCGTGTAACTCCTGCTAAGGGCAAAGGGGACCCACACCCCGGGGAAGCACACGCAGACCCTGCTATGTCACAGCTCAGTCACTGTTTTCACCAGATGAGCCCTGAGCGTGTTCCAAGCACGGAGAGCTGCCCCCTCACCTCCCCACAAGATAGTCCACTGCTCATTGATTACGGGGGAAACTGGGGCACAGAGCAGAACTGGGACTTGCCCAAAGCTGCGCCGCAAGCCAGCGGCAGAGCAGAAACCAGAACCCAGGAGTCCTGCCTCCCACTCACCATCTCTGACCACAGCATGTGGCCCTTACGTGCTTTTTGTAGGGCCCACCTGGGGACCAGCTGCTGGGTAACAGGACCCCCTTGAGATGGGCTGGGGCTGCACAGGTGCGTGCCGATAGCTGTCTGCCTGGCCTACCCCAGTGCCATTAAGCTGTTGCCTGACGAGCCAGGATTAGTCAGCGTCACGCCGGCTGTGTTCAGCTACTGGCCAGGTGCAGGAATAGGAGCCCAGAGACTCCCATTCTAGGCTCCCCTCTGCCCTGTGTGACCTCCCATGAGTCACCGTCACGGAGTGTGCCTCAGGCTCTGCCTGGGAAGGGGAGTGGCAGCCTCGTCTCGGGCAGGGGCTGTACAGGGTTTGGAGAGCCTCCTGTGAAGCTGCATCAGGGCCGGTGAGGCTGCCCAGGTGACTAGAGGGCCCAGCTGCCAGAGCAGACAGGGCCTCTGACTATAGAGCTGGGCCCATCCCCAGCAGCAGCCAGCTCTGGGCACTGGGCCTCCTGCGTACAGACCGTAACCCTGCATTGCCTCTGTCCTTGCCCCTCTTACCTGCAGCTTCTCGAAGACCCTCTTCTTGGGTTTGAGCTCATCATCTGGCTGCCCGTCCTCGTAGCCCTCCACGTAGACACGATCCCCTGGGCAGGATCCTGCTGGCGGGTCCAGGGGCTCCAGGTGACGGGGCTCCCCCATGCTGCGGAGGGGCACACAAAGGGGAGAGTGACCAGCTGGGACTTCAACCGGGCCTGTTGTAATTATCCCCCCAGGGCACAAGAACCTCAGGAGGAGGAGAAATAGCCTGGTTGTTGTCGGGGGGAAGATGGGGACCAGGCTGCCAGGCACCTCAAGTACCTGGGCCCATCGCTCCCATGGCCCCACCCTACCTGGCAGCACACAGCAGCATGCCCTGGGACTCCACGCCCCGCATTTTCTGGGGCTTCAGGTTACACAGCAGCACCACCAGCCTGTCCTGCAGCTGCTCCTTGGGCAGGAACTGCACCAGGCCGCTGACCACCGTCCGGGGCTCCGGCTCCCCCACGTCAATCTTCTCCAGGTACAGGCTGTCGGCGTCAGGATGCTGCCGGTGCAAAGGCCACTCAGGTTACAGTGGGGAGGGGTCAGCCCTCAGGTGGGTGGGGCAGGATGGTGCCCATGTGGTTTGCTGGCACGCTTCAAGGAAACAAGTCCCCCAGGGCAGCCTTCGCTCCTGGATGAGCCACATCCACGTCCCCCCCAGCTGCTCACTGGCTGCTGCCCTCCTCTGAGGCTGGGAGGCCGCAACTGCCAGTGCCAAAAGGGAGAACTTCCTAAGGGGCAATTTCCCAGATCGTGACGCACCCTCAAATGAGATCAAAAGGAGAATGCAAAGTCTGTGTGGCTCTCAGGGCCCTGCAGGCCCCAGTGCTGGCTGCCTTGGGGGCAGGTCCTCTCTCTCCAATGCCCTCCTGCTAATGGAGAGTTTGGGGGAGCAGGGACTTTCTGCCTGACCCACTGAGACAGTGCAGCCTCATGACCGGCCCGGCTGGTGCGCTTTGGTTAGTGCTGTGCAGTGAGACTGCAGCCATGTTTTCATGTGTTAAACTAAGTTCTGCATCTCAAAACCTTGAGGAAGTGAGTTCCCCAGGTGACCCTCCCTGTATTAATAGTATCCAGCTGTCGGGTGACAGGTCCCACCCCCAATGCCATCTCTGCTCAAATACTCCCTGCAAAAGTGAGTGTTCATTTCCAGAACCGCCCCCCACACTGCCCCAAACACATTCAGGTGCGTGAACACCACGAGTGAAGGGTAATGTCCATTTGCCTCTACCTCTTGGGCTCATTTAGCCTTGATAATTAAACAACCCCCTGGAGAAAAAAAAATGCCATTTCCTAAGTTATCAAACAGCTGCCCTCCCGTGAGTCAGAGAAGGACCCTAGTCTGGCACTGAGCAGTCTGGAGACAGCATTTCAGGGTCAGGTCTCCTGGAGGACAGGACCCAGTGGCTAATCTCACTGCCTCCCTTGTGGAGGCGTCCCAGGCACAGGGCTCTCAGAAACTGACGGACAAGCGCTGCAATTCCGGCTCCTGCAGAGCAAACCCAGAACTAAGAATGCAGCAACCTGCCCTTTCTACCAAGCCTGGCAGGAATCCCTTTCCTTACACCCCACTGTCCCCTCCCCGCTTGTTCTTTGCCCGCCCTGCTTCGCCCCCAGCCCCAGATCCTTGCTCAAGCATTGGTACCTTTTCCACACTGATCACTTTGCCAACCCGGATGTCCAGCCGGGACGGGACCAAGTCTTCAGGGTTTGAGTTCTTGGTGGAGTTTTTCACTGAAGCTTCTGCAAGTAAGAGAGAGAAAATGAAACCTGCTGGCTCTGAGAAGGGCCGTGTGGGCCCAGCCACGAGCGAAGGTGTATTTCTGGGAGGAGTACAAGGACTAGGAGAACCTGACTTCCGTTCAGCCAGTGATTCACATTCTCTGATTTGCCAGAAATCCCTGATTCATGCAAAAATCCAAGTCATTTCTAAGACAGCCCGTAGGGTCCCAGCACGCGGTGCTCCAGTTTGAGTGCACCTCTGAGGGGAATGGAGCATGGCATGCTGGGGTCTCTAGGTTAAGAATATGGCCCCCAGGCCAATATTTCATCACTCCTCATCGTGGGGGCAATCCAGGTCAGATGTGAGATGCTGGCGAAGAAGAGCTTCACTAACCAGCGAGTATATCACCCTGACTTGGAGCCAAGGTCCCCTTCCCTGGGAGCTCATGGCAGAGGCTTACTGGCTTTGGAGGGGTCAGGATACGCTGCGCTGGTCAGTTTCCTCAGCTCTGGAGTGCTGAATTTCTCTCGGATGGGGTCGAGCAGCTTGTTCAGGGCCACCTCCACGGAGCTCTTCAAGTCCCCCGGGTGCACGACCTGTCATGGTAAGTAAGAAAATCCATGGAGATGACGTTCTCTGGGGGAGAAGGGAGGAGCTTGTGCCCATTTTGACAGTGAGGAGGGGCAGCCAGTGTCTTACACTGTGGAGACAATGGGATCACATGCTAAGGAAGGCAGAGCTGGGTCGCTGGATAGGCGACACAGCCAAGCTCTCCTGTGCGTCAGTGCTACACCCAGCGCTCTGTGGTGGTGCTGGGGTGGGGCTGTGGCAAAGGAGATGTAAAACTGCAATGGTGAAGACGTGGAGTTAAGGGATCTTCGTGGTACCATCCCCGCCCTGGCCAGCACAGAGCCAGCACATGGCCCCGTCCTCCTGGTCAAATTCCTGCTTTGATAAGGACATCCCAGCGCCTGAAAAGTTTTCTTGGAGTCTTAAACTGGAAACCGAGTCTTCTCCACTTGTTATCTTAAATTGTTGGTTAACGCTGCTCTGTGCTGTTACGCAGCCAGGGCCTTCCCACCCAGAGATGGCTGGATTTCCCTGGAGGTGGTTTGGGTGTTGCTAAATTTGTAGGCACAGAAACGGAAGACTTGGGGTGGGGAACCTGTCTCAGGTGAGGGGCGAATGACCCGCAGAAAAATCATTTGGGGGCCACACACAAGTGAGAAGAAACTCTCCCCACCTCCCACTCCCCCCCGCTGTGGCGCTCAAGTGAGACACCTCACGCCCCTTGTGCTCCATGGAGTGGAGGGGGAAGGGAGACCGAGGTTCAGGGTTTCCCCCATACCAGATGAACTCTTCTGGGGACCTGGGGCGCTAGCAGATTTTGTGGGCCCCTCCTAGACTTTGGGGGGCTGCCAGGGAGCAGGATGGGGTTGCAGGAACAGGCTGGGGCTGGAGGGGTGGCACATGAACCAGAGTCTGCCTGTAGTGGTGTTCTATGCAATCCTACAGACCGACACGTGGTGCAAGAGACCACCACTCGCCCTGCTCTGCAAAGCCTGTGTCAGAGGAAACCGCCTGGGCCCGGGCGCCTGGCCGCAGGGGGTTTCCCAGGCTCAGGGCTGTGGGGGCAGGAGGAAGGTGGATGGCCACCATTACCTCAGCAGCGAAGTCCTTTTCCAGCTCATCATAAGCCGTGTAGGTTTTGTTTCCTCCCCACTTTGCGTCTCTCAGTATCACAAACTCTGCGCCACAGGAAGGGTTTAGGTCAGAACCGAGATAAACACAAATCTTCTCCCAGCACCACCCCCCACTGGCTGCTCTCCTAACCCACCTGCCCTCCCACAAACACTCCAGGCAGGGTGTGTCTGCAGAGACCAGAAAAGGGCACCTCATTGCTAGGGCGGACGGTCTCTCCTTTCCGGCTCTGCAGCACACAGGCTCCTTTCATGCCTCTTGCCTACATCTAAGCAGACGGAGACCAGCCAGATCTCTCACAGCTGCACTCCCACTTCTCTGCAGCATGGGGACAGTCACCTGACTTGAGCGGGAAGAGGACGTGTTTAACAAAGGACAGGATGCCGTTGTTCTCCACGTTGCCCGGCTCACAAAACGCCTTCTTCAGCTTCTTCTTCACATCCTCCTTCTGGTCCAGCAGGTCGATCTTCGATTCCTAGGAGGCAGGAGGAGACCTGTGAGCTGGCAGTGCCGCCCTCGGGATGCTGCACTAATTTAGCCTCACCGTGGACACAGAGGAGTTTTACTGTAGCCCAGGCGCAGGAGTCAGCCCTGCACAGCCAGGCCACGGGCTGTGAAACTCCACAGCCAGCTCTCTCTGCTTGGGGGCTTTCAGCATCTTTCCCTGCCTCCGCCCCCAGAGTAGCGAGGTGCACTCGAGTTGGCGCTGCCTCTCTCAGGCCACCCCTACCAGCAAGGAGAGAGGAGGGCACCGTTCTCAGCCAGGGGAGTCTACCAGCCTCAGAGGATCAAAAATCTCACCCTGCAGGGCTGCTGCACAGAGCGACGGGGAGCAGAGTCCCACTTCATCAGCCTACCTCTTCCGAAGAGCTCATCTTGCTGCCTGTCAGCCCTGGAACCATTGGGTTCATCAGATGGAGGCGCTTAGTGTAGCCCAAGGAGGGCAGGTACTAGGCAAGGAAAGCAAAGAGTTAGAAGTCTGTAAGCTTCCCCATCTGAAGATTAGCTTTTACCCTCGCTGCCCTGCGCATTCTCCCCACTGCGCAGCTGGGCTCATAACACGCTTCTGAACCCTAGTTCCCTCTGCTTGGAGGGGGCGTCGTTCTCCAGTCCACCCAGACCCACGCACCAGTGGGCAAACAGCAGCGTCAGTCAGGTGTGGAGACGGGAAGGAAAGGCAGGGGCACTCACACCTGCATGGGGCAGGCCCCCGGCAGCAAATGTTGACCAAGCCTCGCAGTGGCAAACCCCTGCAAATGGCGACCTCAGCCGCCACAGCGCACCAATGGGTAGATGTTTGGCCGCATGTGTGTTCCCGCTGCGCTGCCCCAGCCCTGCGTAGACAGCTAGCATGGCAGACCTCAAGCCAGCTGCCCAATGACCACAAGATCCAAGAAGAGACAAAAGCATCAGGCTACTGCCAACAAAGCGCAGTAAAAGCACCAGGCAAACACCACGAGTGTACGAAACATGGATGTCTGTAAAAATGGATGCCGCTCAGCCAGCGGCAGGACTTTCCAGAGACCCCCTAGGCCGACCAAAGATCCTCCCTCCAAGATACATCTTTACGCCCCGGTACAAATGAATCAGCGCTGCCCCTTGATACTTGTACACGCTGCTGTGACCAGAATGTTTCTACTGCACGTTGTTATCCTGACCTTATCTCTTAGCAGAGCTCAGTGTGTTCCTGTTACCCTTGGGGAATATTTCTGTAGCAACCTTGGGATCAGGATGTTTTGGTACTCCTTGATTCCAGGATATGTTTGTGTGAGAGCTCTGTGACTAGCATGGCTTAGCCAGCTTTTGCCTCCTACCAGGTCTCTGGTACAAGAGCTGATGTCTCAGGCTCTCTGATTACTGAGGCAGCAGCAGGGACTTGAACCCAGGTCTGGGTGACCTCACAGATGCTCTGTGTGCAGCAGTGCTACAGGCAGAGTTCAAACACACAGACCTGGAACCAGAGGCCTGGGGCAGCCTCTTGCATTTCTGGATGTTTAAAACCCTCCCCCCTCTTCTAACCTTTTCTGCAAAGGTGAAAATCTTCCTCTGATCCACTCCTCCAAACTGAGCGTCAACCTTCAAGTACTCCTCGTCCAGGGCCTGTGGGGAACACACCCACGAACGTGAGGCTGCGGCGCAAGCACTCCCGCACTCCTGCTGACGTCAAGCTTTTGACATTCACGCCCCATAAATCCACCCGCTTCGCTTAACTGGGAACCCCAGCGCACGTAACAGTGGAACCCCACACCCTTCCTGGCTACACAGGAATACTGTGCACCTGGTACGAACACCAGTGAAAACAACCAAGCAAACCTTCCCTACAGCTGTGCGCTGCTCTAGCACCAGGTGAAGTCCTTGAGGTTTGGGCTGTGCATCAGATACTCCTGCTGACGAGTGCGAAAGAAAATCTGTCCTAATCCGCAGCAGGGGAAGGAGGGCTGTGATTAACCTGGTTCAAACTCTGTAGCCTTTAGGGGAAAGGGATGTGTGGCTGTCACCCTTCCCCCAGGTACCTGCAGGCCTGGGTACAGCAGACCACTCAGCAAGGGATACTCCACTTGCTTCACCACCTCTGCTCCTGCTTTCTTGGCATCATGCTGGGTGACTAGCGAGGACAGCCTGTAGACATCCAGTGTGTATTCTCTGTGGGGAGAGAACAGGTTTTGATCCTGCTGCGGAAGGCAGACAAATGAAAGCATCAAACCTTCCTCTTCTATAGCCACCACACACAGAGAGACACTGGCTACAGTGCAGAGAAATCAGGCGTGTGGACATCTTACCCCCTTGCTTTCTTGAAGGACAAACAGATCTCCCAGCTGGCTCGAGAGCCCACTCGTCTCCCCCACCCTGATTCCTTCATGGAGCTTGTGAAGGAAGCCAAGGCTGACTCCTTCCATGCCCCTCCTCCCGTCTCTATAGCAGCCGTCAAATCCCACCCCCATCCCATCCCATCCCTGAAATCCTTCCTCTGGGATACTCCTGAGAGAGGAGAAGGCTCCCACGAGCTCACTTGCTGAGCTGGAAGTCGGTGCCCCGGATAAATGTCAGCTTCTCGAGAGGCACACAGATGCTCTCCAGCATGGCCTTGATCACGTTCTCGTAGTACTGGGTGCGCAGCTCCAGCAGCTCCCACGGTGCCTTCATGTTGTCTAGGTACGCGTGGAGGTCGGCAAACAGTATCGTCACCTGGCACAGAACGGGAGGGTGAGCGGGGCATGTCGTGGGGTGTCACACCGAGGCACTGCAGGTTCCCTTCTGCCACCTAGCCTGGAGCTGTAGGTATCCCCCAGGCCTGATCTCTTTGGGTGTGAAGTCTGCCATCCCCCCAGGATTTCAGCATTGGGACTAGAGCAAGTACCTCACATCCAGCCTTCAGGAAGTCGGCGATCTTGGACATAGGGACGAAGTAGGCGACGTGAGGCTTGCCGGTTGTGGCTGTTCCCCAGTACACCTTGAGATCTCGCTCCTTCAGGATGTCCATCAGCTTATCCTCCCCAAGGACCTCCTGCGAGCAAGTCAGAAGCTGCACATTACACAGCACAACAGACTTAACCTGACCTGGCAGAGCCCATGACAGCCACCGGAGAAGGAACACGCTACGCTGGGGCTCAGAACTTCAGGGGAGGAGGGATGGTTCTCTGGCTAGAACAGGTTTTACTCCCGGCTTGGAGATCGGTTTTATATCTGGCTCCCTCCATCTTTGGGTTGCTTAGTCTCTCTGGGCCTCTGTTCCCTATCTCCAGAATAGGGACAAGGATATTTATCAACCTCACCGAGCTGCTGAGTTGATAAATCCATTAGTGGCTGAAAAGCATGTGAGGAGTGTTCTGGCAGAGCCAGGAGACAACGAAGAAAAGGGTCTGTAGGGCACCTCCAGATTCTCCCCCTACTGCAGTGGGGGGGTGGGGAATGGAAGCACAAAGGGGTGGGGGCTTCCCCCGGTCACAGTACAGCAGGAGCAGGAGCCAAGCCCAGAAGAGCAGTTACAACAGAAACACTACGATCAGTCATGGAGTGGCACTCCCTTCCTCTTAGACAGGAGCTTTCTGGGCCAGGGACTGGCTTTGTGTTCTGCATCCATCCAGCCCTGGGTGCTGCAGGACTCTGATTGGAGCTCGCGGGCACTATGCAAGACCAGTAATACTTAGATAAGTAGATTTGGCAGGTCTCATCTCAGTAAGGGTCTGTGCCAGAGTTACCTGCAGGTTCCGCGTGATCAGGTGGTATTTCTCCCTCAGGGTCAGCTCGTCCCCCATTGCGTCAGCCTTTGCGCAGACAGGCCTTTACAAACTGTGATTAAACAGATGACAGGTCACAAGAGGAAAGGGGAAGGACTCCTGATGTGGTTCCCAGCTCAGTCAGGATACAGGGGAAGGTCTGTATCAGGCTCAGGGACTCAACCAGCCAGGACAGCAACCTTCTGGCCTTGTGGTGGAAAAGAGGAAATGGTGTCAGATTCATAGAAGCATGGGCAAAACTCTGTTAAATAGCTGTAACCACGCTATGGGTCCTGGCAGAGAGGCAACTCTCCCCACATCCCACTCATGTAACAGTATAACCAATATGCTTTCTCTAACCATTGAGCCCTATGAACTGGGTAAAGTGACAGAAAGAAAGCCGTGCTAGTCTATATACTATGAAAACAAAAAAGCAGTCCAGTAGCACTTTAAAGACTAACAAATAATTTATTAGGTGAGCTTCCACGGGACGGACCCACTTCTTCAGACCATAGCCACACCAGAACAGACTCAGTATTTAAGGCACAGACAACCAAAAATAGTAATCAGGGTTGACAAATAAGAAAAATTATTATCAAGGTAAGCAAATCAGAGAGCAGAGGGACAGAAGGAGTGGGGGGAGTCAAGAATTAGATAAAGCCAAGTTTATGAAAGAGCCCCTATAATGAGCTACAAAATTGTTATCCTGGTTCAGACCATGTGTTAATGTGCAAGCCAATTATGCAGGTAACACGCACAGACCGGAGGCAGGCAGGGCTGGGTAGTAGGGTACAGAACCTTTCACCTCCCAGCCACTTGTTTGAAACCACAGATTCCAAGGTCTGACCCCTGAACGCAGCAGACCACAGAACTTCCCCAAAATCTGCGCCGGAGCAAAGCTTTTCCAAATGCATCCAACCCCGAATTAAAAATGATCAGCAAGAGAACCCCTCTGACCCTGGGGCTCAAGTGTTCCAATGGTTAATTGCACTCACTGTTAATAATTTATACCTTATTTCTAGTCTAAATCTGACTCACTTCAATTTCCAGCCATTGGCTTGCGCTAGGCCTTTCTCTGCTAGATTGACAAGCCTGTTGGTGAACATTTGCTCCCCATGTAACTAATTAGACTGTGATTGAGTCTCCATTTAGCCATTTCTTTGGTAAGCTAAGCAGATGGAGCTCCTCCAGTTTGTCACTAGAAAACAGTTTTCTAAGCCCTTAACCATCCTCATAGCTCTTCTCTGAACCTTCCAATTTATCAACATCCTTAAGCTAACCTAACCACACCACTCCTATGTGAGATCCTCCCCACCCTTGTTTACGCATCCCAGGACTGCCCCAGGACTGCCTCAGCGTTTTTGGCCACAACTTCATCCTGAGATCTCATGTCCTGTGGCTTATGACCTTCAAATCTCTTTCATAGGCTACGTCTACACTAGCCAAAAACTTCAAAATGGCCATGCAAATGGCCATTTTGAAGTTTACTAATGAAGCGCTGAAATACATATTCAGTGCCTCATTAGCATGTGGGTGGCCACGGCACTTCGAAATTGACGTGGCTCATCCAGACGGGGCTCCTTTTCGAAAGGACCCCGGCTACTTCGAAGTCCCCTTATTCCTATGAGCATATGGGAATAAGGGGACTTCTAAGTAGCCGGGGTCCTTTCGAAAAGGAGTCCCATCTGGACGAGCTGCACAGCGGCAAGCCACGTCAATTTCGAAGTGCCGCAGCTGCCCGCATGCTAATGAGGCTCTGAATATGTATTTCAGTACTTCAATAGTAAACTTCAAAATGGCCATTTGCATGGCCATTTCAAAGTTTTTGGCTAGTGTAGACACGGCCATAGTGGCTGTTTCCAGGTTAGAGGTACCCACCCATTCATTGTTCCCAGAAGTGTGTGCTTACATTTTGCTGTTTTAAAATACATCGTTTCTTTGAGCTCAGTTTACCAGTGATTGGGATTGCTCTGAATCAGAGACCTGCTCTTTTCATTATTTACCACTCCCCAGTTTTTGTGTTCTCATAGATAAATATGTCAAATACCATAAATCCAAGAACCAATCCCTGGGAGATCTTATTGAACACACACACACCCTTGGTGATAATTCCCAGTTTAGAATTACATTTTGAAACCTGTTAGTTAGCCAGTTTTTACTCCATCAGACGTGTGCCATGTCTACTTTATAGCATTTTAAACTTCATAATATCCTGTGGTGCCAAGTCACATGCCTCACAGGTATACAACATGAACGTTATTACCTTTGTCAACCAAATTTGTAATCTCATTTTAAAACATTGTTACTTTGACAGGCTCTGTTTTTCATAAGCCCATGCTGATTTTACAATAATTATGACTCACTTAATAAAGAATTAAAGAAGAGTAATATGACAGTCATTCTATCACCCTGCCCATTATCAAGGTCAGGCTGCCAAGCCTACAATTAACCGGGTCATCCTATTTACCCTTTTTAAGAACTGGCAGAGCATTATCTTTCTTCCAGTCTTCTGAACTTCCCTAAGACTTATTAAAAATCAATATGAACAGTACAGGGAGCTCCTTGACCAGTTCTTTTAAAGCTCTTGGATGCAAACTATCTGGACATGCTGATTTAAAAGCCTCTGTTTACCAACGAAACAAATGGAATGGAAACAGCATCACCAGATGAGACTACAATCACCTCTTCTTCCCCCCACAAATACAGAACATGAATATATATTGAACATTTTTGCCTTTTCTGCATTATTACTGATAATTCTACGTTTCCACCCAGTAATGGGCCAAGATCATTCTCAGATTCTTTTTCTGCCTAATACACGGTATTTTGAAAACTCATTTTCCTTAACTCTGCCAGTCACAGATTCCGCCTTGTGTAATGACTAATACATTTTCTATAGTTCCTAACTTCTGATTTATATTTAATACTCTCAACGTCCTCTCCTAATTTTTTTATACCTGCCTTTACTTCTCCTCTAAACCAAATTCTCGTTTTTTACTACACTATGGCCTTCTTCCTAGATTATGGCTTTTTGAACATCCAGTCAGGTGTTCTTAAAATGCTTCCCAGTTATCCATCACATTTTTCTGATTAAATTCTTCCTTACAGTTAATTTGGCTCATAATTGTTCTCAGCTTTGGGCTATTGGTCCTGCTAAAGTACCATATGTGTGTGTGTATATATGAAATCTTTGGTATGGATTTTATTCTACGTGCACATCATAAATATGATCAAGCTAAGACTGTTTGCACCTAAGGTACTTTTACTTTTGAGTTCTGCGATCAGAAATAAATCCATTAAGAACTCTACCTGATAAAGCAAGAGCTAATCAGGAATTCCTCTGTGTTGGCTGCAATTGTCATAAACTGCATTTAGAAATCCCCAGGATGCTATAATCCTGGTAGAAAGTACCCCCTCCCAACGTGCCGGTCAAACTGAAGTCCCCCATTAGCACATAGCTTCCCCCTCCTTATGTGACCTGAACCAGTGGGTCTGTCCCACAAAAGCTCATCACCCAATGAATCATTTTGTTTAGTCTTTACAGTGCTACCTGATTGCTGTTTTGCTTCCCTAGAATACAGACTGACAGGGCTGCCTCTCTGTTACTGCCCTCCCGATGTACCACCGCTCTGCCCCAGCCCACTGCTTCCGTGTGCTATGTGGGGGTGCGCAGCAGACACCAATTCCCATCCCACCCTGCTGGTGAGCTGGCAGGACACCCCTGCGTATGGATCCCTCTGAGCTATCGGAGACCCAGGAACAGCTGATGCCCTTTTTGACAGAAGCCTTCCAGCCTCCCGAGGTCGCCTATCACCGCTGCCGTTCAACAGGCCGGGCAGGGGAACCCCCCACCCCCCGCCCAGATTTCAACGGCTTCCCCGGGGGGTGGGTGAAGGTGAAGCCCGGGAACGCGCACCGAGAGAGGGGTGGGGCCTCCACCCCCGGGTCCCCGGCCGGGCTGGTTCAGTTGGGGGTCGGTCCTGCGCTGGGCGGGGGCTGGGCTCGTGGCCCCCCTGAGGTCTCCCCCAGCAACAGCCAGGAGGTTGAACCGTCGCTCGCGGGAGAGTCGTTCCCGCCGCCGCCGCCGCCGGCGGCTGCTCTCCTCACGGAGCCCCTCCCCCGCGCCCGGGGCTGCAGCCGGTGCCCGGCGGGGCGGGGCGGAGCCGGACCGGGGGCGCCCAGCTCGGGCAGCCGCGGAGGGGAGACCCCGGCGGGGCGGGGCGGGGCGCGGGCGGCCCCCCGGGAAGAGGGTTACGCGTGGGGCGGGGCTCTCCCTCACCGTGCGGCCCGACGCGCTGCTACCGCCGCCGCCGCCGGCTCCGCGTTGCATCAGCCCCGCGCGACGCCGGCCTGCGACAGCCCTTCCGCCGCACGGCCAGGGCGGAGCCATCGAGCACCGAGCGCATCGATGGGCGGCGCGCGGCGGGGGCGGGGCCCGGGCCCGTGACGCGTTTGTTTCCCCCTCCCCCGTTCGCCCACCTGCCTCCCAGCGGTGCCTGGGGTCGCGTTTGAAATGGCGGCGGGTGAGTGAGAGACTCTGCACCCCCCCCCACCATCCCGGGAGCTGTGACCCGGCGGGGCCCTGACCCCGGCTGCCCCCCCCGCCCCCGGGGAGCTGTGACCCGGCGGGGCCCTGACCCCGGCTGCCCCCCCCCCCGCCCCCGGGGAGCTGTGACCCGGCCGGGCCCTGACCCCGGCTGCCCCCCCCCCGCCCCCGGGGAGCTGTGACCCGGCCGGGCCCTGACCCCGGCTGCCCCCCCCCCGCCCCCGGGGAGCTGTGACCCGGCCGGGCCCCGACCCCGGCTGCCCCCCCCCCGCCCCTGGGGAGCTGTGACCCGGCGGGGCCCCGACCCCGGCTGCCCCCCCCCCGCCCCCGGGGAGCTGTGACCCGGCGGGGCCCTGACCCCGGCTGCCCCCCCCGCCCCCGGGGAGCTGTGACCCCCCGCCCCCGGGGAGCTGTGACCCGGCGGGGCCCCGACCCCGGCTGCCCCCCCCCCCCCCCCGCCCCCGGGGAGCTGTGACCCGGCGGGGCCCTGACCCCGGCTGCCCCCGCCCAAAGGCAGGCCCTTTACTCAACAAAGAGGGGAAAAACCCAAAGAAACTGGGGACATGGCAGGGAAGCTCAGTGACTGGTTTGTTTCAGTTTTCCCCAGGAAGGGGGTAGCGAGCGGACACCTGACATAGCGAATGCCGGTGAAAATGGGGTCACTGCAGACGCTTGTAGCCGGCTAGTTTACAAAACCTAGTGGTTTAATTAGAGACTCTGCTTTTACACATTTTATTAATCTATCAGAGCTTAGGCACTGACACACCTTGAACATTGATTAAGGGTCTGTTGTAGTCCTCGTTTAGCCTAAGCCGGGGGTCAGCAACCTGTGGCTCCGGAGCCCCATGCAGCTCTTTAAGGAGCCCATGTGCGGCTCCGAGCGCTGCCATCGCTGGCTCCGCTTGTGGGTCCAGAGACTGCCACTGCTTAAACAACACCTGCTGTTAAAACGGAATTTAGGTTTTTTGGTGTGAGCGGCAGCAGCCTCCAGAGCCACAAGTGATGGCAGCAGCAGCAGCAGGCAGCGCCGGAAGAGGAAGCCAGCAGCTGGCTGCAGGGGAAGGGGAGCCAGGGGGAGCTGCATTGGGGAAGAGGAGGAGGAGGCTGGGCAGCTGGCAGCTGCCGGCAAAGCGGGGGCGAGAGGTCTCTACCTCCCGGTTACATGGGATCTGCTGTCCAATGTGAGGGGCTGCTGGAACCTCCCGCTGTGCTCAAACCAGTGAAAGTGGGGCTGGACTGCATGGCTTGCTGTGGTTGTGTCGAACCCAGGGTGCACACCCAGCACAGTGACTCCCTCCCATCTCTGGGCACTGCAAGGTGTCTGTCTCCCACCCTGGACTTTCAGCTTCTCCCAGCTGAAATCAGTCACTTCACTTTGAACAGCCCTTAAAATAAACAACCAGGAGGCGGGGGGGAACGGTGGGAGAGGCGGTCGTGTCAGACAGGTAAATCCTGGGGGTGTAGGGGTTGTTAGAGGCTGATGGGGGTTGAGCCGGGGGTTGGGGGGCAGTTTGGGGCTGATGGGCATTAAGCCTGGGGGGCAGAGGGTGGTTTGCGAGATGAGGGGTAGATCTTGGGGATAGGAGAGTGGTAATGCTTGGAGTTGGGGGTACCTTAACTTTCTGACTGGTATAAATCATTGTGTGTGCACTCTTCTTTCAGTAGGGTTTACAAAAAGTATGATTTGATGTTATTTATTAAGGACCGTCTTGTATTCACAGGTATTGCAGCTCTTGAGGTATTGATTTTTGTAACTGAATTTGGAAGGGAAAAAAAAAAACGCTCTTCTCGCTATTTCGATTGCAGACCCCGGCCCAAGCCAAATGGCAGTTTTCTAGTTGCTCCAGTTTGTTCTATTTGTTTTTTAACTTTTCTGTTGAGCAGCAATGCAAAGGGCTAACAGAGTTCACCCTCTGTGTGGGAGGGGTTTTCCATTTTGGGGAGGTGTTAGTCCTACAGAGAAATGTTTATGAATATATTTTCCAATACGTATATAAATATCTTATACCCGATGTTCCAGCCTCGCTTTTTTAACCACAGAATGGCACTGTGGAGCATCAGTTGCCAAAGCAACATCGTGGCCCAGGTGCAGCAGTCATCCTGTTGACCCAAAAATATAGACAAAGGTTACCTGGTGGTATTTCTTAGTATTCTGTGGCTGATGTCCATTCTTGGAATTTGCCCAAGAGGTTGCAATATTCCGCCTCATGCATATTCAGAAAGATGCCTTAGTTTAATCCCACCAATCAGACGTGTACCCCTGAAAATTCTAGGCTACGGATGCCTACTATGGAATTGGGAAGCCCGGCCAAAAGGAGGTAGAGAGGCCTATCGCACCCAGGGCAAGTGATAAAAGAGTTAGAGTGCTCCAAGGGTGTTTTCTAGAGATTGTCTCAAATTCCTTTATCTTTTCTCCTAGTCTTATTCCGTTTACTCTTCAAAGTTTCCTCTATTACTATATCACCTCCTTTTCTCACCAGCCGCGGAGCAGGTTCTCAACTCCTCGAGTTCTCAGAAGGGGTGTGTGAGAGTGGTGGTTTACTAGATGTACAGCACAGATGGAATCCATAAATGTAATCAGATATGCAAGTCACATTTATGTGATTCATCAAAGCAGTACAGGTTGACTGCAAATATTAACTCATATGTTTAATTCCATTGCCATAATAAAACTGTGCTGTACGTGTGATCGCAGAAAATCCCACGAGCTACCATGTGACCGTTAGCCAAAGAGCACGTTTCGCTCTTGGTGATTGTGGTGTCCGGGGTGACTGAGGAGATATCTGAGCCAGTAAAGTAAGTTAGCTTAAGCACTGACACACTTTAGCCTAGACTGATGGCCTACTTGGTTGCTCCTTGACGTTGAGGAAGTTAAAGGGGAAACCAAATCTAAAGGTGAGTGAGTTCATCTGGTTCCCAGAACCGGTTGTTTACCGCAGGGAAAATCACAGAGCAGAGACAGACAAAGGCAATTGTTTTAGGTGCCAGACTAAGTGTCATATTAACCTACAAAGTCAGTGTACCTGAAGATTTCTTGGGCATGATAGCTTGGGTCTGAATTAAGCCATGCCTGGGCCCTATAAAATATCCAAGCTAGACTGTTCATCTGCTCGTCAGCTTCTATACCGTCTATCAATCTATCAGCCCAAATTGACAAGTATACCTGAGCCACTCAACTGTCTGGCCCTTCTGATTCATCTGGCATGCTGGAGCAAGGCTGGTCCTCTGTATTTTAACCCCAGATCTCCAGGGAAGGGTGTAAATATGCTGCATTTCTGCGCTGCTTGTCCCCTGGGGGAGGAGTACTCGGTGCACTGCACATGCCTGCGACCCCAGCTCAGGCAGCTCCCTCTGGTCCCTTTCTGGCCAGTGGGAGCTGCAGGACTGTGCTGGCTGCCAGGGCAGCATGAAGAGACTCTTCCTATCCTGGGACGTACTGCACAGAGATGCACATGGGCCCAACAGCTGGCCGCTTTGTGCAGCATGTGATGGTGAGGCAGCCAGAGGGCCTGCTTGAGTGTCCTTTGGCCATGGGATTGTGGCAGGTTGGATCGGAGCTTTTGGGTCTGGATCTGGCCTGTGGGCCATATTTCGCCTGCCCCGACCTAGATGGTGCTTCATCCTACGCTGAGTGCAGGGGACTGGACTGGATGGTCTCTCCAGGCTCCTCCCAGTTCTGTGGTTCTGTAAGTGAGAGAGAGAAGTGAAACAGAAATAGTAATTAACGCTGGGCTGTGGGGCCTACTTGTTGGGACTTGTAAGATTTCAGCTTAGCCATATTAGGCCTTAGGAGCTTTGGCATAAGGAGATGACCCAGGAATAACCCTGTACCAGTGAATTTACAAGGTTACTATGAAGAATGTGCCCGGGGGTGATGTTAGAGAAAATGTATTGCAATGTACTTGTCTAGACCCCGAAACGTCCAGTTACAACATCAGGGGAAATTGTGCAGGTTGCCATGATCACTTGCTTACAGGGAAGCAAAATGAGAGTGGGGGAACTAAGGGATAGCCAGTGAGAAATGGGGCCCTCTTAAGTTAGGGGGATGTGGATGAGGAGGAAGGGATTGTAACCCTTACACATATAGATGAGCCTTAGTGTGTGTAAGCAGGACTCGGTAAAAGATGAGGCCACCTGTGGGAGGGTGAAGGCGTGGGCAGACACATGGATGGAGATGATGAAGAGGAGGTGGTCGTTGAACTCTATAGCAGTGGCTCTCAACCAGCTTAACTCAATATGCAGCCCCCCTGTGTGTTACGTGGCCAGCAGGATGAGAACCACTGAGCCATGGCCCTTGGGGACAGACCCACACCCAGAGGGGACACATCAGGGTGCACAAAGGTCACGTGCATCCCCCCATTGTTGGACCCCCCTCATTCACCATCAGTGCCATGTCACTTCTGGTGAGAGCGGGGGAGGTCGCACACCTCCCCTGAGTGGTGCAGCTTGAGAGCAGCATGAGCTTCCTAGCTCACACTGCTCTCCGACCGCTTCTCTGGGGACGGGGAAGGGACTGCCCCTTGCACCCACCTGAAACGGTGCAGTGCTTCCCCAGGAAAAGTCAGGAGGGGGTGGAGGCAGAGCATGGGAGGGACAGGGCAGAGGCATGTGGTCAGTGCCCCCTGCTCCATCCCAGAATCCCTGCACTAGTCAGCTCTGCCCTCATCACATGACCCCCTGACGCCCGATACCCCATACTGCCCAGCCCAGAGACACCCTCCCCCCAGCACCACCCCTCTACATGCACAGACCACTATGCCTCGAGCCCCTCCACTTCTTGGGATGGGCAGCTGGGACACAGGGGCTGAAGTGGAGCCCCAAGTAAAGCCTGGGGATAGTATATGGAGATACACATCTCATAGAGCTGGAAGGGACATCAGGAGGTCATCGAGTCCAGCCCCCTGCCCTCTTGGCAGGACTAAGCATCGTCCCTGGCAGATTTTTTTGTCAAGTCTATTTCCCCCAGACCCCTAAACAGCCTCCACCAGGGCTGAACTCACAACCCTGAGCTATCCCTCTCAAAAGCCAGGCCTGTGCCCCTCAGAGACCCACCCTGGGGCTTTCAGGAGTGCTCCAGCAGGGTTGCCTCATGTCCTCTCCCCTCCGTCAGCCCACCCTCTCTGAGACTGGAGCAGCACGTCTTGCGTTGTTTTAGCACGCAGCTGTGGTGCAGCTGTGTAGTAGCTGGGTGAGACGCAGCTGTGTGGAGAGCCACTGTTCTGTGGTTACCCAGCAGGAGATTTGAGAGCTGAGTGATGCTGATCATAGGACTAAACACTTTGCGCTCTCTGTCGGTTGTTGTGTTCTACTGTGTGGGGGATTGTTTGTTTGCCTGGTGGATTTGTTCATAGAGGGACTTGGAATAAATTGCCGTTGTTTCTCATATCCTGCTAGGGTCTTTTATCCTAACAATACTGTTGATGATATTCCTGATGCTGGAGCCCTCAGGAGACCAAACCTTCATTGATCACTATGGTCTAAAGCCTGATCGATTAGTTAACACCAGTTGATCAACCACCAATCCATCAATGAGGCTATATGGGGCCCACTCTCCACTGAGAGCTTGCCTCTCAGACACTTTGACTGGTTGGGGGTGCTGTCTCCTGGCAGGCACCAACCCTCCCTCCAACTTCCCCATTGCCGCCAATAGACTGTGATCTCTGGGCATTAAATGCCCACTCAGGGAGCAGAGGCTCAAGAAGCAAGGTCTGATTTGAAGGAAGATTCTCATCCCCTGCTTTGAGAACAACAAAAATTCTTGTGGCTCCTTAAAGACTAACAGATATTTTAGAGCATAAGCTTTCGTGGGTAGAGACCCGCTTCATCAGGTGCATGAGTGGGGGAGTGGTTTCAGAGGGGTATTTAAAGAGTGGGGTCCCATTAAAGGGGGAGGACCAGAGCTGACAAGGTCTATTCAGCAAGGTGGAAATGGCCCAGTATCAACAGTACTTATCAAAAGAGGAAAAAACAAGTCAGATCAGACGGGGGGGTGTGACCCATTAGACGCTGACGAAGTGGGTCTCTGCCCACCAAAGCTTATGCTCCAAAATATCTGTTAGTCTATAAGAAGCCACAAGACTTCTTGTTGTTCTCGAAGCTACAGACTAACACTCTCTGATACTTATCCCCTGCTTTGTAAGTAGAGAGTTGTGCCCACCCGCCCCCCCCCCCCCAACAGCTGAGATTGCCTATGAGCATGGGAAGCATTGCCCAGTTGAGTGGGTAAATGATCACCCCACTGATGTCCTTCTCCAGTATGGTGTTATCCATCATGAGTGGTTTGGCCTCTGGCGCTAACTGACGTGTATTCAGGGGAGGTTGGGGAAATCACTTCTCTTTAGAGAGGAAGGGGAGCAGAGAATTAAACGGTCTTCTGAGTTCCCTGCTTAGTGAGAGAATTCCCACAATGGAATAGCAGAGGAATTTCCCCCTTCCCTGATAACAACAAGAAGTCCTGTGGCACCTTATAGACTAACAGATATTTTGGAGCATAAGCTTTTGTGGGCAAAGACCCGTTTTGTCAGATGCATCTGATGAAGCAGGTCTGTGCCCATAAAAGCTTATGCTCCAAAATATCTGTTAGTCTATAAGGTGCCACAGGACTTCTCGTTGTTCTCGAAGATACAGACTAACACGGCTCCCTCTCTGATACCCCTTCCCTGATGTAAGTGAAGGAGATAGAGAGTTCCCTTTAAAGGGGTGAGGAAGGAGCTGTAGTGGAAAATATACAAGCCGACAATTGCCTAGTAATCTGAGCACAGGACCCTAACGTTCGTATTCAAATTTGACACATTAACACATGGCTTGAACAAGGACAGCAATTACCTGGCCCATTATAAGGACTCTTTTACATACTTTGATGTTTAACCTAACTCTTAACTTCCCCACCCCTTTACCCCTCTGCTCTTCTGATTTGCCAACCTTGATAACAATTTTTGGACCTCTGTGCTTTATATATTGAGTCTATTCTGGTAAGGCTGTGATCTAAAGAAGTGGGACTGTCCCACGAAAGCTCACCTAATGAATTATTTTGTTAGTCTTGAGCGCAGGATGAGGGTGGAAACTGGGGTGGAAAGTATGGTTTGTGGCTGGGTTTTTTTTGTGTGTGTGAATTTCTGCATGAGAAATGAATTGGGTAATGTAAAAGGGATGTTGTGTGTTCCTTTGGAGTGCACTCTAGAAATGGGAAATAAACATGCATGTGGTATTTCAACCTTGAGACGGCCTTTAGAAATGAGGATAAAGCTGGCAGAAGAAGAGGTGGAAAACCAGCTATTTAACTGGAAGAATGCAGAGGAGAGGTTCCACAAGAATGAGTGATGATGAAGTGGGAGCTGTTCAGATGAAAGGAAAACTAAAAAGAGAGCCAGTGTAGTTTATCAAATGTGCTGGGTTAAAAAATAAGTTGAAATTAGGCAGAGTTTGGGGGAATATGGAAATGCTGAGCTTGTTAGTGTTAATAAGTTGGAGACAGTAAGATGGGAAAAATCAAAGGTAGCAAGGTCATGACTTAGGGTTGTGACCAGTTTCAGCTGAGTTTTTTAACGAGTGTTTTTGAGAATTTGGAGTGTTTTGGTGAAATGCTATCTGTATTGATAGCAGGGAAAGGAAACTGGTGCAGATATTTATTTAAATAATGTGTAATGTAAACAGGTGGCAGAGTATGAATATGGTAATAGAGAGATTTATGTTAATGGGTTACAAAAGGAGTAACTCTTGCTAACTGGGGGGAGCTCTAAAAGGTTACTGTTATGTTACTGGTTTATAAAGCTTTTGTTGTCAGCTGATCTCAAACACCATTTCCTGTTTGAATGTGAGTATAACTGTAGTACTTGTGTTACTGGTATCTGTATGCCTGTTTGCTTAACTAATACTTTTCTTCTTAAATGTCTTCGGGGTCTGCTGCTAAATTAAATTGTCTGTAACCAACCTAGAACCTGAACACTAAATTTGGTTTATTGTATCTTTATTTTTAACAGCTTAATATTAATCAGAAACATTTAAAAATGAAGGTCACAAAAACTAATAGGTATTTAGAGAGAAAAAAGGCATGAATAAAACTGAAGTCTGATCTAGAGGCTTAAGGGTCATTTGAATTGCATATAACTTTGGAATGTAGGATTTCATTTTACATAGCAACTGAGATGAGATATTCCAGTCCACATTGGTACTTAATATTTTTACATTTCATTGTTCTCCAAAAAAGCTAGCATTCTGCCAATGTCTCTTCCAACTTATTTCTTGCTTTACTATGACCACTGTTGAATTTTTTTTTGGGGGGGCGGGGGGGTGTTAAACTTTGTCCAGTGGAAGGTATCTACTAAAACTACATGCATCATTTTTCTATTCTGAAAATGAACTGTTGCCCATAGAGAATGATTCTGAGTTATTCAGACAGGTCTGTTTCCTATCTAATACATACCGTATATAGGATTCTGTTCAGGCTCACGCATCAGCAGTAGCATTGTTACTTAAATTCTGATTGCATAATCTGTTGGCGTGTGAGACAGCAAGCACAGTAACCATGTTGGCTTTCAGATGGAAAGGTGAGTCGTCAGGGATAGCAGTTAAAGAAATTGTTTGTATTTTATAAACTAAGCAGGTAAACATGTTTGAATATATTTTGCTAACATAGCTCTAGTAAGATATCATCTCTCATGGAACTGGAGGGGACCAAGATCTTTGTTAGCTTCTATATGTTCTGTTACTTTACAAGTTTATTGGTTTTACAAAGTAGCCCTCCACAGAGCAATTGTCTGCAAGACCCAGTCCAGTTTTTTACTTTCCTCTCATTCACACTGTTTCTTCTGTAAAAAATATTTGTATTTAAATTTGCAAGAAGTTGTCCTTGTACTGACTGTTGGGTATCTGTCCCATATTAGGTACCTTCCTTTTTTTCTTCTATATATATTGATGCTTCCTTGTGCATTCCCTTTCTTTCCTGCATTTGGGCTGTCATTCTGGAAAAGCTTCAGACTGGGATGTGTATCTCCAATTATATCTATATCTAGAAAGTGTGAAGAATATGGACAAAAGGCATTTTTTTAACCCAGTAGGTCAAAGAAGACACAAATACCTCCCACAGTTGAGACGTACTGACTAAAGACAGATAAATGCTGGCTCCCCAGACTAAGGTCTTCTTACAGAGTAAGAGTTTAAGAAAATAGGAAATCAAGAGATGCTCAGGAAAACTACTACAAGTTTTGTTTGTGGGGTATTTTGGCTAATGAGGCCTGTAGTGTGTTTCTATCTATCTACTATGTATTTGGGCTAGATTCTGGTCTGGTAGCTGTAGTATGGGGCTAGCCATCTGAATAGCAGATGTAGGAAGAGAATGGTGTTTTGTTTTTTAATTGTAGCCCATAGGGCTGGCTTGCCTTTATTATATTGTAATGTAATTGTTTAGCTGTAATGCAAGGAATCTACAGATCTGTATTCTGTAGGACAGTGGTTCTCAACCTTACCTGATGGCTGTACCCATTTCAGGAATTTTAATTGTCTTGCATACTCGAAGATTAACCTGCCTTAAAAACTACTTGTTTATACAACCAGACATAAAGATACAGAAGTGTCACAACTTGCTATTACTGAAAAATTGGTTATTTTCTCATTTTTACCATATAATTATCAAATACATCTGTTGGAATATAAATACTGTGCTTACATTTTAGTGTACAGTATGTAGAGCAGTATACTGTAAGCTACTTATTGTCTGACATTTTAGTGTGTATTGGCTTTGCTAGTGTTTTTCACATAGCCTGTTGTAAAACTATAAAAATGTCATAATTTGGTACTCTGTGGTAGACCTCTGTGTACCACCAGAGGTACAGGTACCCCTGGTTAAGAACTGCTGTTGTAAAACATTAGCTTAAACGAGTTAATAAGTATAGTAAGTCTGCAACCTTTGGCATAGATAGGGCAAACTAGCGCATGGAATTGGCAACACTGGATCCTTCAGCGCTGTTTTTACTGTAGCCCACAGGACTAGCCTGCTTTCTTGCCTATATGTCTTTTCTTGTGGGTGTAATTGTTTTATTATATTATGTTTATAGAGTTATAGTAGAATGTCATTAGCCTGTCATTGGTCATTAGAATGTCTGGCTTACCAGCTGTAATTCTCTAGCTGAGGTTTGAGTAGCCTGAGCAAACTCACTCTGTTAGAACTTTTTAATAACATTTATTTAAGTCATAATAGCCAAGAGAGAAGGCAGTGGAGACCAGATATCCTGGGACACTGGGTTACTTGCTCCAAGCGTGGGGCTGATAGGTTCTTCCCTTGTTGCTACGTGAGAAGGGACTACATTTAAGAGAAACAATGGAGGCAACATACATGTGATGCTTCTTTTCCTTAATGCAAATGGCCTAAATTTCAAACTGGCCAGCATTTCTAAAGTGGATCAATCAGAGGACTGGTGTAAGATGTTGTGGGCCCAGTGAAAAGCCAACACTTTCCTTGGCCAAGCAGGTGTGGTGTAAGGCTGAGAAGGGAGTAAGCTGAGATCAGAGCAGGGGAGAGACACACCCTTTACTTTGCTTATGGTTTCTCTTTGCAGGGAAGTGGGATCCATCTGTGGCTGATTAACTTTCTGGAAGGGTGAAGCACATTCCACACTGATTAGTGGCTCAGTAAACACTTGTACCTGTGCTGCTCTTCTAGTGGCCAAAGAAGCAGCAGCGAGGTCACTTAAATACAGAGACCAACAGCACCATGGAAGACAGTTCTCCACATTCCTTTGAGCTTGAAATGTTTCATAATCTTAAAATGACTCTTGCTAATGATACAAAACCCAGGACTAAAAGGCCCTTAGACTTCCAGGAGGAAGATCACCCACTGCAATCAGCTGCTAAAAAACCATATCAGTTGAGCCATTATTGTAGCACTCCACGTCCATCAGAAAAAACACCACAATGCTCCCCAGATTCTGCCTGCTCCCTGGGATCTTCTGGTTGCCTGGATGATACGGAACTGGGGAAGACTGTCATCGGAGTGAGAATTCCAGAAGACAGTGCATTAGCCCTCTCCCTGGATGCAACCAGATGTTTTGATGATAGTGACCTGGATGACTCTCTGCTGGAACCCTCGGATGATGAAGGAGGGAGCTCTCCCTTCAATTATACTGAGGAACAGTGTAAGGAAATGCTAGCCGATGATTATTTAGGTGAGCAGAACCCCATTAGTGAGAGTGCTTTAGTGACTCAAGGTGTATGGGAACACAGTAAGAAGGAGGTGAGCAGCAACCGTACTTGGGCATCAGTCCCCTTTGAACATACTGAGACATCGCTCAGGACTATAGATGAGTTAGTAAGTAACGAGTCTCTATCTCAGACCAACTCCTCAATTAATCCTGGATATCATCAAATTCTTGAGACTCAAACAGCTCATTCTGAGGGTGAAGGAAGCTTGAAGGCGGTCTGCTTGAAATCCAAGCAGGTCATTGGCGCGCTGTTCGACTCTGAGTCTCAGGGTCTTCTACATCTTTCCCCCACCAATGCAGATTCAGTGGATCAGCCAAAAGGGGACGAAGTCTTGGAGGAAACTGGCGAAAAGTTTTCACAAGTAGTAAGAAATGACCATCTACAAAATGGAAGCAAATTAAGTACAGAATATGAGGAAATCAGCTCTAATAGCTTGGTTGTGGAAGAGGACCCTGAGTGCTTGGCTTCTAAGGAGCCGCACAGTGCAGGCATGGATAGGGTGGAAAAGCTGCCATCAGAAATCGAAGAATCAGCTCCCATCATTGATATATGTGGTAAAACTTCCACATGCTCACCTGACCCTGCATGTGATGAAATTAAGGATACAGTGGAGAATCCAGCACCTGTACTGCTATTGTCTCCAAAACCCACTAATGTTGCCTTAAGTCAGGAGCCTTCCAGAGCAACAGATGACGGATTATCAGGGACTTCTTGTCCCCAAAAAGATTTGAGCCAGGAGTCCACCTCTGTTAAAGAATCATCAGATAATCTTAAAGTAAACACACCTCTATTTTTTCACTCTTATAACGCAGCCTTGCTTAAGGGTTTTAATAGAAAATGTTTAATTTTAAAAACCATTTAAAATGAAATGTTTTTGTCTTTCAATGAAGCAGTAAGCTTGTGAAGCAGAACGAATGGGCAATGGGGTGGATGGGAAAGATATGTTTTTATTTAACCATTATAGCTCATTTGTCAGAAGCAATAGCAGGGTGCATTCCTGGGTTTGCAGCCTTGCACAATATGTGAGCTTTTTAGTAGGAAAATAATGCACCTTAAAAGACACTGGATATCTTTTGTCGTTATGTTTCTCCTCTCTCTAATCATCTTTCTCCTCCTCTCTCCAGGTCAACTCTGTAGTCTTAGGCCAGCACTGTGGAGAAGAGACTGCCTGTGGGAAGAAGCTAGGCAAAGTCATTCCTGTGCCACAGGTGGACGAAAGGTAATGTGCATACCTTGGCTCAGCAGTTCTCACACTGGTCAGTGGAGCACTTGGTGGGAGATGGGGTGGGGCGGGTCCGGAGAGCTGGCTGCTCATATGATGATAACACTTCTCATTGCAATTTAGCAAGTGTAATTGAAAGACAGCGATTTACTGACTGCACTGTTAGGTAATATTTTCTGTGTAATTGATGGATGCAGTTGTCACAAGGGTTACTTGTGAATGGGAAGGGAGGTGATCTAAGCTGCCCTGAGCATGAGAGGCAGAATCTGAGAGAATACAGGTTGAATCTCTCTCATCTGGCACCCTTGGGACCTGACCAGTGTCAGACGAGAGAATTTGCCAAATGATGGATGGTCAATACTTTCTAGCACATTACCAACACTTCCACTGCTGACTGGGCTCTTAGAAGACACCCCTGAGGCAGACCATGTTGTGAATGTGTGAATTGCAGCTGAGGTCACTGTGCCCTCATGTCCCTTTGGTTTCCAGCAGATGGCAGCAACAATACAGCTGACCAAAGAGGGAAGCGTGTTAGCTGTCAAAAGCAGGCAGTATGAAGTGCTGGTATAGCCATGTTTGTCCCAGGATATTAGAGACAAGGTTGGGGTGGTAATATCTTTTGTTTAACAGAAGTTGGTCCAATAGGAGATATTCCCTTGTGTCCCTTGTCTCTTTAAAGCCAGCAGTGGCACTGTGAGTTAGGGAAAGATGCTGAAATCGTCTTCTCTTACTACTCAGTGGATTGCTGTGTCCAACGCTGGAGATTTACTACTCCCTTCCCTCCACTTGCTTCACCTCTGAGTCTCCCTCCAATCAGAGTTGGTGGTCCTGGCCGTTGTCCCTCTTCAAGTCACTGCTGATGGGGACAAGCAACTCTTCCCCTCACAGGCTGAAAGCAGACATGCCAGCTGTCCTTTTCCAAGGACTAGCTTGCCGCATCTGCTCCTCACCATTAGTGTGCACCAAAAGAAAAGGAACTTCTGTTCATATTCACCACTGATGGAATCCTGGGCCGTTCGTTACACCAAACTTGACAGGTACTACAGAAGAATTAACTTTCTTTTTCTTAAGACCAAAACAACGGATATGCATTTCTGAAGCGGAACTTGAACAAAAGAAGCATATTTATATCCAGTGTGTGCAGGCCCATGTAAAGAATTCCATGGAGCCGACTCCAGGTAAACTACAGTAAGGATGGGAGGGGGCGTGGGGAAGAGGGCCAAATTTTCAGCAAAGTTGGTTCAGACCTTATCTTTTAGGCAGCAATGCAAATGTCGCCTGCTGCTCTTGCAGTGACCTGGTGGTTCAGTATGTAACCACTTGGGGCCAACTCAGAAGCTGTTTCTCTGCCTGCAGTAGCTGGGAAGGCCAAAGAGTTTGTACATCTTCAGGTTGTGTGATAAACGCAAGCACACTGTTAAGTGCGGGCATTGTACTTGTACATTGGCCATAAAATGCAGAATGGGAGAGGCAGGCATGGGGTCTTGTCTGTGGTGTTGCTTAGTGATTGGAGGCCGTTCTTCCTAGCCTGCAGCATAGAACCTAAGTATGTGAAACCTTTAACTTTGGTACCATGTAGTAAGGCTTGAAATTCCTGCTGATACCTTCTGGATCTCTTCAAATTGTGCCCCTCTCCGATCAGTAGAGCCCTGCACAGACAGAGAACTTGCATCCATATCTGCATCCGTAGCTGCACATGTGAGCTGTGGATATCTGTATCCTTATCTGCTGATGCAAATACCTACAGATTTACAGGGCTCTACAGATCAGTCATACAAAAGCTATTGCTGACAGAGGTTAAAGAAAGAATGTCCATGTAAGGTGCAAATGTGAATATTAGTTGAGCTGCACCTGAAGGACTTGTGAGTGAAAGTGAGAAACTCTGATGGTTGAAGATGGCCCTAGAGGCTTTCGAAGATGGCTTCAAAGTGGGTTCGTTCATCCGGCTTTTCATGGAGGTCTAACTGCCTCAAGAAAGTAACGATTGTGCCACTGCTCACATAGAGACCACCACTTTTCTGGGCAGTACAAATAGCTGCATAGCCCCAGGGCTGCTTTCCAGTCTCTGAATATAGCATTAGCAATGCAGAGGGGATTATGTGAAGAAAGCTAATTATGACGAGCTTTCGAGCTTTCTCTGTGTTTCAAATTAAAAATGCGAGCCGTACATTCTGAGTTGTAGCAAATCAGGCAGGAGAGCCGGATGAATGAGGTAGGTGGGTGAAATGGAAGATCCATTTCACCAGAAGAATGCTATGTGGGATACACACAGTCTTTTTCCTTCTTAGTGGAAACGTCTGTTGTTCCAAGTAGCTTGAGGTTAAAATGTAGTCTGCCAGATTGGAGGGTTTCTCCAGCTGAGTCACAGAAGTACTCTTGCACTGGGTTGGGTTTGATTCTGAATGGTGCCTTTCTCCAGGCAGCTGTAAATCCTGTGAGAATTTGTAATCAAAGCCTGGCAAGGGGCCACCTGAAACACATTGTAGCTATGAACAATTCCACCAGCAGTCTAGGCCAAAATGCTCACCAGACCTCTGTTCTTCCACTGCCTCTTTCTGGGAAAGGGGAGCCAAGCCAGAGCATGAAAATATTGCCCCCTCAAGCCACCCCTTTGCTTACACTGTTTAGGACTTGAGGTTATTTAATGTGTCTACTATATAAAGTATAACTATTTTTATTGACTAACACATCACACTTGTACTTTGGTAGCATTTAACTACATTGTTCCCATTCTTCTGTGTAATCTCCCCCTCACTTCTCTATTGTAGCATATCTCTTGGCCATCATTCAGATGTTGCCTGTTTTGACTGTGAGCTAATTCGAGGTGTTGACTCTCTTTTTACCTGTCTAAAACACTTTTGTTACAAACACAACTTTTCTGTGTTCGTTTTGATGGCTTTTATAGGCTGAATCACGTAATGTAGCTGTTACTTTTAAATGCCAACCATTCAGTCTCTGTGGGTACTGCATCCGTCCTGATTTTTGGCAGGGCAGTTCCGTATTTCAGGTGCCAGGAAGGAATCCCGATTTATTTGTAAAATGAGGCTAATTGCCCCATATTTGCAGTGGCATGGCTGCTGCCCAGTTCACTGCTCTCCACAGCTTGATAGGGCTGGGAGCTGGATCTGCACAGCTGCCACCTGGCTCCCGCCTACCTGAGGTGTGGGAAGCCAGGAGCCCACCTGTGCAGCTGCTGCCCGGTTCCCAGTTCCCCACACCTCACTGGAACCAGGAGGAGGTGCTGCTTCTCCCGGCCCCCCGCAATATCTCCTTGTCCCATGTTTGGGATAGGGAGATGTGGTCACCCTGTGTATAGTTTGGAAGGAGTCCATTTTCTGAGCTAACTTTTCCCTGTTTGGCAAAGTGAATGGATCCAGTGCAGAATAAGCCAGTGGCTTTGGGTGACTATATCCTCCAAGAACTAGGGAATTGAATTTTTCCAAAGAAATAGGTTTGTTTGCAGCTTTCCACGTGAATCTAAATACTGCAGAAGCTGTGTCCTAGCTGATGTAAAATTTTGATGTGATTTCAACATCTGTTTGCAAATGATTGGCTGAAACTGGTCATAATTGAGTACCAAAAAAAAAGAAACAAAACCAAAGAAAAAACCCCAGCCAGCTGACCCCTAGCTTGGCATTCAGATTTCGTTATTGCCCTTCATTCAGCCGTAAATAGAATCACATCTTCTTTGACGAGCTCCTTTATTGTGGATCCTGAATCAATCAATTGGTACTAGTGACAAAGCTGTGTTTTCAAAACTGGATGTGAATAGTGTGGCTTGTGGTACTGAATGCTCACCCAGTATTGTTACTTCGTCTTGGTCTGTAAGGCTATGTCTAGACTAGAGTGATCTGTCAACAGAAGTTTCTGTCCGAAGATATCTTCTGACCAAACTTCTGTCGACAGATCACATCCAGACAGCAAAGTGGAGCACTCTTTCAATCTAATCTGTCGACAGAGAGTGGCCAGGCTACCCAGCAGCTCTCTCAACAAAACATCCAACTGGAAGCACAGCAGACAGGGCTGCCCAGAGTCCTGAAAGCTCTGTCTGTCAACTGGCTTTCTCTTGACAGATCTCTGTCGACAGGTGTTATGGCTTGTGGGGATTGGGATATGACTGTTGAGAAAAGTGCTGCGTTCTGTCAATTTACTGTCAACAGAATGCTGTAGAATCTGGATGCTCTTTATTGACAAAACACCAGTTTTGTCAACAAAACCCTCTAGTGTAGACATAGCCTACAAAGAGAGAGTACAGAATAGCTGAGACCTTCCTTTTTTAAGGGAACATGAAGAACAAATGTAATGCTGAATTTTCCCCTTTGTCTATAGAGCCATCTCTTGCTGTTTGCAAGGTTGTTCAGTAGATGTGCCTTCACAGGATATTGACATCATAATTATGCATATTGAATAGTGCTGATACCATGTGCTGCTCAGACAACTTTCATGGCCTTGATCACGGTGACTGGGATCACTCTCTTCAGACTTGTGAGCTCTTTGATACCCGGAAAGCAAGCCTACCTGGCTCCTCCAGTTTGGTATCTAAATAGCTTCTTTCCATAAGAGCACCTCTGCTAGTAACACTGTACCAGGAGTCCTGTCCAAGGGCAGATTGACAGAGCATGTTAGATATACAGGGCTCCCTCCCCTTGGAGGTGACCTGCTTATCTAGAAATGCATCATTTCCTCAATTTATGTCACTGGCAACTGGGCAAAGACATGATGAAGCTGTATCCTCTGGAGCAGAAAGACAGAGGGAACAGTTGGGACCTGATTTTATTTAATAGCTTTAATTTATGAAGGTTAACTGTCTTGATTAAATAACATGTCACAGATTTTTGGAAGTGTTGCAGGCAAGGGGGACTAAGTAATGCAGGGGATCTCCGGGCAGTGGTTCAGAGGGTGCTGCTGATTTAGCTCTTGGATATAAAGCATCGGGGGGAGTGGTTTTCTAGGGAGGGGATCTAACGTGTGAGCTGAGCTTCCTGAAGAAGGAATTCTAATCAAACCAAGCACAGGAGCAAGTCTAGGATTGGTTCTTTCAAACAATAAAATCCACAATAAATTAAAATCCTGGGGAGTGGGATGAGTTTGGACTTTGGAGTGTTTGGCCTGTGTTAGTGCAGCTAGGTGGGAACGATGTCTACTCACAGTGAAACTCAGATTGTTTTGGGGGCTTGGGGAGCTTCTGGGAGTCAGCTGTTCCATGGCAGCATCGCCCCCGTCTTTCCTTCCTTTCAGGGCAAGGCCAGTATGAAAGCAGTAGCTTCTCTAGTGAGAAGCCAAATGCAACAAATAAAGGACCTGGATTTTTTGTGAAGGGAAGCTTCAGACTAATGACCAGACTTTCAAAAGAGCTCAACATCCAGAAGCTCCCACTGAGGACAGTTAAAGATTCTTGGTATCTGAAATAAAGCTCAACTTTTATGAAAATCTGAATGTACATGTATAGCTTCTCCCCTATGGGCTATTTTGGGAGTAGGCGAAGGGAAACCATACATCACCTAGGAAACACACCTGGAGTTGAGATCCAAGTTCTGTTCTTGACTCTTATGCAGACTGACTATGTCAAGTCACAATGACTCTGTGCCTCTCTTTCCCTATCACTGTCTGTAGATAGCGACAACTATTCTGATTCTTTCTCTGAAGCACTCTGAGAGCATTAGATTAAATAACGTCACAAGCACAAAGCATTATCTAACTGGCCAACTGTTGGAAGAGTCCAAAAATTCCCAGGAGACCAGATGGTGCTAAAGAGGTGCAAGGGATTACTACTACAGTTGGGCATTGACTTTCAACTGTGATCCAACAACCACCAGTGGTCTGGAGGTTGGCAAGTTTTGAGGCATTGACTCTCGTTTTTTCAGCTGCTAAGAGAAGCTACAAATCTTAAGTGGTTGCTTAATGTTAGGAACATAAGGATGGCCACACTAGGTCAGACTGGACCATCTTATGGAAAAGATCGGTCATCAGTTTCCGTCTTTATAAATAAAACCGTGGTCCTGATTCTGACCTTTTCATCTGGCTTTACATCACACTGTGATAAAGAAGGAGGAAGACCCAGCTAAACAAACTATTGCCTTCCCCATATCTGTGGCTGGTGTACAGAAAGCTTAGCAGCTCTACACCACTCTTTTGTTACTCCTCTAACATATATGGGCTTTTGGCAGGTTAGGAGATCCGGCCAGAGTGCCTCTGTGCTCTGTCTCCAGCAGCTGTGAAGAGCAGTCAGATCTAAGGCATTGTCTACACTTCTGTGAAGATCGACCTGGTCAGGGTTGATCTTCTGGAGTTCAACTTCATGCGACTGGTAAAGACGTGCAAAATCAATCTGTCTGGGGTTGCCAGTTGACCCCTGTACTCCTCGCTATCATGCGGAGTAAGGGAGGTTGACAGGTGAAACGCTCCTGTCAACCTTCCTTACTGAAAACAGTCACAAAAGTCAATTTCCGATACGTTGATTCTGGCTCCACAGTTGCCATAGCTAGAATTGCTTATCGGAAATCAACTTTCAGGTTTAGTGTAGACTTGGCCTTAGTTACATCAGCTCTACTGGCACAAGGTTGGTGGAGGCAGAGTGGCTCAAGGACAACATATAGTTGTCTTCTTTCACTAAACTACCTTGACTGAAACTCAGTCAAGGAGGAGCTCTGATGTAAAAAGAATAAGAAGTTGTGGGAAGTTGCAACTGGAAGAAAACACACATCTTCCAGTGAATTGTGATCTAAATGGATTGAAATGATGAGTTGCTGTCTGAATTGAGCAACTTTGCATCATAGGCCTAGTGGGTCTCTGCATTTCATGAACCCTCTTGGCTCTTCGCATTTCTCCCTGGACAGTACTGGCTGAACGTGGAGCATGGACTTTCAGCGTCATATTTAGGAAGTGCATAGTGGGGCCAAGTCAGTACAGACACCCTCGGTAGACACTTCCTTCCTGTTGAATGGAGAAGTAGGTCTTAGGTAGAGCCATTCCTATGGTTAGCGACGTGACTGCAGTTGCAACATGGAAAAATACTTTGCTCATGTTGATAGAGGAGCCCATTGTTTTCTCTTGAGAGCAACATCAGAACAATGGATTTCTGCTGTAGTGTGCAGGATGTAGTCTCAGCCTGCACTACCAGATACCAGCGTGAGCAGTAGGCAAGAGTACAAGCATTACAGGTGTGGTTTGAGCTAGTAACTGATCCATATTTTGTGACCTGGACACCCAAAATCATGTATTTTACCAAACTATTCTCTTGCCAAGGATTCATGATGTGGGGCCTTTGGAGAACTATAGTGCCTACTGAAAGGGCTTGTTGTTTGCAGTAGGTAACACTGCTGGATGATCAAGAATGTTGCATCCTTTTCAGATACAAATGATTGTGGGTAAGGCTCTTTCTTGCTACATTCTCATTGTGGACATGCAAATGGATCCTTGAAGTGAGGAGCTAAGTCTGCTACTTGGAAAGCAACATAGCAAGCAATATCTGACATATCAGTAGCAGGTGTCTTTCTTCTTTGCTTCCTGGGAAATGTTGCATAAGTGTCCTTGAACATGGACGCATGTAGACCACTGCTTTTTCTGGCAGACTTTGTCTGTCCCTTGGTGTAAGATCTGTCCTGAGGAGCAGGACCCAGAGGAGGAGCTGGGGCCAGAGTTCCCGTGCTTCTGCTGTTGTCTTTTATGCAGCCTCATGTAGCAAGCTTGATCTCCCATTAACTACTTGCTTTGCTAAATTGCAGATGCATTAAATGAGTTGTACGCACTGATGAATAAGGTTGCCAGCAGAGAATACCAAACCCAGGACCGCAGATGGCAGCATCCATCTGACCTCACCATGAGGTATGGTATCAAATGTTTGTAAGTTGCGGGGAGCAGAGGAGAGCTCCTTTTACCATGGAAAAGAAAACTGGCTTTACAAAATAACTTATTCAGGAGATTGTATTCGTTGGGGGCGTTTTACTTTTTCTTAATTTGCTTTAAGAATTTGAGTAACTAAAGCCTGAACATTGAGCTTTGTTTGAAATTGTTATAACTTGAGAAAGGAGGTCTCTTGGATTCTAAATAGCTATCCAGAGAAATCAAAAGGTGGTGTGTTCACCATTAGTGCCTGACTGACATTGTTGGAAACAAAGCTTCAAGCTAAATCAAGGTGACTGCACAAGTGTGTGGTAGCAATGCTTCTGTGTTATCTCACCAGTGAAACGCTTAAGAATTTCCTCCTGCCTAGTGGAGGTTCCCCCCCATCTCATCAGAAAGGCAACCAACACAGGAGTGAGTTGTGATGGTGAGCTCTAATGTGGACTTTCAGGAATGAAACTGACAGCTCACTTTGCTGTTTTAGGCCTGTTTTATCAGGCTAGCTTGTGCTGAGCCACTAATGTAGAACTGAAGAGCTACTGGTGTGAATTTCTGGAGCCAGCCAGATGCTCTTTCTTCTGAATAACTATTGCTCATTAATTTTTTTTTTGCAAGTGTGACCCTACCCAATGCCTCATGGCTCTGCAGTTCATAAATGTTATTGCCTAGCATGTTGACATCTCTGCCTGAACCAAACAAAAAGACTGAAGAGGAGCCAACTCTGTTACAGGCAGCAGGGAGAAACTTAGCATCTGACAGCTAATATGAAGAGGCTTTGTTTTCCTGCATCTGAAAGCATGTTACAAAGAAGTTCACTAGTATAGGATTGGGCTATGGGATATTTTTTGTTTGTTTTGTATTTGGAATCATTGAAATCGATGTTTTTGAGGGTTTAGTTTGAACCAAGGCAGCAGCTTTTGCAAAATGTGCTCTCTCGAGGCAATGGTAATGTTTGCCTGACAACAGTTCCATCTGTGGGTATTCAATGAGAAGTGAACTCTCATGCACTGAGCAGACTTCAACCATTTGGCAGGCCATGGAGAAACAGATCTCTGCAAGGAGAGTAAGAGGGAAGCACTCGCCAATGCTCCTACAAGGACTCTTCTTACGCTCTAATACTGTTGCTTCTCAGGGCAGGATAGGGAGATCATTTTTTTTCAAAAATTTGTCAATAGAGAAACATCTTCTGACTTCAAGTGCCATGGGACAAGGGGAGGCATTTGCAAATTAAGCACTGTTCCAGCTGCTCTTGTATGCATGCTCCTGTACCCCATATTCACCTTTAATTATTCTGTTACCTCTATTCCTCTTCTGTTCTTGCAGAAAATACCCAAGGTTCTCCAAGAAACCCACCCAAAAGTGCAGCCTTAAGCAATGGGTAAGCAAGAACTTGGCCCACCACCGTCGCTTCCAACACATTCCTGATCACTTCCAGCGTAGCTCCATCACACCACCTTCCGGTGTCTGAGCTGCTTGTCACCGAGAGACTGTGCTCTGTTTTCCCTGTTTTAGTTTTTAATTATTCTGCAGCATGGCTGTTGCTCTGTTGATTGTTCTATTTTAATATGGCCAGTTCAGGGATTTTATGTGTGTTTTGGTTTGAGACTTCAGAACCTCGTTTTAAATACAAGTTAAATATGTGATCTGTTCTGTACAGATAACTTTGTAGCATTTCTTATCAGTATTTTTCTTGTGAAACAAAAGCAGGCTCTTGAGAGAGCAGCTGACAAGCAAAAGTCCCCACTCTTCAAAGGGAAGATTTCTTGTTGAGTGTGACTAACGGATATAACACTTCAGCTATTGGAGCTTGATGATGTGATTTTGAATCAAAATATTTTCTTCAGAGCCTGGGCTCTAAATGAAGCTTTAATTTATTTAGAACTACTAGTTTCCCTTTGGACACCAGTGATATTATAATCACCGCCTTGGTCAATGTCCTTCTTCTGAAGGCTGATGAAGTCAGTGTTTTGGGGTGACATATCAAGTTTGGCATAAATTAGGAGGCAACTGGAGAACTGTCTGTTTTCCCCATTCCTCAGATTTACTTGCCTCCCTTATGTGTCATCTTCCTCTGTAGCTTTTGTTTGTAAAATGTAACATGTAGATTTGCACTTTGGTAGTGTTGATTAAATATTTTGCACTTTCTAAATGTCTCTTGTTTTTTGATGTTACCCAGAGTGCTAGGGCTGTGTGGTGAGCAGACCCTTTCTTGCAATCTAGTTTCCTACCCATGTTTTAGGAGTAATAACGGTAACTGGAGGAAACAGCTTTCTCTAGCTGGAGACCCAGTTCAATGCTCTGAAGTGAAAACAGTAGAGAGAGCTGAATGAACAGTCAGGAGAGAACTTGTAGCTTCCTTCATATATTTGATAGCAGCCTTGACACAAAGGCTTCTTTATTCATTTACATACTTTCTGGTGAGTCCATGTCCTTGTGATCTTGGATAACTTAACAAAATAACACAGCCAGCAGACCTACAACTGAAAAACCTCCGGCAGTACCTGCACCATCCTATTCCCTTTCCTAAAGGGACATTGTAGTTTCCTGTTATATATATTTATTTTTTGGTTGGGGTTGGAGGAGAAGCCAACTTGTCACTATATTGTCTCTTCCGAAGCACAAGGGCTTTCTAAGACACCCATCAACAGTTAAGTGGATGTGTGTTTATTGTCATGTCCCTTTACGACAAAGAGATTCTTCAAGGAGGCTTTTTGTTCATTGGAAAGGACAAGTTAGCTCGGGTTATTGCAGTGAAGGAAGACAATGCTTTCATGACCACTCTGTCCAGCAAGTGTTCAGAACATGAACTTGCACCTCCCATAGTGGAAGTAGACTGAATGATTCACAGCCAGCTTTTACTCTTGGCTCATCAGCTGTCTGGGTGTAAAAAGCAGCTTTGCTTATTGCTTTGCCTTGTATAGTTCTGACTTAGACCATCAGGCCGAACACCATCACATTGAAAAATCCACGTGTGAAAAATGAAGATCACTTATTTATTGAAGAGAATACATTTATTATGTCCATATGGTTATCTATAGAAATGTAAATTGACACATCTCATACAAACTACATCCGGGATTTTAAAAAGCTTAACAACCTCATGTGGAGTACCTGGTGGAGCAGCTCTCTGTGGCTCAGGAGTGGGACTTCATATTGCCTTATTTGTCATCTTAATACGATATACTGGGTGAGAGGAGAGGCCATTGCTTAGCTCAGTGTCATTCACCAACGCTGTGCTTCCATAGAAGACCTGTTGTAATGAGACTTGTTCCGCAATGCATCAGTCATGTAAGTATGTACGTCACAATCCCATTGTTTTAAGGCACATTCCCTATTTCTCTGTAGACGTAGCAGCTTAACTGGATCTCGTCCCGGACAGAGAATAAAAGTAGTTCCCTTATGGCTAAAATCAACTTCCCTGAGAAGGGGCAACTCACCTACTGCAATCTAAGATTTTTCTCAGTAGACTCCATAGCCTCAAACACATACTGGAGCTGCCTTCAAACCTCCCTCTATGCTTGCTCTTCTTGTTCTTGCTAGTTACTTACCCCGCTAAACCAGAACTCTACTGGTGGGTGAGAGACCATCCTTTTATAAAAACTCCTCATGGAAAGGCAGGTCTATGGTACAGGGACAGGTCAAGGTAAGCTAAGCAATTTGAGATACATTAATACCACAGCTCAAATTGACATAGCTTAGATCTACTTACCATGGGGTCCATGCCATCTTGGCTCCACAGAATAAAAACTCCCCCTACTCTTATTCTGGTGGAGTACTGGGATCAACAGGAGAGCCCTCTGAGGTCAGTTTGTCACATCTGTACTAGATGTGATCAGCCGACCCATGCTGGATTATTCAGTGCCCCTATCCAGCCCATAGTGAAGACATGCCTGAAGAGTCCACCTCAAATATACAAGAATATGTTCCTCATTCCTTAACCAATTTTTGTCTGGCCCTGAGTGTTCACCTCAGGTGGGTTTCTTTACTACTTTACTTTTAATTACATGAAAACTAGAATTAGTTAAAACATTTTAAATGAGAAAAGGATCAGTTTAGCCTTGGTATCTTTGTGTGTTACAATAGTTCTTTTCTACTATATTAAAGAACCATTATGCATATGCTGTAAACCTACTAAATCTAAATGCTCTATGTAAACCATTGACAAAGCAGTCAATCAATAGTGGGTGATAAATATTTCTTGAGTGCAGTACATGAAATAATAGCAACATGGAGTCAACTTCACGCCCAGATATTCTCTGGCAGCTGACAGGAAAAATAACAGTGAAGCACTGAAAAAGTCAGTCATTTTGCAAATCTCACAAGGTCTTCCCCTTCTATAAGATTTTTCTTATAGCAGCTTTAGCTAATGTTGTTTTAAAAAATAGCACAGTGCCCAGGTTTTCTTTTTCAGCATCTGTGTGTTAGTTTACTGCATTGTGCCCTTGTCACACCTTTCAATGCTGAATCCTTAGGGGCTTAACAGTTTACTCACCTTAGTAATCATCGTTTGATAAATTCAGTGGCTATGGCATACACAGGTTAAATAACTTTCCTAGAGTCCCACAGTGAGTCAACTGTGGAGCTAGGAAGGGAACCAAGATTTGCCTAACTCCTAGCCTCCTCCTCTAACCTCCAGAGCTACATCTAAACGACCACAGAAAGTTGACCTAAGCTATACATTCCAGCTACAACAATAATGTAGCTGGAACTGACATACTTCAGGTCATGTTACCGTGGAGCCTACGCTGCAAGGAGTCAATGGGAGAAACTCCCCCATCAACTTCCTTTAGGCAGTTTCCACACTACTAGCCCTCAACCTGTTACATAGCTTCCACTAAGTGAATAAGCTACCTGAAGTCAATGTACTCAGATCTGCTCACCGTAGCTTCTTCAGTTCAGAAAGTTCACCACTGACACTCTCCTGTCGACTCTGCTTACTCTGGCAGTTGAGGTGGAGTACCAAAGTCACAGAGGAGAGCTCAGTGGTCAATTTATTGCATCTCTACTAGACGTGATAAATTGACTTCCTTTTGGATCAATCACTGCCTGTCAATCAAGCCTGTTGTGAAGACGTGTCCTCACTCTTTTCATGTGGGGGAGAGGGGTCCTCTGCAGACTGATCTGCAGTTGATTCAGTGGGTCTTAACTGGATGCACTAAATCAATCAGTGGTAGGTTGATCTCAGTGAGGAGCCAGGCAATAGTGTAGACATAGGCTAGATAATGCTGCGTTTGTTAATGAGAGAGAACATTTTGCTTGACTATGGAGTCCTATTGTATAGGTGTATCCATTTACAATTAGTCTGTAAATGCTGAGGTGGGCATGTGCCCAATTTTTAAGGCTATGTCAATAGCTGAAACATGCACCTTTTAGAAAAACCTCTCAGTCAGAAATGCCCCCAAACCAATCTTGCATCACTTTTATGATTTTAATGCTCTACATCTTACTTGTTGGGAGTCTTGCATAGACGGAAAGTAATATCACTTGGCATCTTAGTGACAGGGGTGGTGAGATTAACACCACCATTCTTACAGTGGTCATTGTCCTGTAAGCCAATGAGTCCCTGGCATTGACTTGGGTGTACATCTTGAAAGGGAGTTACTTGCATGTGGCCCTAAAACACAGATCCCTGCACTGAGGATTTTGTCTCTACTGTCCACCTGTTCCTATAGTTTGTATAATCAAGAAAGGGCAAGGACTGTCTTGGATTAATCTTTTTCTAGGCTGTTTGGAAAAGAAAGTGAGAGGATGTAGTCTCCATAGCAGTAGGAGTTAAACTGCAGAGCCCATTCCCCTTGCTATGGTGCAACAGCTGAGGCTTTCTCCCACGGTTGGCCGATGAGGTTGGAGCCAAATGGAGGTGGGCGCAGCTGGGATGCTGCAGTGCTATGTAGGCAAATTATTGATGTCACTAACAACCAGCCGTGGCCCTTCAGAGCTGGGGAGGAGTGGGGAGGTTGAGGGGAGCACAAGCAAGCAATTATGTTACAGTGGCTGCATAGATGCCAAGCTCCTTTATGCATAAAGTTTTCTAACAAGATTTTTTCATGCTCAGCTTCTTAGGTTTTATGCTTCTCTTTTATACAGCAGCTATTAAACTATACACAGCACTCAGGAGACTATTGATATTAGCTTTTCCTTATAGCAGTTATTTCTATTCCCTGTTAGCTTGCTGAGAAAATAAAATGGTTCTGAACAAGCAAACCCACTGTAAGCTTTTTGTGCTTTTTTCTACTTGTGAGGGTGGTGGTGCCTGTACAGTATGGGCTGTGTCTAGGACTGGCTCTGCTGTGCTGGAGAAGAGTCGGCAGAAGTGGGGACTTCCTGCTGAGTCGGTGTTTTGCTATGTTCATGTTTCTCCCCCATGCAGCAGAGCTGCCGCAGGGCAGTCTTGCATTTTCTAAAGAGTCCGGGTTTATGGGCAGCCTTATTGCTCAAGATTTCATTCATCAGCATAACTGCAGTTAACACAGTACATGCTGTACCTCTGAGGGGCTGCAAGGGCAGGAGGAAAGATTGTGTATGTAATGTTCATGGCAAGACAAATTACGTGTTCATTTCTGGAATATAGTGGAGGTCTCATTACTGTCTATTATTTCCACTACAGTAATGGAAAGAAGCCTCACTGTGGATTGGACTAGTCCATTGTGCTAGGCACGCTCCCAGTCCTCCCAAAGGAACATCTGAGTCCTGTGATGAAATGTTTTCTCAACTCTAGTAAGAGCGGTCACTATTGTGTTGTGCTCTAATAACAACAGCAAGACATAAGTGACCCCAAAAACTAGCTACAAGTTCTATCTCTTTTCTCTCAGCAGCTGATTGGATCTTTCTACCAAACCATTTGGTTGCAGTGCAATTTTAAAAGGACAGATATAAAATATGTATTAGAACCTGATCTACAAGTTGATAAACTCGCTCCCTTAACCACCCTGTCCCTTATAGTTTAAAAATCAAGGGAATCTGATCTGACTTAATGGTATGTGCAGTAATGCCAGTTATGCCGTCTGAAAGAACATAGTTAATACAAACATTATGTTCAACAATTGGTGGTGTGACTGAGTTTCTCCTTACCGATCTGAAAGGACAGTGACACGTTGAAAACTGTAAAATGATATAATTGGGGTCCATCATTATTGTCTCTCTCTCTGGCTCCAAGTCAGACTCATTCAGTTGCAAGGGAAAAAAAGATGGCTGCCCTAGCTGCCAGCCCTGTGACTCCATCTGGGAGGTGAAATTCAAGCTGTTCCTTTCCTGGCTCTGTCACTAATTATAAAGGTTCTGTAGTTGGAACTTAGTTAAATAGAACTGATAGTGAAGCATGAGCTGGAAGAGAATCCAGTTCAGTTGCTCGTGGGCTTTTGGTCTGTTTGATCAGCAGATATGACTGAATTCACAGCTGGGGGAGAGCCATGGAGAAAGTAGATGACTTTTTAACATAGTGATTTTGTCAGTTGGAATGTTGCTTTAACAAACAACACATGCCCCATGCGTAGATGGTGTGCCAGTTTGTTAGTGATCTCCAGTAGTGATCACTTAGGATGTTGTGATATTGCAAATCTGGCATTTGGCACAACACATGCCATAAACTCTATTCTCTATTTGTCTGCTAGGAACTGAAATCTGACCATGCATACGAGTGCCCACATTTTCTCTCTGAAATGGGCATACCACTACCATACACGCTTTTGCATGATGTGACTTTTAAAATCTTAGACAAATGCTAAAATTAAGTGTTCTCCCCATTTACATCTCTTCCAGGAAATTGCTACCTCCTGAGATTCTAAGAACGTTTTTTAGACCTGGAGGTATTTTATCCTCTAATGAACTGTCCATTTAAAGTGCATAAATATTCTCATTTTTCTCAAAGGACTGAGGGAACCAAGTTTGTTCTGTTTCTTAGGGTGCAAGGGAAGTGATGGAGAAATTGATGGCAGTTAGGGTTGTGAATTGGAAGGATGCCCTGTTATTGAACTGTTTACCCCACATCACCCTCTATGGGACAGCATCACTAAACCCTCATGTAGGGAGGAGTATATTGACTAAGAACAGGTCTACACTAAGCATTAAAGTTGATTGTAGATAAGTCAATCCTAGCGACACAATTGCTGTAATCTGCAATCAATTTGGCAGTCCCCACAGAGGGAGATTGACAGGAGAAATTCTCACAATATTGAGGAGTACAGGGGTTGACTGCCAACCCCAGGTGGTTCAATTTTGTGTTTCCTTACTACGTGCACAAAATCAAACCCCAGAAGATCGACCTGACCAGGTCAATTTTTCACGTAGTGAAGACACTCTAAATTGGTGCCTCTAAGCACAGGATTATTGTGCTTTTAAGAAATAAAGGCAAGTGGTGATTAATTTTAGACATCTGTTGGCCTGGAGGTAGTTTTCTCTCTCATTCTTTTATTGTGCACATTGACTATGCTTAATTGGTTCCTGGAAGTCAGTTGAATGAGATTCTAGCAACTGCACGCCATCAACAGAGCCATTTGGAGGTTTCTTTGCTTTGTTTTGTTCAGTGAACAAATCATTTATTATGGGTCTTTTTGAAATCCCTTCACCCAAGTACACTGCTGCTTGTTCCTTAGTACACAGTGAACAAAACACTTTGCAAACCCCCACCTCACACAGCCAGCTAACATGCGGTACACAAGCAAAGTCACACTGAAAAAAATCTGGGCATCTTTTGGTGTCATAGCAGATCACGCACTTTTTTCTTTTTTAATATTTACTTGGTTTGTTTCTTAATTCAATATCTTTTCTCAATTAAGGGTAAAATTTTCAAAAATGCCTGAGGGATCTAGGCACCTATGTTCCATTTTCAACAAATACAAGTGCTCAGGAACCTAAACTTCATTGAATGAGATTTGGGCTTCTAAGCACCTAAGCTGCTTTGGAAAACAGGACTAGGGGTGAAATTTTCAAACAGACTGTGTGTCTCTCCCTTCCTCATGTAGCACTTCTTTAGATGAAGTATTTTCTTATCCAATTGCTACAGTTTATAGTTCCTGAAAATATTTGCGTTGAGAGTCAGCTGCATATGATGGCTTGGAATTCCTTTCTGGTACGAGTTGATTTGCTTCCTAGCCTACATTTGTTTTTCTCGCTAATAGCATTATTACCTTACCTTTTAACACTGCAGTTATGGAGCATAATGATACGCTGCTTTGCCACTTGCCACATCATGGTTTGAATGCTTAACTGTGAACAAGCCTCTCTTCCTCACATTTTAATTCCCATCTCTAACAAACAAGAAGTACATCACAGATGGACTAGAAATAGCTAAAAACCTGTCACTAGGAAACAACAACAATTACTGTCAAAAATGGGGGATGTTCATCATATTCCCAGAAACATTTTTTATGTATAAAAAAATCACCCTGATAAATTACCCCAGCTAAATTCTCTCTGAAGCAGCTAGGTTTTCGTTTAGGGCCTACTCATTTGCTTGTCTGCACCAAGATTATGACAGAGCATCTCTTTTGTCATTTTGCATGTGTCATACCGTCTGTTCTGAATCTTCTTTATCTAGGCCAGCTATGGGTTCTGAATGATGTTTCTTTCTCACAAGACGTGTACTAAGCCTGAGACATTCAGGTGGACATCTACTGGTAAAGTAGGGCTATAGCCCTACTTACCTTGCAGCTTCTTTCTCACCTTTAGCCCATAGCCTGACTATAGTTAACCCTACTGAGCCTTTCCTGCTGCCTGCAAAGAGTGATGGGAAGAAAACAGCCAAATTCCAGATCCCTTAGAAATCTGGGTAAAAGGTTCCCATCTTCTATTTCATGCACTCTGCCCCAGTGTAAACCAAGAGGAAACATCACTAAACTCAGGTATTTACAAGGAAAGATGTGCCTTTAATCTTTATTGTACATTTAAAAAGTGGTTATTGCTCCAACTGTACCAGAGGTATTGACCTCTCCCTCTTGGGGATGGGGAGTAGCTTTCGGCAATGGATCCAATTTAGAAAACAATGGGTGGGGCTGGCTGCCTCCCTGAAACTGGCAATGGGGAAGCCCTTGGTTATAAAATGCCTGTGCATGCAAACCTACCAGTGCCTTTTTCTAGGACTGACTACTTGAGAGAGGCTAATGGATCTGAAAGCAGGAGTTACCTGAAGTCAGTGGCTGTCAGCCTGTTCCTTTTCAGTGGCTTTTGAATCACTGTCATGCCTGAATGCAGGTTTGCCTACAATGGGAGGATTTAAATCTTACTTGGACTAGCCCTATATGGAATGATTAGGATCTTACACTATCCCCCAGGGTGTAAGGAATGGCCTGGTAGAGTAATTAAACATACACATACAAAAGCCTGAAGGCAAAGCTCTGACAGTAAATCTCTTCCATTTGATGACCTCCCACCTATCAGCCTCAAACACCTGTAAGTTGTTGGGAACTTGTCAATTTATAAAGCAGCTATTAAATTACAGGAGACCCTTCCTGTCCTTTCCTTCCCCTTATGTATGGAGGCATGAGAAATGTCGCTTAACAAATAGCTGGCACTACAGTATCAATGGAGACAAGAAGTGGAAGGAGAATCATATCCACTCACTGGCACCCCAATAAAAGAAGTAATCAGATAGGGAGTAGTATCCTTGGCCATAATTGGGCAGTGATCCCTTGGGATGGTGGTTGGTCCTGTCAAGCGAAGGTGGGGGACTGGACTAGATGGCCTCCTCAGGTCCCTTCCAGCTCTAGATGTGTGTCTCCAAATATAATCAAAAGGGGGAGGGAAAGCTCAGTTGTTTGAGCAGCAACCTTCTAATCCCAGGGTTGTGAGCTCAATCCTTGAGGAGGCCATTTAGAGATTGGGGCAAATAGATGTCAGGGCGTGAAGCTGATAGCACTGGGAACCTGGTATCCTTGCATAGCATGACATTTTGTTTTTTGTGCTAACTGGCTACATTTTGTAGGGACCATTTATTACACTGTCAATGGAATCAGTCAGATCCTATCATAAATATCATAAAGAAAAGGGTCTGAGTTCTCCTGGAATCAAAACAACACTTGGCTGCTTGCCTCTGTTGGTGTGTCCCCTTGAGTGTTCTGAACTCCACACTGGGTGACTGCATTGGAGAATAGAAGAGAGGGTAAAAAATAGAGACAAGTGCTGCAGAGCCCAACTGCAGAACAGCCCGCTAAGTAGCAATCATCCAGACAGAAACTGTAATGTGCCATTGTTAAAAACACACACGATAAACCCCCACCTGCAAAATGTATCACACAACAAACATGAGTGCTATGGAGTGAGATTAGAGTGCACAGCAGTTAAAAGACTGTCCTATGCCACTGTCTGGTGTGAGCTTGCTTTCTCTGATGAGGCGAAATGGCAAATGCAGCTGGAGCCCACGTTGAGGCTATCCACCCGTGGCGACAATGAAGCAAAGTAGAAATACAAGGAAATTTTGTGCATCTCCAAAAAGAGGAAAATGGCTCCAGGAGAGAGAACGGAGGGTACAAGATAAGTCTGTTGGGACTTGTTGTTACAGTCTGGGTGAGTTGGGAGTCTGATACAGAATCTCCTGAGGCATCAGTTTCACAGAAGCTTTTCCTTCTCAGACAGTGGCTTATGTGGATTTTTCAGATATTTTTTTCTTTCGCTCCAGCTTTCTTTTGTAGAGCAAGGGCAGGGATATTTATGCCAGCAATTGACAACCAGTATGTCTCTCCAAACCACTCCAACAGTATTTCACTTCCCCAGTTGGCAGGGCTCAGAAGCAGAGAGGGAGAGCGAGAAATGGAGTCCATCTTTCAGACGACAGGCTGTCATGCTTCGATGATATTCACGGAGGGCTTGTTTTTTGGAAACTAGAAGAAGGGGAGAGGGCGGAAAAGAAGGAGAAATGTAGAGGATCACTAAGAAAAAGACATTGGAGATTTGTTCAATGCAGTGGGGAATTTGTAAATGGTCCTGGTGCCTGCAGCATAATGAAAATGGGTCAGTGGTGGGGCTGCAATTAACACTGGCTATGACTGCTGGGCAAAGAAACAGTCTGAGCACTTCACTTTCACCTTTAGCGGCCTAATTTAGCATCAGCCTGTACCTTGGGCAACCGATGACACCAGTGCAAAATGCTATAATTCTGCTTTATTCACATTCCCCCCAGCCCCACATACACACTTTACACAGCTGGAAATGACAACCCAAGGGGCAGAACAATGACAGTCTGGCTCCTAGTAATCCAGAGCATGTTGTGGTTATGATGTGACTTAGTGAAATGATATGAGAGTGAAATGAGGAGAGTGATTTCTGAAATACATAAACTGAGTGGCACCTCAAATTCAGAGATTATCAATGGAGTTTAGGCCAGTGTTACTCCAGCATAATGGAGGTAAGAATTTTATCCTCTTTCTTTTGGCAGCCTGCTACCCAGTTATGGGGCACAGCCCACCCTGGGAAAGCAAAGAACTCACAAATGCAATATCCACATGGGCTGAGTGGTGTTGGAGCAAATGTTTGATCCACAGGCTTACAGGCGGCTACAGAAGGAGCTTGAAACCTCATGCTAAGGCTGTCGCTGTCATAAATTAGCTCTGCAGTGGGCAGGAGGAAGGAATGGAGAAATGCCAACACTAGCAAAGTGAACAGAATATTGAGCAGCTTTTCCTAAACCATATCAGTTCATCACCCTGAGAGGCAGGCAGCCAGACTGGGAAATAAAGTGTCATCAAAGTTCACAGAGCCCAGGGAACAGGAACCGTTAGGCAGCTAGATTACAGCCCTCACCCTTTCTTTTTGTCTCTGGAATCAAGTGCAGATCTGCCCCCTTTCCATCCATCACACCAGGGCTATAGACACTAAGAGGCATTTGAATCTGAAAGGGATGTAGGCAGCTCACAGGGGCACTCTGCTCTTATGTTGTTCAGTCCGGATCCTGCAAGTTACTGGCTGCAGGGATTCCTCTCTCCACACAGAATCCCACTGATTTCTGTATTGCTCGATGAGCCCCTCAGTCAGCTGCAGGATCAGCCTGATCCTATTGCTTGTTGAGTTTTCCTCCGTATAGGCTTTGCCTGTCCCAGACTTAATTGATCCTGGTGAGGCTCTGTCTAAGCTCTTTCAAAGAATTAGCAGGCTCAGTTCCTTTTGACACAAGCTTCTTCAGTTCCTGTTGTAAAATGCAAGTCTGGTTTTCAATGGCAGCGCCATTACATATAAAACTAAAAGCCTCCTGAGAAACCAGGGTTGTGCTTAGAGCTGAGTTACAGAGGAGATCAGTGTGGGGATTCTGGGGGGCGGGGTAGAGGCCACCGGCCATATGCCCCTACCCCTCTCCCTCCCACCCCTGCCTTTGCCAGGTCCCATCCCTTCCCTGCCCACACCCCTGCTCTGCCTCCATCTGGCTCTTCCTGTGGCAGTGCCACTTCCGGTGAATACAGGGCAGTCCCCTCACCATCTCCTGGAGTGGCAGGACCTGAAAGTAGTGGGAGCTAAAAAGGGCCATGCTGCTTCAGGGGAGGGTGGGACCGCCCCCACACTCATCAGAAGCAGCGTGGCATTGATGGTGAGTGAGATGTGGGAGGGCCCAATGCCGGGGTGTGCATGTGACCCCCTGTGCACCCCCACACATTGCCTAAGGCTGAGTGAACAGTAAAAGAAAAAATAGTGAATTATGTTTTGTATTATGGTAGCGCCTACAAGCCCTAGCTATAGATCAGGGTCCCCTGTGCTAGGCCCTGTACAAAAGACAATTCCTATTATGCTAAAGTTCTCTTAAAATTCCACTCCTTGTGTTAAAACCACTTCTGTTTCCACAGTATGGTAACATCCTAGCAAGGGTTCATGGGATGGCTTTTGATGAATGTTTGTGCACAGTTTTGAATCCTGAACCCTCCATGTTCATACCGCATACCTGCTTCTACAATTCCACTCATCCATTCAGAGAATAAGGAATGTCTCATGTGACCTTGTGCCCAGTCAGAAGCAACTAACACAGCGCAACCTGTGAATGCTCACAGTGAACTGCTGACAAATTAGCAGGAATGGTCAGGAATTAGTGAATAATCTCAGCTCTGCTATGTATTTGAGAGAATCTGTCTGTCTGTTCAAGAACTCTTACTAAATCAGCAAGAGCTCGGACCACCACCTTTGGTCTACAGCTTCCCCTCATCAGAACTTAAAGCAAGGTCGGGGTTGGTTGCCCTGGAAAATGGGATGTGCCTGGAATGGGATAGTATCTCATTAAACCAAAGCAAAGAAACAGTCCCCAGGCAGTTGAAAGGGGCTTACTGACTGCCCCAAGCCTGAGCCTCCCGCCCCCCAGATGCCCTTTAAAGAGTAGGGAGGGCTTAATCTTTGGTGGGCTTTGGCGGTGGGGTGAACATTGCTGGCTGTTTCCCTTTGTCGGGGAGTGAGGGAAAAGTGCAGTTTTCTGCATTCCTCAGTGTGGTTGAGGAGTGCAGGAGGCAGATGAACCTGGACCTGCCCCAGAGGGAGGACATGCTCCCCTCCCTCAGCTGTGTATTCTGGAGCTGCAGCAGCCAGGGAGAGGGACGCCTCACCAGGCCCCAAGCTGCCGCGGTGAGAGAAGGTTGCGGTAGTCCTCTGTCCCTGAGTCAGCCTGCACACTGAATCCCTCATCCCCAGCCCCACCACAGAGCAATGATTTAAATGAAGAAAAACAAAAATGAATTAAGGCCCAAGCAATGCTGGGTAAATCTTCTGGTGATAAATAAAGAGAATTCAGAGCTGCTGCTGAGCAATTTGGAAAAAGGGAAAAAAAAGTTAATTGACTATTTTGTGCAAACTATTTACCCAGCTCTAGTTACATTGTGGATGTTATTTGCTACAATATATCTTAAAGCTCACAGCAGCTCCTTCTCTTAAACAGCTGGTAGGCTGTTACTTGAGAATAACCATGGCAGCCCTTCTTACATTCTGTTCAGTAATAATTTCTGGGGGGTTCTGAACATTTTCAGATTATCATCCACCACCCACATAAGCACTTTTCAGCCAAAGAGCTCAAAGTGTTTTACAGATGTGGGTTGATATTATTACCCTACTGTCACTGAGGGGGAAACTGAGGCACATAGGTCAAGTGATGGGTCTAAGGCCACCCAGTGAGTGCTCAAGTTAGGAAGGGAACCCAGGAGTCCTGGCTTGTAGTTGTGGTTTCAAGCCACTAGACCATTCTGTCTCCATGGTCATATGGAGGACTCACTTCTACCCATTGACCCAAGAGAGCGAATGTGAGAGCCAGGATCCTCAATGGAAGATTTCTTTTCAGGTTAATTCCACAGAAGCCCAGCTGCTTCATCCCCTGCTGTGCACTGACAGCGTCTTACCTTGCTGCGCAGGAGCCCTCCGCTCTGGTGCTCAGGAGTGCTGTTCTCAGACGCACTCTTGGCTTTCTCCTTGTTGTTATTTGGTTCATTATCTTTGATGATGTCGTACTGCCTGCAAAACAGGGCGATCACTCCTAGCAGGAAAGAGGGTTAGAGGTCATGTGAATGAGCCAGGCCTTAGGAATGACCAGAGCCCACTAGCCTGCTCTGTGCCTTCTGGTGAGGATCTCACTGTTACTGATTCTAAGTCCCAAAGATCCTTTTCTAACACAGCTAGTTGGACTTTTTAGCCGCTTCCTGCACAGTTCCAAATTCCACTCCTGCCAATCAGACTAGATCAGGCTGTACTCCCACTTCCCTTTCATTAAACAGGACGTGTTTTAAGCTTCCCATTTGGATAGTTATTTACACTGACAACATTAGGAGGTTTAGTATGACCTCTGCTTTGCAAGCCCAGGAGCGTACAGGAGCTCCCGTTAGTGGGAAATGCACCCTCCAAGCTTTTTCTGAAGCAAAGGGTGTGCAGGTGAGAGGATGAATGACCTGTGCCTGCTTGCAGAGGAATCAAACAGGAATCTTGCTCAGCCAGACAATGTCTTCAAATATATGACAGTTACAGCTGGAGCAGCTGCCAACGGAAAGGTCCTCCCACATATTTGAACGTGTGGAGAACAAAGCAGGGGCAGTCATGACAAACAAAGAGAGTGGAAGAGTTTTACAGTAGCCTTTGTTTTGAATTCTGGCTGAATAACCACCTTTCTACCTTCCTGTTTCAAAAGCAAAGTAACAGAGGTGCCAGGAAGGGCAATCAACAAGCCCATCGCTTCTTGCATCCCGGAAAAGACCCAACTCACCTAACAATAGTACTCTGAATGTATATAAAGTTTTCCACCTGTCAGTCTCAAAGCACTTGAGTGACAGGTGTTCTTACAGCAGTTGTCACCAGGTAGCTCTGCTATCCTAGTTCTGTCTTACGCGCAAGCAAATTGTCAGCTTTGGGAAGACAGTCTGAAGTATCATCCTCATTTTCAGATGACAGACATAGGCAAAATAAGGCAAAGCCAGTATGAGAGCCCAGATCCTGCCACCAAATCTTGTGTCCCCTGCAGTGGACCATCGGTGAAACTTAATGTATACAATGAACACGTATGTAAATTCAAACTAACTGATGAACTACCATCTGATGAAGCGGGTCTTTGCCCACAAAAGCTTATGCTCCAAAATATCTGTTAGGCTATAAGGTGCCACAGGACTTCTTGTTGTTCTCTAAACTAACTGTAGTTTCCATCCATGGAATCTCCATTGCTGGATATATTTAAGAACAGGTTCAGTAGACACCTATCAGGGATGATCTAGATCGTGTTTTTTTCTGCCAAGAGGGAAGGGAACTGGACTCAATGACCTCTTGAGGTCCCTTCAAGTTCTAGTGTTCTATGATTCAATGATTCACCAGAAATTCTACGCAGGTATCTCAGATGGCTCAGCCACAGGGCAGTGAAAAGTCATTGTCCAAATGAAACTTTGCAAACAGCTCAGCAGCTTTGGTGAGATTTTCCTTGCCCATGCATGTTTAGTAAACAATAGTAATTTTGTCTATAAGCAGAGTTTACAAGCCACTTTCAGGATATTGGACAATTCTGTGCTCACGTTACGAGCTATCGTTCAGAAGATGAAACAATCACTTGTCTGGATCAAACCTTTTAGCTATCTGATTGAATTATTTTATCTCAAATTGTTTTTACAGGCAGGAGATTTAGCTTTTAAGGTGTAGGGACAATACATCTTTTTATCTATTTTAAAGGATATGGGATTGGACACATTGGATTTTGCATTGTGTTGGTTCAGCTTCTATTTGGTTATTCTCAGCTGTGACTAGAATCCAATCTAACCCTGTGGAAAGCAAGTGCCAAAGAAGGATAAACTCAAAATTTTTCCAATAGAATAAATTACATATGAATCTTATCTGGCTGCTTCTAGTCCCTCTGGATTCACTTACGCCTGGAAAGAATCCTAGGGGAACAAGACAGGACACCAATAAGCTCCCTGCCTTTTTATTTAAATTGCTATTAACCAAAATTTGTTGTCAGATCTCAGATTTGCAACCTGATTTCACCTCCACATAGCTCTGATAGGAGAATACTCCATCTCAGCCAAGTTTAGCAAATAATGGGCCCTGAAGCCAGCAGTTTCCACCAATTTACACCAGTTTACATCATTTTACACAGTTTACACCCGTGGCTTCTAGAGGACATGATTGAACCCTTCAAACCGTATCAGCTTCCAGGGCTCTGTTAATAAATAAGAAAATATGTACACGCACACACAGTTATCAGAGCATTGAGGTGGTTAGTCCCACAAAAGCCAGGCAATAAGCCGGATCCTGCTCTAGTCATGCAAAACGATTGTAAAGGCATCTTCACCAGTCATCTGAGGAGCCCTCCAATATGAGGAACTCCAAAGGGGGCACAGAATTGACCTCACAGACTATGCAACCTCCTTTTACAGCCACTCGCATAGGGAGCATGTTAGGCCTGGTCTACGCTAGGCAGGTAAATCGATTGCAGTTACACAGTTCTAGCTACAGCAGATGCGTAGGTAGAATTAACTTATCTGCAATTAACTTTCCTGGCCATCTTCACAGAGGAAGGTTGACTGAAAAAATTCTCCCTTAGACCTCCTTTACTCCTCACAATATCGAGGAGTACAGGGGTTGACTGCAGACCCCAGATAGTTCGATTTCGTGCGTCTACCAGGTGCACAAAATCGAACTTTGGAAGATTGTCCCTGACTGGGTCAATCTCCTGGAAAGTATAGACAATACCCAATGGCATGGGTTGAGGGAAAAGGCTGTAATTCTCACAATCCCTGACTGAGTGGAGCTCAGGAACAGCTAAAGAATGAATCCATGGGCTGGAATCCATATATTTCATAAGGAAAGTCTCCAGCTTCCTAGAATAAAGGAACAGACCTATCACACATTGCTCTAACACTTAAACAAAAGAGGGAAACATTTTACCCTCTCCTGCATGAGCTGTCGCAACATGTTCTTGGAAGATAGCTGGGGATTGTCCCTTCAACCACACTTCTCTAGCATTGTTTGGTTTCTTCCCAACAGTATCAGAGGGGTGGTTGTGTTAGTCTGTATCCACAAAATCATGCAGAAGTCCTGTGGCACCATATAAACTAACAGATTTATTGGAGCATAAGCTTTCGTGGGCAAAGACCCGTTTTGTCAGCTGCACATGACATGTGACATGCATCTGACAAAGTGGATCTTTGCCCACGAAAGATTATGCTCCAATAAATTGGTTAGGCAATAAGGGGCCCTGGGACGTCTCATTTTTTCCCAACAGTAGCAATTTTTCTGCATGCACAGGATATGCATAATGTTCCTCTGATCAGGACAAGGGAAGTAAAAACCAAATGGAAATACTTTATGGGTTATATAATCTACTGTAGCACTAAGTTCCTCACATACCAGTTCCCTAGTTTCACCTGAAATCGCTTCCCCCAGCCAATGTGACTCTGTGGCTCATGCGTAAAACATCGTGCAGTTTCATGAATGTTTTATGTTGCAGCAGCAGCAGAGGCAGCTGCTGAATAGACGCCAGGGAAGCTGGGGCTCTGTACGGAAAACAAACAGGCACAAACTTTTTTTCCCCCATTAACTCCTTGCGTGCTGGTCCCAACCTGGGCAAACCCTAGTGCTGACTTCTGAGAATGCTGAAAGCTCCAGGCTGATGGAAAGGCTAAGGGCATACTCCTCTTATATATTTGCTAGGCCCTGGTCCTCCTCTGGTATAAATCACAAAATCACAGGGTAGGAAGAGACCCCAGGAGGCCACCATGTCCAGCCCCCTACCCAACACACAATCAACCCTAACTAAGTCATCCCAGCCAGGACTTTGTCAAGCAGGGACTTAAAAACCTCTAGGGATGGAGATTCCACCACCTCTCCAGGTAACATATCCCAGTGCTTCACCACCCTCCTGGTGAATTAGTTTTTCCTAATATCCAGCTTAAACCTCCCCCACTGTAGTTTGAGACCAATGAAACCCCTCTCTATCAACTTTAGAAGTCCACTTCAGGAAGATGAAGGTTGCTATCAAATTGCCCCTCACTCTTCTCTTCTGTAAACTAAATAAGCCCTAATCCCTCAGCCTCTCCTCATAGATCTTGTGCTCCAGCCCTGTAATTGTTTTGGTTGCCCTCCATCAGACCCTCTCCAATGCGTCCACATCTTTTCTATACAGGGGCACACTTGACTCATGTCCATCCTCTTATCCACTGTAATCACCAGGTCCTCAGGTATAAACCAATGTAGATTTGTCGAGGTCAGTGGGTTTAAGCCATTTTACACCAGCAGAAGATTTCAAATTCAGAATGAGGAATTCTTTGCTTTCCTGAGCTCCTTGGGTGGTTTGTTTTTTTAAAAACTTTGTGGAAGGATTTCAGTGTCAGGGTGGTAGTGGTATATTTATTGACCCACCTGTCCCTTCCAAGCCATTGCTGCCTAAGGAAATCCCATGTACCCTCTTTTAGGCCCAATTCCACTGCAAAGTGGCTCCAGGATTGGAAAAGTGCAGAAGGAATCTTTGTTCCATCCTGCCACATCATCAAGTGCTCTACAGCCACAGCTATGGATCTGACCCTACACTATTGGCTTTTAAATCACAAGGATTCCAAACCTGTAGCCCTGATACAGCAAAGCACCCATTGAATCAATGAGATTTTTGGTTGCATGAGGTGGGAAAAAATCAAGCCGAGATTTTAAGAAATAGCTTTAGGTTCCTAAATCCACTACTAGGACCAAAACACATGGCTGGACTTTCAAAAGTGCTGAGCACTCAGCAGCTAGTTTCAGCATTTACTTTGTTGTTACTACAGATTTCTCCTTTTCCTCTCCTGCCTTTGTTCTGTCCTACCCATAGGTTCATAAGTTTTAAAGCCAGAAGGGACTGTTCAGTCATCTCCTAGACTGATGTCACTGGAGCTCTGTTGTGGGAATCTCTCTCTCTCACACACACACACACACAAATTCTTTAGACTGTAGCATTCCCTTGTACAGTGTCACCCTGTATAACTTGTAGACTTTTGCAGATCGATTGCTCACAGAGTTTTCTTCCTTTCCATAGCCTCATCAATAATAGTACAGCATTGGCCAGGTTTGCTCTCAGTTGTGTGGGAAATTTGCTCTTTTTATTCTTACCCTAGGTTTCAAGAGGATTCATGTTCTTTGCTGACCTGATATTTTATGTTTGGAAGCTCTAAACCGTTTGATCTTTTAACAGTTCAATCATTTTAATAGCTCTTGAAGTGGTTTTAGTAAATATGGGACAGTGGATGCTTGGGAGTAAGACAGAAGGTCGTAACTCACTCTTGATTTGTGAGGTTCATCTTTAGAATCTCGCCACACCTTTTCACAAGAATTACTGGTTTGTGTGTGACCTGCTGGCATGTAATAAGCTAGATCTAGTGACAGTGGCATGTTTCACTTGATCTGCGTCATGTTTAATAAAACAGCAGGGGCTAAAGGGTTTGGATTTTGATGACAGAGTAAAGGTCATTACCATCAGGTTGCTTTCGGGGAAAGATTGAGAATGTAGAATTTGCCACAGCAGATCAGACAGTTGTTTCATTAAATGCATCATCCGACCTCCTGTTCTACTAAATGAGACTACTTAAAAGCCAGTCCAATAGCCTGCCTCCAGCAGTGGCCAATACCTGATGCGACAGAGGAACATGAAATGCACTTACAGACGTGCAATACTGTGTACAGGGACTGGGGTAGGGATTTCACTCTCTGTCTCTCACTCTGTCTGAATGAGCTTGAACCTGGGACATTACATGCCTTCATCATAGAGACTGCTACCAACCTGCCCACATGAATAACACCACGACAATGATGAGAATTTCACCAGCTCGCAGCTGCTGGTTCTTCCCCATCTCCTTCATCATCACCTCGTCTGCATGGGGAAGAGAGAGACAATGAGATTCATTTGTGCCATGACTTAACCTATATTCCACCTGCTCCTTTCGCATGTTCCTTCCATCCCCCTCTCCCTCTAACTCACAGATCAAAGACCTGAAAACCCCATGGAAGATTTGCTGGTGTAAACCCCAGCTGATCCCATTAAAGTCTTTCACTGGGCACCTGTTTAACTATGTGCCCCAGCCTTGGACAGTGCGCGCACAAGATTCAAAAGTAGCATGAATTGTTCAGAATCATCACACCACAGTCAGCTGTCAGCATCCTCATTTTCTCTGCGGCAGGGTTTTCCATAGCACCCATCACTGTAGTATCTGAGCGCTGTATGCTTCCCATCACAGCACTATTCCATGCAAAGTTCCTGCCAGCCCAGCTCAGCTCAGGATTTATGCCCTACAGTACGCAGGGTTGGCGTAATCTTTTTTCAGCAGAGCTGTGGGATGCAGGAATGAGGAGAACCTCTTCACAGGCCACAATGTACAAGCCCTGGCCTCAAAAGACTAAGAAGATTGGAGAGCAGATTTCCTGGGAAGCAGAGAATGCTTTTCTCAGTGTTTTCAGATGAACAACAATTCGCTATTTACAGACTCCAAATCACTTCAGCAGGAAGAGTCAAGAACTCACAGCATCCTAGGAACCAGGGATGAGAGCCCTGCAATACAATGTGACCTATACCAATAATCTAGTAACCCTTTATAGCCTGGACTCCTGCTCCTGCCTGTCCCCTGTTCATTAACGTGCCTTCCTGCTGCATCTCTTTGACCCGCCTTGACACCAGCTGGTTTTGGCTTGACACTTGCTCAGATTATAAGACTCAGCCCTGACTGCTGGGCACTGATTTGCCAGAAACATTTCACATTTTTTTAAAAAGTGAGATAGCCACTGGGGCCTCTTAAAATCCAGGTGTAGGGCAGTGTAGTGATCCAATGGCCTCCTCTTAATGCTGCAGCAGTATATCTGGCATGGTTCCCTGGGGCGCTTTCCCAAACTGCCTGCAGAATAACCTCAGGCACTCTTCCTTTGCTCAGCTGACTGCCAGGCTCCTGCCAGCCACTAGTTCTGAGAACAGTCCTCGTTCTCTCTGCGGCTAAGCTACCCCCAGAGGAAAGAAGAATGGAAATTCCAGTGCTGGCAACACTAGCAGCTGTGGTTTTAGGCCTTATTTTACTGAAACCAGCCAGGCTGGCTGTGGTGAATGGGATATACTAATGTCACGTTACCGGTGACCAGTGTCCATAACCTTAGGGCAGGAGTGGGCAGCAAAGTGGCCAGTGAGCCAGACAGAGTTCAGCAGGGTGGGCTGCTGGTGCTCTATCTGCCTCCGTGTCTGCAGGTACGGTCGCCTGCAGCTCCCATTCGCCGTGGATTGCTATTCCTGGCCAGTGGGAGCTATGGGAAGCGGTGTGGCCTGGCAAACTGCTCCCATTGGCTGGGAACAGTGATCCACGGCCAATAGGAACTGCAAGCAGCCATACCCCTGGGGGAGCAGGTAAATAAAGCACAGCAGCCCACTGGGGCTAACCCTGGTGAACCTTGGGCTGTTTGTTGCCTACCCCTGCATCAGGGAGCACCTCACGCCTGACACCAGCATGACATCGGACTGAGAGCTGCAGCTGGAAGCAATGCACAGCTGGGATAAATTAGATTCCTGTTCACTCTCTTCTGCTTACACCCATTTACTGGGGTGAGTGCAGGGGAGTTTCGGCTGGTGGAACATACATGCCCAGCAGCTGGCAGATGCAGTAAGAAAGTAGGGATGGCTGCCTTTAATTTACACATCTGTATTCCATTCTGTCAATTGCTTTCCATGCTGCATGCCTCACTTCTGCTCTCCTGACATGAGTTACACTAGCTCAGCCTCTCCTAGATTCAGTCACACTCAGCCAGACCCTTTGCCTTGACTCAGAGGTGGTAGAAAGAGGGGAATGTAAATTGCACACCGGTGGCAGCAGCTGAGTCTGAAGGAGCATAAATGGGTGTAACATGCCCATTTCGGGAGCTATCAATGATATAAATTACCATCACAGACTCCCTGGAGGCTCAGGCTGGCCTCCAAGTTTAGCTGTACAAGGGACTGAATGGCCTGGGGCACTGAGATGAAAGAAGGAAGATTTTATCTCTATATCCCTGTGTCCAATCTGTCCCGCATTAGTTTCCTTTACATCCCTGCACCCCCATCTATCCCCAGTCCTGGGGAGAAAGGCAGGACCAGCAGACACTCCCAATGACTGCCAAGGGCAGGTGAGGCCTTGAGCACCCCTCTGTCTGACCCACAGCCCTTGGGAGGTGCATTGTCCCCCTCCGGGTGCCCTTCCCTGCTCCCCCGCAAGCACCAACTGCCCCTGGTCTGAGCCCATCATGTAACGTTCAGGCACTTTCACTGACACCTGCACCCAGGAGCTGTTTGCTTTTTGGTTTGTTTCCCAGGATTTGTGCTTGGCTCCAAGCCAGCCTCATGCACTGACTTCCACGAGCTGAGGATTAGCTCATCTCTGAACTGGTGTTCTCCACTGACTTTATCCCTTTGCCTCTGAGTGCAGAACCTGACAGAGATCTGGTCTTGCCAAAGTATTTCCACCTTCCGAGAATGCCAACTACAGAGTCTTTGGTCTGTTAAACATCTCCGTAGGCCAATAACAAACACCCCTGGAGAATGTACACAAAAATGCTAGGACTTGTGTGTAACCTGTAGGGTAAGAGTCCCAGGCTGCTACCAACTTTGCTGAATTGTGCCCATTCTTGGCTGTAGTTGCACCGGTCTGATGGAACTGACTACAATGCAACAGCAACAGGCAAATACAGCCCTGCCCGCCTTTACTTTGGCTGTTCTTCCTTTTGAACGCACCAGGTGCTCTTTCTCACTTCGGTGAACCACAACGCCCTGCATCTGGGGCAACCGGGCCTGGGGGGGCCATGGAAGAACTCACTGGCACTTGCCTTTATTTTTTGAGGCCAGCTTCTCCGCTTCCCTGGGGGTCTTGAAGAGGACAGGTTCGCTGGCCGGACTCTGGCCCTGGATGCTGATGGACTGGACGTGCACAATGTACTCTGTGTCCTCCTCCAGGTCCCAGAGGGCGCACGAGCGGGTGGTGGTGTTCACCTCTTGGATGAAACGCAGCTTCCGCACATCCTTCTTCTACAAGTGCAAGGCAGGAAGACACAGGAGCTCAGGGAGGGCTTTCTCTGGATGACGGATGCCTTGTTACCCAAACGCTTTCTCTTCCTCCCCAGGGCACCCAACAGCACCTCAGGGTTGCCATTTAAAGTCCTCCCTAACCAGTGCACAGGGAGACACATGCTCTGCTCTGATCACACTGGCTTCTTGAGCAGGGAGAGCAGCTGCAGCTGCTTTTGTGCAAGCTGGTGCAGATGACAGCCACTCAGTCATCCAACCTGCTAGCTCCTGTGGGCCCAGCCCTCCTCCCATTGGCTTCACTCCACTGACTTCAGTGGAGATACTCCTGGTGGATTTTGGAGGTGAATCAGGCCCAGCGCTTGCAGAGAAGGTGACTTAGTATTAAGGTTGATGGGGAGGGGCTGGTTCCATTTTAGGCAGTCCCCTGAGATTGGGAGCCAGTTGGCTGAATGGTTCAGACTCCAGATCACTCTAGCACGGGGGTCAGCAACCCCTGGCACAGATGCCAAGAGTGACACATGAGCCAATTTGCATTGGCACACAAGGTGGAAGCTCAGCCCCACCCCTCTTCCCCCCTGCAGACGGGAGCCTGCTCAAAACCAGGCCGCCTGTGGGTTAACAAAAGACCAGCTAATGCTACCGACCACCCCCTGCACAGTAAAGCTCTGCTGCTTAATGTATTTATTACTGACGCTGTTGAAAGTTGGACTGATTATGACTTTAAAAAGTATCACTGACACTTGGACCAACACAGAGGTCAAAAAGTCAAATTTCAGTGCTCTGCTTTGGAAAGGTTGCTAACCCCTGCGCTAGTTTGTACCACCACCCTAAGGACACGGATGTGAAATGCCCAGAAACACGCACCATGGCCCAGGAGCTCGCTCACTAGCTCCAGCATGTGTAACATCCCAGCAGAGCGGGAACCACAAATTCCCTTCCAAGCTCCTGCACTCAGGAGCTTCTAGGTGAAATTCACCATGCACAGAGTCCAGCAGAAGGTTTCTGCACCTCTGAAGTCCCTGTGAAGCCTCAGCAGTGTCGTCGTGCACGTGCTTTATGCTGGCCTCTGAATGGGTGAATTTCCTCTGGCAGGAATGAAACGGTGAGCTCCGGTGTTCCCTGTAAGCTGAGCGGTTGGGTGGCTGCTCAGGAGGGATCAGCAGACGGCTCACAGCCAGGCACGGTGGGCAGCATGTTTCTGCTGATGTTGAACATCCGCATGTGCTTTGATGCACATAACAAAATGTATTCCGCCCATGGGTGGAAAAACTTAGAGGGAACCCTGATGACCTCCCAGTGCTGGTGTGCAAGAGACCTGCTCTCATCTTCACCACATAGCAGCTTCTTATTGTTCTCTCTCTCTGCTTACCCCTGCAGCAGAGCTATTGCTGAGACTGGGGGCTGGCAGGTTGCCTTCTCTGCCTAGTCACCTTCGGGCCCTGGAAGTGTGAAGGCATTAAATGGATCTGGCTCCTGCTGTCAGTGAAGTCTGCAGCCAAACTCCCAGGGACACAACTGGGCGTGGCTTCTGGCCCCGAGCAGACTTGTGTGTAGAGCTAGGACTGCTTTCCCTGCCATGAGATGTAACTAAGAGCAGGGTGGGGTGGAGATGGAGAGGGGAGCCCTGAAAGTGGCTTGGGGTGGAGGTAAGTTGGAGAGTCCACAGCCCTATCCCAGCCCCAGTCTCCTGCACCATTGAGTCTCCCAGAGGCGTTTTATGAATGGATCAATTCCTGCACTCAGCCCCATTGCTGTGAAGACAATGAGTCTGCGTGGACACACTTGTCCTTGGGGGTCATTGTCCAGGTTGATGCTAAGTTATCTACTCCCCTGTCAGTGCTCAGTTCCAATCTGTCCCCAGGATTATACATCTGAGAGGGGCGAGGTCTAAGCCAAACCCATGGAAGTGGGCTAAGGCGAAGAACGAGGCTGATGCTGTGTCAGGGCTCAGCAGGCAGGGCAGGCTGCACCGTAAATCCAGGGTTTCCCCTGCTCCAAACACTCAAAGCACGAGACGGGTAGAGCTCTGGGGGGACCCCAGCACATGTAGACCGGAGGTGAGGTGAAATGGTGAGGTTACCTGCTGGGAGATTGCAAAACCAATAACAACTTCATCCTCTAGAACATCCCACGTCACAACAGCTGAATTGGCCTTCAGATGTTTGACTGTGACATTCACTGGAGCGGACGGGCTGTCTGCAAGGAGACAAAACACAAGCTTTACCACTGCAAAGTCACTGATACAGGCAGCAGATGGGGAAGGAGCAGTGGAGGGACCAGACATGAGTTCCTGCAACAGAGGAAACAGGATTTATCTCACTGTCCGTTAGCTGGGGGTGTTTGGGGGCTGCAGATGTCCATCACCAGTGCGCAGGGTCCAGGTGTGTGGGACTCAGGGACATAGACACATCATGTTTTCATCATTTGCCATTATCTTCTCCAAGTTCTCACCCCCCCTTGGATGATACCGAGTGGTATTAAATCTGCATGTGAAATATGTAACCCTTATGTATCCCAAACGCATGCTGTACAGCTTGCATGCCACAGAACAGCATCACCTCTTCATCGAGCTTGTTCTCCTTTAGAGCTCGCCCTGGCTGCAGTGAGAGTGAAAGGCAAATAGCGTCCTGCCTGGGTTTTTCAGCCCTGTGCAGAGAGTGGTTTGTAGGTGGAAGTATGGAAATGCTGGTGCCCTAGTTAACAACCTTGGGGATTTGAAAGCCACATGCAGCAAACGGGGATGTTTTTTTCCCTGTTCCCTGCTGCTTTCCCAGCTCATTGGCAGTCCCATGAAGCCAGGCAGGGCAGAAGTTAGGCCTCTTTTCATTTATTTATTTTAAATGCCCTCATCTGTGAAGCTGACGAGCCAGCTGCTGACCGGCCCACTGATTGGAACGCTTCAAAGCGAGGGACTTTCTGAACTCCCAGGTTAGAACGAACAGGGAAGAACATGTAGAGCAGTGACCCTGTGCCACTTCTGAACAGCACTGTCTGTCCTCGCCACCAGAGGTGAACCATGCTTCAGAAGCAGCAGGAATCCATAACAAGGCTATTAGGAATGGGAGGGCTAGACAAGGCCTCAGGTCCAGAGGGGTTCCAGCCCTCAGTCCTTCAGGAAGCAAAACGGCTGATAAGAGAGTCCCTGGCCTAGATTGTTGGCATCTGAAAAAAGGCCGGGAGCAGTGGGTTGAAACTAATTGTCCATTGGCCGAAAGAGTCTGTACAGGGAAGACCCTTCAGCCACACGCTCCTTCAGTCAGACGCGAGTGAGCTCACAGCCCAATTCCCAGCAGCGAAAACATAAATCCCTTTTGTCGCTGGCAGTAAACGAGCCCCTGCTTGGCAGCCTCGGCAGAGGGGCCAAGGACCAGGTGGGCCACTGGCCAAGTGCTCCTTTCTCCCTTCAGGGCTCAGCTGAGGCAGCAGTGGTGCTGTACCTGCTGGGATGCAAAGAGAGACCCTTCATCTAGGGTGACCAGATGTCCCATTTTAAAGGGACAGTCCCGTATAAGCCCTCCTGCAGGTGTCCCTGCTTTTTACTAAAGATGGGCAGATTGTCCCATATTTTCTGTCTCTCGCCTCCCATCAGTACTTGAGTCCTACTGCTGGCTGGACCCATAGTCGCTAGCCACACACCCACCCACCCACCAGCAGCATGGGTGACGGTCCAACAGCTGGTGATGGGGGTAAGTCTGCAAGGCTGCTGGTCAGGCAAAGCTGCAGTGTGTGAGGCCAGACGCTCCCCTGGCTGGTCCATCAGTGCAGTTCCTGCTGTAGGCCAGTTCGTGGCCAGGCTCATCTCCACCCCCACCCTGTTTCCAGCCTGTACTGGCTTTTTGCTGTGGTGGCTGGTGGGTGTGGTCAAGCAATTACTGGTTACGTCACCTTTGCTGTCCATCCATCAGGCCTTTACATGAATCCACTCCCAATGTCCTCTCCGAGGATGACCATATTTTTCTATGCTGAATACGGGACGCCTGGTAAAATTACTTCTGTTCAAGGGGTCTGTAACCTTGCATGTCCCCCACATGTTGCCTTGAGAAAATGCAGCTCCAAGTACCAGGAGAAGCAGGTCCATCCTGGGGGCACAGCTAGGTACGAAGGGTGGAGAGCACTGGGTCAGGTCAGTCAGTCACTCCCATTCCTGACTGAGAGGAATGTCCGGAAATGTGCGTGCGTCACTTCTCCCTGGGCAAACCTTAACAATAAGGAGGTAAATCAAAGGACTCTGTCTACACAGTGTTTCCTGCTCATAGGGGCTCAGTCAACTTGACATTAATTTGGACATTTCTACTGCAAAGTTCTGATTGATTGCTGTTGAACTCACTTGAATACAAGTAATTGTACCAGGTGACCCCTATTCAGCATAGGGAAATAAGGGCAGCCTGCAAATGCAAACCAGAATAGGGTCTTATTTCAGTAAGGGGCTGCTGGCACGCACTCATACAGGGCAGCTCCATGAGTCATGCTTGATGAATGTGCTGGAAAGTATCGAGGCTCTGACAGAGCTGAGAGGTGGGGTCAGAAAGCAGCAAACAAATCAGGCTCTGACGGCAGCATAGTACCAGTGCTTCGCGCTAGGTGTCTAACCCTTTCCGAAGTACAGCCCGACAGCTAAACCCCTGCATGTTCTGACAGAGGTCATCACAGCAGGGGGTGATTTATAGAGCCTGCGATCGGGAAGGCTATTGCAACAAGCAAATGACCGGCTTAGTAACGGGAACCAGCGTGTAAAGGTAAAAGAGCATTCAGGATGGGGAGACAATATGTGGGTGGCACCAAGACTGGCATCTCACTCCCTTTTGTTTAGCAGGGGTATTAATGACCTTGAAGAAAGGATCATATTGAAAATGCCTCAATTTTCTGATGACATAAAACGTGGGGGAGGCGGGCAGTGCCAAGAGCTACAGAGGAGAGCAAACGCCTTCAGCATGAGTAGGTTAAATGAGGCTGTGACGTGAGAGTGAAGTGCCCGGCAAGGCTGCAGCCCGAGCGTACGTTTCCACAGAGACGGGAACCCTGTAAAGCAGGAGTCACAATACAGGCCAGGAGAGAGAGAGAGCAGGTGGGGAAGGGGATTAAGGAGACTTCACTAAAGCCATGTGCACAACAGAAAACCCAAGAGACTGATGGGTGGCGGAAGGATGATGCACTAAAATGAAATGCAATGGGCCCTCATCCGCTCTCCCTTTGCCCTGGTATAATTCAGGAAGCACTCCATTGGAATCAGTGGAGTTAATCCAGCGTAAAACTGATGCAAGAGAAGAATTAAGTCCAGCGTTTGCAGAAATGTGCAGCAAGGCAAGTAAGTTCTGCACAGAGCGGAATGGATAATTTGCAACGAAGATCCTGGAAGTTGGGCTGAGATTGTGATTTCCTCAAATCTCTTTGCTGTTTCGAATTATTCCCTGAATGTCCTTAGTCTCTGGGTCAATCACACTTTGGAATTCCAGTTGTGTTGTGATTAGATAGATGAGATCCAGCTTCTGGTCTCTGGCGGCCTCCGTGTGAGCATTTTCAGCGCGAACATGTATGGGGCCCAATCTAAAGGTTGGATTCCCTGACTCTGCATGCAGCTCTGAGTGTTGCTTCTTGCAAACATTTGTCTGTAAAACTCAAGCCTTTCCCACAATGTGAGCCCAGAGGTTTAATTTCATCCAGACTCTTTTCACAGGCAGGCAGGAGATCTGGGGAACATTTTATGCAAGCGTCACCCAGCCTTCCCCCGGCACATGGATTTCTAGTGCACTAGGGATGGCTGTATCAGTCAATAATAGACCATATGTTCCCAGGCTTGTGATTTAAGTGTTTAAATTCATTCTAGCTCATAGGCTATAACCCTGTAAGAGCAAATCCCTCTCTCAAAACTAGAAGAGCATCTGTTTGGCGAGTGTGACTTAGCGACAGCCATGCACATGAAAAGATGTTCTCCTTTTGGTGCCAATGGCCCTCGCGGCCCCATGTGTTTGATTAAAATCAAATCATGCTAGTTTCTGATGGGGAACGGCTGCTGTGAAACAAACCATGATCACTCTTGTTTCCTTCCAGCAGGGAACGTACACAAGGTGGACCCTGGCCCTGCCTATCCCAGGCGCTGTGTGTCACAGCCATGCCTCACCCTTGCGTACTCCGAGCCCTTTTGGAATGAGCAGGGCGCACTCTTCTCCACACAGCCCGGAGGCACAAGCCGTGAAGATTACCATGAATCTGCACTTGATGCTGAGAACCCTTTGTGGCCTCATTAAACCCTCTGCCGATGACTAACGAGCCTTTTTTCTTTAAAGACGCAAAACTCTTGATGGCTTTGGAGTGATTTGTCCGCTGGCCTCTTATTTTACATCTGGCAGCTCCTTGTATCAGGAGCAGGAGGCCTGTAGGATGGGATGCTACTCACCTGCCTGTTTGGTGGCTATTGCCCAGGGGTTGATATCACAGCCCTTGCCGGTGTCAACCAGTAATCACCCAGTACATAAGAACTACACCATGTACGCTACCCTGCCAATGCTGGGGTGGTACCCACACTGTGCCTGTAGGTTCATACCTACCTATGGACCTATACTTATAGCTACTCCTGAGCCTAACTAATATCTAATCCCTACCTAGTCTACTATGTATTTGACAAGTGTCAAAGGGGTAGCCATGTTAGTCTGAATCTGCAAAAATAACAAGAAGTCCCGGGGTACCATATAGACAGATCTATTGGAGCTTTCATGGGCAAAGCTTACAGTGTTTATCTGTTTGTGTGTCCCTCTGTTTGTTGAAGAATTCCTCCTAAACGGTAAGGGCTAGGACCGCCAAATCTGATACACAGCTTCCTCTTATCGCGACCTAAAGCAAGGTCAGGGGTTGTTTGTGCCAGGACAATGGGATGTACCTGAAATCTGACTGCTTCTCATAAAATCGTACGGAAAAGGGAAAGAATCACCAGGCACACACACCTCCCCTGTCCCCATCCGGAACTGCCCCAGATCCGAGCCTCTTATCCTGGAGATGCCCTTTAGGGAGGGCAGGGGGGCTGAAGCCCTGAACCCAATTCATAGGGTAATGTTGCTGGCCGTTCCCCTTCACCAGGGAGAGAGGGGAAAGTATGGTTTCCTGCATTCCTCACTCTGGCTGGGGAGCACAGGGGGGCAGATGAACCTGGGCCTGCTCCAGCTGTGGGACAGGCACCTCTCCCGCCTGATATACTGTGCTTACTTATCACCTATCTAGTTTATCTGATCTATATTTAATGTCTCTATGAATAAAACATGTATATTTAGTGTTGTGTACAGGGTACATGACACAATCTGTACTTAATAGTTTATGAAGCTCTAACATTGTACCTAATGCCCTATTTATAAGTGATGCAGTGAAGCCAATACAAGAGACCATCCTTGATAGCTAGGGTCTTGCCTTAAAAGCCTGCCCTTGAGTCACTTTGGTACCACGAGTGTAGTTCTGTTCCATCAAACAGATTTTTCTTGATTTCCTGGTACCTGACCCACCTAAATCCCAGCATCTGCTGTCCAGGCAGGTAAGGTGAGAGCCCAGTCAGGTAATCCATTCCTGGCATGGCCCCAGCTGCAGGTCTCCGGGACACTCTTCTGTCTCCTTTGTGGCCTCAGGGGGGGATAACTTTTGCCTAATTCAGCACAAGTTCCTGAAGGATTTTCTCCCAACTATCCAAGAATGTGTCCAGAGTCCCGTCCCTTTGTCTTCCACGTCGATCGGTTTCCATTCCATTTCACCCCATGCTGTGCAATGCATCACCATCAGCAGCTTTCTGCAGTGTACCCCTTCTTAATGCCTGCTAACTATTCTGGAGCTGTGGCTGCCAATGTCTTGGAATAACAGTTCCAACAGCTCCCATGTGACTTAGAAGTGCAGTCAATGCAGCCTGTGTTCCCAAACCTCTTTTGAACAGATGTTGCCAGACAAGAGAGTGCCAGATGAGACAGGTCCAACCTGTACTTGAAAGCCAGCTACGTACAATGAACGTGCTTCCTACTCTAACATGGCTTGCACTGGGACCATGGACAGTTTTGGAATTGCTCAGCTCCTGTTCTGCAGGCAGCTCTTTTACTAGCTTAAATTCGCCAGATCCTCCAGCAAGAGGGCCAGGAACCTAAGTTGCAGCCGAGGCTCTGAAATGGATCAGTCTTTCCCGTCACTGCCTAATCCCTTCATTGCATCTTTGAGACCTAGCAGTATCCACCAGTTGCAAGTCCTTTCCAAGAGGAACCCATAAATGTCAGGATTAAATCAGGGTGGCTTTTTGTTCCCTGTGCCATAACCTTTACCGCAGAAGAAAGTGGCATGAGAACAGGACCTGCCGGGGAAGGAGCTGCTGTTAAATCTTCTGATCAAGGTTCTTTCTGAGGCACTGAACCACACCCTTCGCCCTTTGAGGGCTGTGGGGGTCCTTTCTCTCCAACACACACAGCTGAGTGTGAAAGGAATTGCTTTCATTCCATCTCCAAGCCCCTTTTTCACTCTTCCAGTGGGATTTTCTTCAGCGGGTGTAATTGCTTGTCAACTTTATGGGCTATTTAGCAAGCAGTCGCCAGCTTTCTGTGTGTTTTAATGACCCCTGCCTGCAGAGGGTGTGGGAGGGGAGTATGGGCCCATTTTTTGTGCCAGTCAGGCACTGAGTCATATGAGAGAAATGCAGTCAGACCCTTTCAAAGAACAGAAAGCCCGACGGGTGGTTCTCGAGTGTTAGAAAGGAGTCAATTATTTCCTGCAGACCACCTACCCCCTTGCAAAATGCTCCAGTAATGGCCCGAGTGCCACTGCCCGCACTTGCCAAATCTCTGGGGAGCTGAGTGTGTATGTGACGGCCTTGGGCCCGGTTCTCAGTTCGGACTAGGCCATTCTGCGTCATTCAGGCAGCACAAAGAGGCTGGATTCTGGCCATAACAGGCCAGCTGCGTCCAGCACTGGTGGGAGGAGCTGGCAGAGCCGATCCTCAGCTGGTGTGTAAGTCAGAGTAGCTTCTAGGCTGCATTAACTCACCACAGGGCTGGCAATCACCAGCACTGGTCCCTGGTACCTGCCCACTCTTCTGAACTGCGTGGCTTTCAGCCGCAGGAGACACCCAGACCCAGAATCTGGCTCACAGAGTGTAAAGACTGAAGGACTGGGCCCTAGCTAGACTTTCAGATCATTATGCGCCAGTGTTTGTTTATAAGCTCCCAGTCTAATTATATCTTAGAAACTGGAAGAAGTGGGGATGGTTTGGGTTTTAGTTCTGTAGTCTGAGAGCCAGCCCATTCCTGAGACCAATTTAATCCAGAGCCCACCTCTCTGGCCTGTTTTGGGTGAAACATTCTGGTTTATTGCCCATCACTGTCTGCAGCTATGTAACATGAGAGAGGCATTCACAGCAAGCAAGAGCATGAAAAATACTCGCTCTTTTGCATTTAGAGACGATTAGTTAATGACGGAGCAAAGACATTGACACAGAACAAGCTGATAGTGGTAGAATTACCTGCTCTGCCTGATACACAAGGGACTCCACTGCCATTTTATGTTTACATGTCTGGAAAGGAGCAGCCTGTCTCTAATTGGCTCCATATGTAACTTTTTAGTAACTTGCATGGGGTCAGTTTTGCCCAGATATTCTAGCTAGGAATCCTTGGCAGTTGGATACTAGCCCCAGAATCACTAGTCGCCAACCTGCAGCGACTCCTCTTTGATTAGTTTAGGCCTCAGCTGGAGTCCTGTGTCCAAATAATTTTGGTCACTGCTGCAGAGAAAGGATGCAGAAAACCTGAGAAGGACTCAAAGATGAGTGACAAAGCTGCCAAAAGGGATGGAGCACAAGCCATAGAAGAAAAGGTGCTAGGAACTGGGTCGGTTTAGTTTGGAAAAGAGGAGTTGGAGTTGGGGCATTATAATGGTTTTCAAGTCCTTGAAAGGCTGCCATAAAAAGGAGGGGGAATTTGTTCTTTCTTGCACAGAGAGCAGGACAAGAGGTGATGGGATCAAACCACAACTGGGCAGCTTTAGATTAAATCTCAGAAAAAGCTTCAGAACTGTGAGAACAGTAGGACAATGGAATAGACACTTAGGAAGGTCATGGAAGCTCCTTCTCTGGAGGTTTCAAAAGGAGGCTGGATGCTCATTTAGACATGACAAATCCTGCATCTGGGCCCTTGCTGTCCCTTCTATGGCTCTATGATTTCCCTCAGTTTGGTGTGGATGCAGGTTATTGGCTTGGAAGGCCTGTGCCAGGCACATTAACCATTTTCATGTTAAACTGGGTGTTTTGTTCTGATTAGATGATTCAGACTCTCAGTTCCAGGAGGACAATGCTATTTGGCAAAAGAGGAAAATTTGCGCGCAATCTACATCTGTACAAGTTCAAAGCTGATGCAGTGGTTTATGTGATCAGGGCTTTCTTCTTTCTAACCCAGGCCAAAAAAAAATCCTCCATCTACTGTTATTCCCTGCCCAGAGAAACCATTGTCCTTCTTGTATAAACTCCCTGACCAGCTGGCACTGTGGAGGAGACTCAGCATCCTGGAAATTTGTCAGCTGAAAATAAAAGCTTTTGATAGGCAGAAACTGTTGCCTAATACAGCACAAGTACCACTGTCCACGAGGACACCCATGTTTGCATCCAGATTTTCGAAAGAGATCTGCTCCCTTCTAGACACCTGAATAAAGACCACCTTTTTAGATGTTCAGAGCTCCCGGAAACCCACATCCTGGCATTTATGTCCAGGTTTTTCCAAAGAGAATAGAATCCAATCTGCTGAGCTCTCCTGAAAATCTCTCACTGGTTGTGGGTGCTGAACCGTCGGCACATTCTAATCATAAATTTCCCTGTGTTTTCATTTTGCCGGCTGTAAAATGGGGATGATACACCTGCCTCCTGTGAAGGTTGTGCCCAATGATTCAGCTTCTAAAAGGCTTTGAAACAGCAAAGCAAAGACTTACTTGACAAACACAAAAGCTTGTACTCCAATGTTGTGTTTGGCTAATGTTACTATAAATTGAACCTCTCTAATCCAGAACTCTCTCATCTGGCAACTTGCATAATCTGGCATGATTTTAGTTAGCCAGATGACCATTTATCATGGGTGTGGCCAAGTTTCCCATGGTCCCATAAAATTTGTTTCCAGCCACCAGTCCTGGCTCTCAATGTTCTGTACTGTTATTTAGCTGTAATTTACCCCTCAATGTCTTCTAAGAGCCCAGTCATCCATGGAAGTGTTGGTAATGCTGACCTCCCATGATCTGGCAAATTCTCTCGTCCAGCACCAGTCAGGTCCTGAGGGTGCTGACAAGAGAGGTTCAGCCTGTACTATTGCTTCTTTCTCTCCCCCTGCCACCCAATAAGAGCTAGTTAGAGGGTATTTGGAGGAGGGTGAAGAGGGTGTTGATTGTTTTTAATATAGCCACGGTAGAAGATGTGTATCTTAAGTCTCAAGATATGAATCTTCTGGAAAGCACAGCAAATGCTCTGTGGTGCATAGTAAATGCTGTGGTGCTCTGTTGTGATGCGCAGCAAAGATGGGAAGCAAACTCTCTGTCCTACAAAGCTGAGATATGTTTGGATGCCCAGTCCCATTAATTTGCCTAGGAAGCAAGAGCCCTGCGTTCCTTGCATACCTAACCCAACTTCACTGGGAGTTCCAGCTGAGCAAGCAGTGCAAAATTGCCTTAAAATTACCACCTCAAGCAGCACCTACACAGACATGTTTATCGAGCAGCTAGCACAATGGGGCCATAACTGGGAAATAACAAACGTGTAAACAAATCATAGTTGTTCCCGGGGCACCATAAGTGAGCTAACCCAATCAACAGCTAAGCTGGATAAGACACTAAAAATCCCCTGTAGAGCCCATTGCTAGCCTGATTCTCAATGCTGTGGACTGGAGTGGGGGGGAATCGTAGGATTTCTTGGCTCCTAGCTTTTAGGCTTCTGTACAGCAATGGGACCAGAGCTGTAGGACTCAGGGCCAGGGCCAGCTCCCACTCTGATTTGCTAAGAAGTAACCAACCAGCATTTTTCAGCATAGTTTCATTGCATCACAGTTAAGTGGTCCATCACAACAACACTGAGCATGTATGCAAATAGCACAGTCCACTGTCCAATTGCTTATACAAACATTAACCAGCCCTGAGAAGGAGGTAAGATTTATGATTGTGGTTTAACAGGTGGAGAAATAAAGACCACACAGGGTATGTCTACACCACAATTAAACACCCCTGGCTGGGTTTGGGCTTCAGGGCTATAATATTGTGGTGTAGACATTCAAGGTTCAGCTGCAGCCCACGCTCTGGGACTTTCCCCCCTTGTGCCCATATGGAATAACAAATGGTTATTCTGCAGCCGCATGATGTCAGTGTCTGATGCACTACAGGGTCTTCTCTGTGTACATCTGGAACAGATTTGTTCCTCTTTCAGATACTCAGGGTTCTGCTAAGCAGGTGAGACTGCATGCTTCTGTGCTCAGTAAATTTATTCTTTAAACTGAATTATTCTTCTGTCAGGCATTAATTTGGCTTCTGGGTACTACATGAAATAGGAGGGTTTTACTTGACAACTAGTAATAAAAGTACGGGGTCAAATTCAGCACCAGATGAAGCAGGTGCAAATCCACTGAAGGATGCTTTGTGCAAGCAGCGAATTTTATCATGAGTGTGGGGGGTGAGAGAGGTTAAATATGGGTGCGAACGGAGCCTGTCTGTCTGGGGAATGAATCCCCAGTTGTCATGTGGATGTCGAGCGGTGGCACTTGGGTTGTAGCACACCCTTGGCTACTTCAGACAATCTATTCCCTGCTTCAGTGGCTGTTGGCAGAGGTTAGAAATCTCTGCACTTCAATTAAACCTCATTCATGCCAAATGCAGAAATCAATAGAGTGCTTATGGACTTCATCAGTTGGCCAGGAAATGCCAGTGAGATGAGGGCAGACTCAGGTGCCATCTGTAATCTTCTCACTGCCTTCCAGTGCATTTCTCCTTTCACTGCTCACTCCAGTTCTGATCATGGGCATGATGCTGCAAGGTGCTGAATGCACTCGGCTCCCATTGACTTCAGTGGGAGATCAGCATGCTCAGTGCCTCATAGGATCAGGACCAGTGATCATGATCTCACACCTGCCCTTAATAGCATCTCTTCTCCTCCTGTGTAATCATTGTGGCTGATGTAAGGAGCAGAGGGCACGGTACGTGCCTGCAGACAGAAAACACTGAGCTGCCTTGAAACAGGAACAGAACCCAGAATCCAGCCAGATTCTGAAAGGGGATGTGGATGGCAAAGAAAGCCTGGCTCCCTGAATTTACAGAATTCAGAGCCAGGGTGAGCTCCCATAGAAATCAATGGAAGTTTTGCTATTGACTCCAGTAGGAGGAGGCCCTTGGTTACGCTGCAGGATGACTCTGTATAATCCCCTTGGAAGGGTCTCTTTCCCCTCTGCCTCCTAAGGACACACCAGATTTGAGAAGCACGGTGTCGAGCAGATGGCAGGAGCGCGGTTTGCTCTCAGAAGTTGCAGTGGCCTTGGCCTATTTTGAAGTCTTTTTTCATCTTTGTGTAGCATCCCCCTGCTGCTCCTGCAGTCTATAATGGCAGCTCTGTGACTCCATGTTCTGCACAGCTCACTTCCCTCTTTCATTACCTCTGAGTGATGGGGAACGGGCTGATGGCAGTTCAGGGACTAACGGTCCAGGCAGAGCAGGCCAGTCAAGCTTTACGCTGAGTGCTGTTACAAAGCTAAATCATATTTCAGGCCCACTAAACGACTTAAATATTTTCTCAGCCATCCCCTGGAGCAGACAACTATAGAAATGAGTTGGAGGGCTTTGCTAGTGCAGTTGCTGCACTGAACCTAACAGCTGTCCAATACCATTACAGTTCAGAGACTGTTTTATATATGTACCTTTCCCTTTCAATATGGGCCCTCTTTTCCAATCCCCTCTGCATTGCTTCTCGGGCTGTAGCTTTCTGATCATGTAACAAAACAGTCCTGATGTACAGAACGCTGCACAGACACAGCTATGTATGCATTACAAGGTCCCTGCTCCAGGCCAGGGCTCACTAACCCCTTGATTGTTAAATTAGCAGGGGATATTTGCAATATTATTTTCCAGTCCTTTGTCGGGAAAAAAACAAAACAAAACTGGTTTTAAATTGTCTGCATGAACCCGGGCCCTAGGCAGATTATTTCATACCTACACATCCATTGGAGGGCCTGGAACAGGCACAGCCATGAAGCCATGGCCAATGGATTGTAACAGCCAGGTCCTGCCCGGGTGAGGAAGTGAGGTTTTTATGCTAATTCACAGAAACAAAATCCCTGGAACGTATTAAAAATCTTTCTTTTTTTCACACTCAGGCAGGGCCAATGACAAACTTTGCAGGGCCCTGGGCAAAGTGTGTGGGGGAGGGGCCCTCTGGACCTCTGGAAAGGGTGGGGCTAGAGGCAGCCAATCCTTAGCATCTCTTGGACTGCACCCCGCCTCCCTCAGCCAGCCCTCAGCACAACTGGGACTGTACCACAAGGGACTCCAATGGCGATTTAAAGGGCTTGGGCTCTCGTCACCACCACAGTAGCAGCAGTGGAGGCCCAGGCCTTTTTAAATCTCTGAGCCCCAGGGCAAGTGCTCCCTTTGCCCTCCCCTCCCCCCAGCAGCCCTGCACTAGGGCATACACCCACACCCAGCTCTTTCTCTTTGCCGCAGCACACATGGGATTGCACAGTGGATGAATCGTCTGAGGAGTGTTAGAACCCAGAGGCTCACCTGGCTGAGTAAACTCCTACCCCATTAATAAAGATATTAACGCTCTACCTTTCTCTCACACTTTTCATCTGAGGACCTCAAAGCACTTGCAGACACTAATGGGTTCATCTTTAGGACTCTCCTGTGAGGCAGGGAAATAGCATCATCTTAATTTTACAGGTAGAGGAGTGAAGGCTGGGGAGGAAGGATCAGTGCTGGTTTTGTGTTCAACCAGCTCCCTAGCCCTCTCCCCCAGCCAGTCCCACAGCTGGGGCTAATGTGGTGTGGATGTTCAGTACCAGCAACTACCAGCACAAAAAAGAGCACTGGGAAGGCAGGTCTTGTGGTTATGCCCTGGGACCCTGAGGGTCATTTCTGAGATGTCATGGATCCTCTGTGTGACCGTGGGTAAATCTTTTAGTCCCTTTGTGGCCTTAGCTCCCCTTCTGTAAGATGAGAATGATGTGAAAACAACCCCAAAAATGTCTGGGAAGGGCTCTTACTGGGAGGACCAGGGCCATTTCAACAGAAGGCACAGGTGTGAAGTGACTTGCTCAAGGTCAGAAAGCTGGAAACAGAACCCAGATTCTCCAGTGTCTGGGTTTAACCACTAGATCCTGCTGCTATCCCATATACCTAGCCACTCTGCATACCCTCATATACCTAGGCCCTTTACAATGCCCAGCAAAATGACAAAACCAGACTCTGTCAAAGACAAAAAGACAAAAAACAATTACACCAGGACCATACCTCTTGTTTACTCCCGGTTGGTGAGCTATTTGGAGACTCGAGGGTAAGAAAAAGGAGGCACGGATTGTCCTAGTTTACCAGAAACCAGAAAGGATAATGCATTTGCAAATGCCTTCAGTGTGCTGGGGATATCTTCCCCTTGTTTCATTCTTTTAGGAATATTTTTAATGAATCTCACCATGTCTCCCAGCCTGTAATTTGCAAAGTGGTAACTTCAGGATATCAGTGTCTTCTGGCAACACAAACAATGGCCAGGAACAATTATATCCAAACCAAAGGCGCATTTCTGGGGTCACTTCTGTCCCAGCACAAATAGGACATGGGGTAGCAGAGCTGTAGCAACCGTGCAGCCTGGATCAGATGCACAGATTTTCACTTCCTGGAACTGGGCACACAATACTGGAGTGCAAGATAATCTTGCAATCAGCATTTTGCAAATCAAGGCAGCTGTTTTGCTAATGTCTTAAAGCCACATTACCTGCACCGTAATGAGTGAGTGAGACAGTCCTGTGTATGAGTAAATCAAGTCCTTTGATTGTGTTTGGGCTTGTAACAATTCTTTTCAAATATAGCTGTGTGGGGGTGTGAGTAGTACGTGTGTGAGCCCAGAGCAAAAATGATACCTCTAGGCCTGTTTATGGGGAGAAAACATGCGAAGGTTTGGCAGAGAAGGGGAAAATATCTGAGGACACATCAGCCATTTTAAAATTAGAACTAATTATGTGGTGACCTCTTCCTTTCAAAAAACTTCCTCCTCAATGTCGCAAGGGAACCAGCCACTAAAAGCCCATCAGCTAAAAGGGGCTCCAGTTATTATGTGGCCAATGCACCATATACCACAGCAGGTAGGCAACGTGCTCCTTTAAAACAGCTCTTCTCATTCTCTAGACTTAACCCCAGACAGCCCCAGCACTCCAGGTATTTTCATGGCTCCTTGAATAGCTGGTGTGTGTAGAGGGAAAGGAGAAGGAATTACAGCTCACAGAGTACGACATGAATGAGGTGGGCCAGGCTTTACCTTTTCTGTTGTAGTTGGAGTTGTTAATTTGAGGAGGCGCCTTTATGAAGGGAGAAAACACTCCCCTGACAGCTAACTTCATGCCACCTGGTTATTACTCTGAGCTACATTCTCAAATGGCTAGTGTCTTTGCAGGTCCACCTTGAGATACCCGAAAAGGCCCTGCTTCTCAGGAGGCAGGTGCTTGGCACTTCCTAAAGGCCAGGCCCTTTTATGGGGTGGCAAACTGAAACTCTAAAATCTCATGCCCTCGGCCTTTCCTGGGATGGGGCGGGAGAGGAATCATAGCCAGTGATAAATGAAAACTATTGCTCACTGAAATAGATAGAGCCCTTGATCTCTGTAGCTCAGAGCAGCTCACACAGAACACCTCCTGCCCGTGTTCCCAGGAAATATACACACCCTGCAGACGCGGCTTAATTTCCTCCTCTGTTTTTATTTATTAGGTAATGAGTTTTTCCTGAGTACGACCCACTTCATAAAATCCTGGAGCAGAACCTGAAGATGTGGGTCTTACCCACAAAAGCTTGTTACCTAATGGATAAAATTTAGTCTTTATGGTGTTACAGGACTGATTGCTCTTTTTCATGAAGCTACAGAGGAACAGGGCTCCCTCTCTGAGACTATTCTGTGTTATTATGAAACCACCTTTTCAGTGAGTGGACACTGCATCCGCTCCCCACAGAGAGAGAGAGAGAGAGATAGAGCCAGGACCTTCTCTCTGTCCAGGTTGCCAGGCAAGGCCAGCCTAGATGAGCCGGGCTCTGTGTACAAAGCCTTGAAGTTACACTTCAGGGACCTGGGCCTCTCCCCACACTTCCCATTGCAGGCCACTGAGTCGCTGCCCTAGGCCAGTGCGCTGAGGTGCAGGGGGACCCTGTAGAACCCAGCACCCACTGGAAGTTTATGGGCATTGCTCTGCCGGGAAAGGACAGGGGCTCGGGGGAAAGGGGGGAGGGTGAGGAACCCACCGGCCCTGCCCAGCAGCCCGGCGCCCGGCCAGGCGGCGGCTGCCCCTTACCTGCCTCCACGAGGAACAGGCTGGCATAGCTGAAATAGACCAGCAGCGCTGCGTTGATGTCGATGAAGAAGTGATGCATCCTCCAGCGCGGGCGCATGCCGCATGCCTGGCGCGCCGGTTCAGGACCGCGGACAGGTCCCCGGCGCGGCGGCTCCAGCATCCATCGCGGGCGGCAGGGGGCCGGCTCAGCGGCGGCCCCTTGCCTCGGGCTCCCGGGACAGGCTGGCGGGGCGGCGGCCGGGCTGCGGGGAGGGGAGAGCGGAGGGGCTGAGCTCCATCGGGCGGCGCGCCCGGCCACCCCGGCTGCTACGCGCCGCCCGCCGCTGCTGCAGAGCGGGAACGTGCCCCGGCCGCGGGTCCATTCATGGAAAGAGGCGTCCCCCCGCCCCCCAGCTCCCAGCCCCTTCTGCGCGTCATCGGCGACCGGCCCGCCCCGCCCGGCAGCGGGACCCCCCAGCTCCTGGCCGGGGTCCCCCAACCCCACCAGCTCCTGGCCGGGGCCCCTCAACCCCCACAGCTCCTGGCCGGGGTCCCCCGACCCTCCCAGCTCCTGGCCGGGGTCCCCCGACCCCACCAGCTCCTTGCCGGGGCCCCCCGACCCTCCCAGCTCCTGGCCAGGGTCCCCCCGACCCTCCCAGCTCCTGGCCGGGGCTCCCCAAACTCCCCCAGCTCCTGGCCGGGGTCCCTCAACCCTCCTGTCTCCTGGCCTGGGTCCCCCCACCCCCCCAGCTCCTGACCAGGGTCCCCCAACCCCCCAGCTCCTGGCTGGGGTCCCCTGACCTTCCCAGCTCCTGACCGGGGTCCCCCAACCCCCCCAGCTCCTGGCTGGGGCCCCCCAACACTCCCGGCTCCTGGCCGGGGTCCCCCAACCCCCCAGCTCCTGACCGGGGTCCTCCAACCCCCCCCAGCTCCTGGCTGGGGCCTCCCAACCCCCCCAGCTCCTGACTGGGCCCCCCGAACCCCCCAGCTCCTGGATGAACCCCCTGGTAGCTAGTTTATCTTCCAGCCCCTGTCTGGGCCTCCCCAGGGAGGAACGACCCCCCACCCTCCCAGCCCCCCTCCCACCAGCCTTTGGCCTAATCCCCTGGCAAATGAAACCACCTACCAGACCCTCACCTGCCAGCCCCTGGCCGGACCCTCCTAGCCAGCTCCCTGGGGATTTGCTACTACTACCTCCTCGGCCCTGCCGCCGGCCCAGTGTCTCCCACGGGGTGAGGTGAGGCAGGACCCGGCCTGAGCATAAGAAGTAGAGCCCCCCTGCGGTGTGGGGAGCCCGAGGCTCCCTCCTATCAGTACAACCCTTCGGGATAGCCCTGCCCCTGCACCGGTGGAGAGAGTCTGGGCAGCCAGTGATTGGTGGGTCTGGAAGATTCTCCTGTGCCCACTGGGTGCAGCCAGGGTGAGGCGAGAGGGGCTGCAGCACCTGCCAGCCTCCTGGAGCAACAAGCTAGGAGCTGGTCCCCGGGACCTGAACCTGCTGCCCCCGAGGAACCCGCTGTGACACTGCAGCACTCACCTTCTGGCTGAACCCACCCTG